>NW_026775571.1:97050247-97412747 GCF_030987335.1 Cornus florida | reverse complement strand
TCGTTCACATCTGTGGTCACACATGCTTCATAAGTTCTGAATCCAGATGACCCTCCTGCAGACATTGCGCCACCAATTTCTCCTACTGCAATCTCTGCTAATTTCTCCAAATTTTGATATTCATTCACGTAAGTCGTTGCATCGACTAACATGTTTTCTTTCTCATTCATTTCCTGAAATGAAAAACGAAAACGAGAATAATAAGAATACATTACAAGAATAGTAAGATTCATCAATTTTGACTCGATGAGGAGTATTCATTTTGGATCCTCTCCATTTTGTTTTTATCTCTAAGCTATCATCTAACGGTTATGAATCTGTTAGTCATTATTTTGTTAGGATTTATATATATAACCATAATTAGGCAAGGATCTAGTCTATATTGCCCCCACTGAAATTTTCCTTTTTTTTTTTTTTTAGTTTTATATACTAATAATTTTTCCTTTGTTGAATTATGTGCCAATGAAATTTTAATGTTGCCCCCTCCCCAAATTTTGAAAAAATAAAAGTTCACTTTTGACCCCTTTCACACAATTTCATTTCTTTTGGGCCTTTAAAAGAATCTTTTGGGCTAACTTTTTGGGCCTCTATCACGCCCCTCATGCAATTACTCTTACATATCACATACTGACATACATATAAAATAAAACACATAAAAATAATTATATATATATATATAAAGAAAGATAGATTTACTTGAGTAGTGCAGCGATTGAGGATGTCCTTGAAGACGATGCAAGGTTCATGTCTTGTCTCCGGCATTTCTTTCCTGTACCAAACAAGAACAAATTTTACTTGAACAAAAAGAAAGCCTTGGAAAGTAGTGTACTAGTCATAAATTATTGTTTAGAAACAAAAAAAAAAAAAAAAAAAATTGTAAAAAATAATGAAAGTAACACTACCATGTTGGTGGGCTGCTAGTATTCATGGAGGCAATTGCAAGCTCTTGATCAATGTAAGGAGTCCCACTGTTTTCATGAAGGAACAGATTGGTGTTAATCAATTTCCCATCATTGAGGTGATAACTTTGCTGGTGGTAAACAGAGTTGGAGCTCAGGAAGTAATTTGATTGCGGAATGCCTTGCATTTCAAAATTATTGTTTGCTGCAAGTTCTGCTTCTGCAACAAAACCCAAACAGTTCTCAAGAATACCTTCAAATTTTCTAATCTATAAGAGCAATGCAATATAAAAATTGTTAAGAATGCTACTAGTAGAGATCAAAAATTGTTAAGAATGCTACTAGGCTGACTAAAAAATGCTACTAGTAGAGATCAATAAGGGACTATTTGATTTATGACTCAGTAAACAGTTTTTAAGAATTTAGAAAACAAAAAATAAAAATTGTTCCAAAGAAGTATAAAAGATGATTATAAAAAGGATTGAGTCATAAAAATTATATAAATCGATCAAACAGAATTTATGTATAAATTTCTCATTTTCAGAGGAAACAAATTCTATTTTCATACGGGTTCTATATGATAGTAGTCCTTCAATGCTCATTAGATTACATCTATTCTAATCATGCCATAACACATATTTAGCTATCTCACACGTATCCGTGTCAAACTCGTGTCTGATACTGTTACTGCCACGGTACCTCTAAATATATGTTCGTACTTCCTAGCGAGAGTCGGAGTGCGTCAAGTAACTAGTTTTAAAATATTCTTTGACATTTTAAATGTTAAGTGGGACTCACTTTTGATGCCACCCACCAAACTATTAAATTTGAAGAGCATAACCAGTCTATAATTAATTTTAGTCTATCTCTTAAGCACAGGTAATTTTAAATCACCATTTATAATACCATTAAAAGACTTGGCATGGTTGCAATATATATATATATATATATATCTAGAGTGCCATTTATGTACATACAAAATAGTGATGAAGTGATGTTCCCACTTTCAAATAATTTCCTGTCCTCCACGGGCAGTTATATATGAAAATTGGTACTCTCAAAAGGGATGGTAGCAAAATGGGAGAGCCGAAAAATGCTTGGTTTAGATGAAAACATGTGATATTTCTCAGAGCATCACTATTATATATATGTATATATTATAATATATTATTGTAAAATATTGAGGAGTTAGGAAGCTTTTTTTAAGTTCTAAAATCGCCCCCCTATAAATTTAATTGGTATAAGTTTCCATATATTTTAAAATGAACTGTTGGAAACTAAATTGATGCTTCAAAGGTACCAAGCAAGATATATACAGATGGGGAAAAAAAAACCCTAACATAATGGTACAATTATAATGACAGTTACGACCTAATAGTCAACTTAAAATTAACCTTGGAAATAATTTTCTCTGACAAAATGTACTGATTTACTAGTGATATAAACCAAGAATAATAATAAATATTCTTGTGGGAAGTATGAAAAAGTTGAGCAGTAGGCTCTAAAGGTTAACTCCATCTTTTCATCCCATTTAGTTGGCCACGCAAATTAATGATAGAATAATGCCAGTATATATATATATTGTAATATTGCAATTAATTAGCAACACTTGAACTGAGATATGTATTCATGTCCCTACAAATATAATGAGGTCATGCATGATGATCAGTTGCATAAATATAGATGAATATATATATATATATACCTTGTATCATCTGCTCATGTCTCATGCTCCTATACATCTGTCCACAAGCAACAAGTAAATTAAGTGTCAGACAATTCCATGAAAATAAATCTTAAAGAGCTAGAGAACATGTGATCATAACAAATAAAGTTCTACCATCCCTAAATTAATCTAGAGTAAGGGTTTAATTATACACACACACACACACACATATACACATCAGAACCTGAAGGTGACTCTTTACGTGAGATATGGTTATTCCCTTCACATCCATCAACTGTAAAACCATTTTTGGAGTTGCTCCTGCCAAAAAATGAAAAAAAGAAAAAAGAAAAAATAATAATAAGTAAATACATCCCTTAATTTAAAACTTGTATCTCTTAACAAACGAGATGGGCCTGGACACAATTGTAAAGTTGCTTTATTAGGACTGAAGTAATGAGTTCGAATTTGAAAACAGATTCTGAAACTGCCTACATCTGATCTCTCCAGACCCTTTAATGGTGGAAACTCGTACACTAGGCTATCCCTAGTCTATAATCAAATAAATAAGATCATGGTATGAAGTAGAGTGGTAGAAAACATTTTATCATAAGATGATCTTAATTTGATGTGTGTGTGTGTGTGTGTGTGAGAAGAGAGAGAGATTACTGTCTTCCCCACCAAGCCTCTCAACTGCATGCACAAAACATTGGTGAAGATCACGAGTCCATCGAAGTCTTGGCACCTTTGACCGGACATAAGGTCTAACTCCTGGTTTCAAACTCATATGATCCGGCATAGTGTCCTCCGTCCTGCGCCGGCTAATTCTCAGAGATAATTCAGAAGGATCTTCGAAGTTGTCAATGGAGAAAGATGAGGACTTGATAGAGTTTCCACAGTCTACCCTCTTCATTTGAGAGAGAATGAGAGAGAGAGAGGGGTTGGTCTATGCCACAACAAAAGAGAATAAAAATTAGTGAGACTGTTCTAATACTTCGTCCATTTGTGCAACTTTTACGACTCTCTCAGTCTCAACCTTTCTCATCTCTCATGGGCAGTTTAGTCTTTTGAAGCTTCCATTGTGAAGATGAAAATTTATACACTGGATTTCAGACTTGGAAAAATTCAAAAATGCATCCTTGATTGGGTGAAAGTGAGAAGAAAGGATAAGTTAAAAGTGATTCCATCCAAAAATATTCTCATTTGTGATATTACCTTATTAGACATTCTCTCTTTGGGTCATATTATAAACATTCTTGTCCTTTAGAAAGAAAAGAGGAAACTAGATGGCATTTATGACTTTTCCTATATGTGAACCCAATTAGGTCAGACCACTTAAGCATCAAAAGACAAAAATGGGAAACAGATCATTTGCACTTGGCATGGACTACAGAGGTCAGTTACAAACAAGGGGGGTTCATATATATCATGGTGATCATGAATTAACACTGACAAAAAGAAGTACTTAAAGTGAGCGATCACAACTATTCTCTGCTTATATAGTACGATGCTGTTGTTACAATTAATGATCCATACTATTCTTCTTAATGCCATTTTGGGTAAAAATAGTTATTCCTAGATAAAATTAATAATCTTCACATATGTATATCTATTTATAATTTTTGTTGGGTGGAGCCATACTTTGTTTTAAAAGAAATAATTATGCAATTGCTACAAATAAACAAAAACGCAATTGTTAGAAAGTGACCAAAGTTTTTTTTTTAAAAAAGAAGCTGTCGTATGCAATGCATGTCCTAAAGGAAACATACCAAAAACCCTAGAATTCAAACATCCTCATTCCGAGACTATAACCCCTATTCCGGCATGACTTTTTGTAGACACCAAAGACTTTGTACATACCCTACCTCATTCACATGGACTTTGTACATACCCTACCTCATTTACGTCAATCCAGCTAGACCAATCACGTGACGTCGCGTGATGACACGTCATGCATCGACATGCAAAACGGCTTTCTCAAGTGGTGACATGTGGATTTTTTTAAGTTTCACTGCCTGGCGTCCCGACATTTGTAATTGAGGAATGCTAAGGGTAGCGGTGACTGTCGCGATTACTCAAGCAGAGTCCTTAGATCTGTGAGCCCTACAAGATCCAAGGGCTATAATTGCACGATTTTTTTTTTTATTATTTTTAAAATCAACCATTGATTAGTGGTGTAAATGCATATGGGGTGGTCGTTGCGTTACCAAATGTGGATGGTCCAAAAATGCCTTAAACTAACTATGCATGTCATGATGTGCCTAACCATATATGCTGACAAAGTTAGCTCAACAATGCCAAAGACAGTTTCAAAAGAGGATAAATTCTTATTCTTTGTGAACTATTAAAAGGATGGACATGTGTGTTAGAGTATGTCTCAATTTCATCATGGTATTTTGTTCGAGGTGTAGTTATAGAGGAGCGCGTGAAGATAGATTTCGAACCAAGATGAAAATCGTTGGGTTTTGTGTCTCAAAATCTAATGTAGGATGTCATTCTGAAAGAGGTGGACCGGTTCAACTTATGCGGAACGGTCCAACATGGCTAGAAAATGAAGACTAAGGTTCTGGAAATGTTAAATCGGTCCAACTTTAACGGATTGGTACAACGTGCTTGATATGTGCGAGAGAGAATTTCTTTTTTATTTTGGAAGCCCGAAGACTTAGGAGCAAGGCTGAAGTTTTGGAAAGGAAGTTGTGGCTTATTCTATTGCTATTTTAGAGTTGAGATTGATATGGTGACTCCTTGTAGGTAATTTGTGAAATTCTTGTTCAACAAAGAATTGGTAATTGAAAACTCTATAAATAAAGACGGGTTTGGATAAAGAGAGAGAGGGGAATTATGTAAGGGTTTAAGGATGAGTGTTGGGAGGAGATGATAAAGTATATGTAATTTCTCTCTCCGTGGACGTAACTCTAGAGGTGGGTGAATTATGTAAAATATTATATTTTGGATGCTGTAAGAATTATTGTTATCTTCATATATGTTTGTGTGATGATGTAATAATGATGTTTTCGCTACGTAAGATAGAAGAGAGATTTAATTTTCAATAACAACCAACCATAGAATGGGTTGGAAGGAGTTAATATTCTTAACAGGATGTTGATGATATGGTAAGCATGAATAACGACATTGAAAGGTATTTGGTGGAATGAGGACAAAGAGAGTTGGATCAGATGAATGTATGTAGACATATAATATAGGGTTTTGTCAACATACTCCAGAAGAAGAATTGTTTCATCCGTTTCTTGACAGGCAGGGGCTACATGGTCTTCAGTGAGTTATGGTTAGAAGTGTTGTCATATTCATTGTTATCAACAAACTTTTTTGGTTGTATTGTAGTATGGGGAGATTAGTGGTTAATTAGATGAATTTCAACTCTCATGAGCTTGAGGACATGTCATTAATCATCTCTAAAGATGTGAAGTGGTAGATAACTAGGGTGAGAATAAGGTAACATGGCCAGCATAGGACATTTTGGCCATTGAATACACACACATACACATCTACGTATACACACACACACACATGTGTGTGTGTATAGACTATAGGGAAAGAGAAAATTATATAATTGTGAATTTATATTCTTTTTATAAATGCTTAGGGAAGACTGCCCAAATATTTATACAGGGATTTACTTATCTAAAAAAGTATAGGGATTGAGTACTTTAGCCTCATCTAAGGAAGACATGGAATTATGGAATTTGAGAGGAAAAAATTGATAATCCAATTCAATACATAATTTTGAACGAATTAAGTATTCTTCCAATTAAGTAGTTTTGATAACATAATTTAGATATCAAATTATCCAACTTAGTATATTTATAATGCAATTTGGATATCATTTGAAAATGGATCAAATTTAAAGTGATAGCGATCGACTTCACTTATCAATGTTGAACTCTTAAATTTTAAAAAATTATAAAAAATCTTAATTTTCAATTACCATTTAAAATTTTCCATACTTAAAATTTAGCTCTTAGAATTTGAGTATTTAATATTGAAATTATTATTATTATTATTATTATTTTTTCTATGTACGACTATGTAACTAGCTAGTTAAAATAATTTGAGTTAGCTAATTAATGTTCTTTAGTTGGTATAGTATGTTAGACACGTTTATTCATTAAACATGATGTTGCTTATATTGTCACACTATATTGGTATTTTGACATAACACATTGACTAACACACCGTTACAGTTTTGGAAAGTTACAATTGTGTGGTTTTGAAAAGTTATGGTGATTTTATAACCAACATTTTGGATTTGAATAAATCAGGATTTGCATGATGGATTGCATTCTCTCTTTTTATTCATATAACAGATTGCATGATGAATAAATAAGGATTTATAGGCGTGAACATCTTAAGATTTTCTCATTTTGTTTTGCAGAACTGACTTCATAGATGGAGATGTGTGATCTTTTGGGCTATTTGATCATTTAGCATGATTTATGAATTTTATTATTTTTCTTACATTTGGTATCAGAGCGATTCCTTTATGCTATGTTGTCATTATATTTCTCTAGTGATCTATAACATTTTTTGGCGGCTATATTGTCGTTCTGTTTCTCTAGTATGTAATATTTTTTTATGGATATTCTGATTTTGATTTTGGAGGATGCATCGACTCTAGAAAGTCAACATCAAAACATTATTTTTTCCTAGTTGGTACTCACACACACCCTCAATGAATTGTTTGCACACAAAAGGATTCGAACCTTAGACCTGATGCTTTCTGAGGCACCAGGGTCAAGTTCTCACCCACTTGAGCTAACTATTGGGGTTAACATTAGGATATGTATTCTTTTTTGTTGGAGGAGTTATCTTGTGGAAAAGTTCAAAACAAAAACCAATCACTTCCTCTACTATGGAAGTGGAATACGTAGCATGTCATGAGGCTACAACACAGGCCTTATGGTTGTTTAATTTTATCACAGACCTTAAAGTTGTGAATTCTATCTCTAGACTATTGAGAATCTATTGTGATAATTCCACTGCAGTTTATTTTTATAACAATAATGCAAGTGGGGGAGTTCAAACAAGTGGATTGACATAAAGTTCCTTATTGTTAAAGAACGAGTTCAGAATCATCAATTATTGGTACATGACATTAGAACAAGGTCAATGGTAGCAGATCCTATGACAAAAGGTTTTCCACCCAAATTGTATAAGGAATGTGTAGGACATATGTGACTTATTGATATTGAGACACTTTAAAGCTAGTTTGCATTTGTATTTATGTTCTGATGATTCTTAGTATTTATTTGTCATTTTAAGGCTAGTATACATAAAGTTTATAAATGACAAATTATCCTTTTGAATAATAAAGTAGGACCTTAGAATAGGCTTTTGGGAGCTTATTCACACAGATAGTCCATTTGGATAATAAAATTGGCTTCATTGCTTAATTGAATAGTTTTGAAATAACTATTCATCACATAAAGATGTTATCACTCATATAAGAAAGATGGTGATATAATGATACATGGAAGGTAATACTCATATGTAGAGTGTAATTTCCGCCATGATTTTATACATTGAAATTCTCCGGATAAAATCTTAGTTGTTAAAACTATAAGGAAAATTAGTGTGTCAATATTGGCCAAACGGGAGAATGTTAGATATATTTATTCATTAAACGTGATGTGACTTATATTGCCACACTATATGCGTTATGACATAATATATTGACTGACACACAGTTGCAGTTTTGGGAAGTTACGCGTTTTGGATTTGAATAAATAGGAATTTTCATGATGGAATGCATTCTCTGTTTTTATTCATACATTCTTTTTAAAGAGGTCCCATGCCTAACAAGTAAATAAATGTTTGTGTTCTTTCCATCAGTATACGATTAAAAATTATGAACCGTGAACATCTCGAGGTTTTCTCATTTTGTTTTGCAGAACTGACTTCATGGCTGAAGGTATGTGATCTTTTGTACTATGTGATCGTTTGGCAACATCAATGGACTTCATTATTTTTCTTACATAGTAATCTAGGGAAGACAATAGCCCATATCGATGCTAGTTTATAACCAAAGTAGATTCATGCCGAAAAGCAAATGGAATACATTTGCATTATAAGCATAAACGGCTTGAATTTGAAATTTTTAAAAAATTAGTTCAAAGTTTAAACTAATTTTTTTTAAATTCCAAATCCAAGATATGGATTCGGAACTCCCAAATACAATATTTGTACCGAGAATGCCAAATACCATGCAACTTGCAACAGCTAGCACTAAACACAACTCTTTCGTATAATTGATAAGTAGTCGCGCACTTGAATCAAAAGTTGTCCCACAGTAATATGATGTTCCTAACTCTAGACTACAAATAGTGAGGATAGAGTAAAATATAGCATTGTAATAGCTACTACATGGTAAAAAAAAAAGAGAAAAAGAAAAAAGAAGGGAATATTAACTCAATGCTCAAGTAGAGCTCTTGCAATATCTTCTTCATGAAGAATTGATTACATGGAAGTAAATTTATCGACCCAGAAATTTTGTCACCCCCTCGTGGCAAAATCTAGGTCCTGCTGGTTCAAAAAGGCCGAGTATGGCGACCGGATGCTCGGCCGCAGAGAAGAGCATTCTTGGGTATTGGATATTCATCTCTCCATGAATTTGAAGGAGAGTTGACCCTGAGATAGAACTGCTGACCCAAGTACTGCCTTTCCCAGTTCTCAGACCTTATGTTCCACATTCCAACATTGTCCAAGGCCATGTAGACTGCAGTCCATGACCTAGGATACACCTGCACCACTCAAAACCATCAAAATAAGCTCAAAATTAATGCCAGCTTGGTTCGGTTTTCTAAAAACAGTTTTATGTTTTTTTAGAACTGAAAATAAAATAATTGTACAAATAATTAACGGTTACTAAAAACTCAGTTAAAAAAAGGCTTCTTTTTAATTATTTATTTATTTTATGTTTTTTTTGAAAACAATTTTCTGTCTTTTGAATTCTTGAGAACTATTTTTAAAAAACTGAACCAAACAGCTAAAACCTCCCCAACAATCCACTCACATCACACTGCAGAAATGTCAATCTTTCGCCATACCTGAACCGTTGAACGAGCAACTGTGTCTCTCAAATTGTATCTTGATCTACTTCCCTCAGTCCACTGCCCTCCATCCATTCTGCTCACCCAAAAATTGTTTACAAATCAAGAATTATAGTAACATATTT
Source organism: Cornus florida (assembly GCF_030987335.1). Lineage (NCBI taxonomy): Eukaryota > Viridiplantae > Streptophyta > Magnoliopsida > Cornales > Cornaceae > Cornus > Cornus florida. The sequence goes on along the minus strand of NW_026775571.1, from coordinate 97,402,990 downwards.
GGCATTAACAATATCAAATTACACTTGAGCTAAATTATAGGCTTACCCCACAACAAAGAAAGCATAGCCATCAATGTGCCATGACTGCACTGTGTCCTCCCAATTTTGGAACACAATCTCTACAAAAGACCGGAAATCAGCATTCATGACAGAGGTTGCAAGGTAACCATTTCCCCAGGTGGGTCTGTCCGGGATGCTTCCAAGATTGAACACTCCCCAAATCTTGAAGTAATCAGCAAGTTTTAAGGGAGTGTCTGCAGGAACAAATGAGACACTGTTGACAGCATACCTCTGCTTGCCATTGATATAAGGCGCAGAGTTGGCAACCATGATTGTCCGGGAGGTCTTGATCATCCCGTAATGGTAGGAGCCTTGTGGATTAGGTCTGGGCCCACTCGCAGTCAGATTCCATCTGGAAAATAAAAAATATAAGATATCTCCCACCCACACAATATTGCGTCTAACATGACACGAAGACTCAACTTCCTTTTGTAAAAAAAAAAAGGATTATACCATCTGCTTATGCCCATTATATAAGATATTCTTATAAGTAAACATTTATGCTTATATTTAACTTTGCTGTGTTTTGGTTAGGCCAATTTCCAAAGGCATGTTGATGATATGTAGAAATTTGAAAATTTGAAAGTTAGTTAATTACCGGATTGATCTGGCCTGGCTGAGGGATGGAGCAATCTGAATAGTAGGTCCACCAGGAGGGGGACCGGAAACTCTTGCGAATGAATTGCTGTAGTGAAGAATGGATGTAGTCATGAGCATTCGAGAAGTGAAGCGCGAAGAAACAACCATGTAGTAATCTTTTGCAGGCTGGTTAGCTGTGACCAAAACCGAATAGGATTGTCCCAGATGGATATCAAGAGAAGAGTATGTGTTTTGGAGTGTGTGTGATCCTTCTACCTCTACAAGTTTCATTGTATGCCCCTGAATTCTGAAGTTAATTGATGTTGTAAGGCCCACATTCGATATCCTGAACCTATATGTCTTGCCTGGAATCAAAATTTTGAAGCAAATGAGGTTACAAACACACACACAATTAACCAGTAGTGTCAATGAGAAGGCCTATATTAGGATTGTTGTTGACAAACACCTTGATCAACATTGAATGTGTATCCGTTCCAGCCACGACCATTGATGAGAAGGCCATCAGGGAAGGGAAGGTTGTGACCTCTATCCAGCCTCAATTTTAATTGCTATGAAACGAAAAATAAAAAATAGAAAATAAGCCATGACAGAGAAAACACAACTGAAATTTTCGTTATTCTAAACGTATGTTACATGGATTCTTCAAATGTAGGTGAAATACCGGACATGAATATGGGATACAGACTCTTATAGTTGGACACTCACCTTAAAAAGATATCTAACAGTTTAATTTTGTTATTTTATAGCTTAAAATGAGTGAAATGCCTATATTGATTATTGAGTGCTATGTTGCATAAAGAGATTTTTTTTTTTATTTTTTATTTTTATTTCTAAAATTATCAAATAATACGAATATTTAGCAGTGTTCATGTGTCATTTTATTTGAAAATCCCGACACATATATCCGAGTCCATGGAACATAGGTCTAAGCAAGTGATACCGCATAGTGATATAGAATGCTTACTCTGTGACTTCTTTTGAACCAGTCACCAGCCAATATGGAGTAGTCTCCAGCAGGAGGAGGGAAAGGCACTGGAATCTTAGGACGGCTCAAGATTTTGATGGCACCAAAGCCTCCAGCAGCCTTGTGGAAACCAAGTGATGGGAAGTAGAAAAAGCTTCCAATCTGGTCCTTTGCCTGGATCATGTATGTGAAGTTCTTGCCTGGCGGGATTGGACAGTTCGTGCCATAGGTCCCGTCTTGCCACGAGTTCCTCCTGTGCTGCAAACCATTCCTGCAGCCGAATAGCAGGACGACACTCATAGTTATAAATGTACATGAACTAAGGCTCTCCAAGTCTAATTATTTGGCTTAAATGCACAACTTGATAGTAGTTCTGAAAGTAGAAGACACAGTATTTCTATGACAAACATAATATGGTAAGAGGCAATACAAAAGAGTATACTTGTTCTTCTGGACAACATATCAAGAAAATTGTTTGTCCCAAACATCAAATGTATTAAAGAAAAGGAGATCTATATACATATGGAACAAATGTATTAAAGAAAATGAGATATATATACATATGGAACAAATTAATACCATTGTGCACCTAGGACTTATTTTTTAAGATTAAGACATTATAAGTAGATTGCAAGTTGAGTTTGAGAAGAAATAACGAAGAACAGTCACAACTATCAAACCTCATTTGTAATTCGGATCATCCAACTCATATTTTTATGATAAATTATTAGGTAGTCCGGACTAATCATAAGAAGTTATGCAATCATAAAGCTGAATCAAAGTGACACATTTAGTTGCATTGTTGTGATGGTCCGGATTACATAATCTGATTATCTAATAATTTCTCTATTTTAATATATATATCTATATATATATATATATATAGAATGTGTTCCATAGACTGAGTCCGCATAGCCAACCACAAGAAAATAATATCTAAAGAAAGGATGAAGCTAGTAATATTTGGAGGGCAAACTAGTGATATGAATGGAGTATTGAGACACACACACACACACACACAATGGATTAATGACATGGTTGGTGGACACTTTTTATTTTTATTTTTTTATATATAACTAAATTTGAATTTTTAATGGCAGCCATTCATAAAGAAATAAGAAGCCATGAAATATGGTTATGGGCCAACTCACCATTAATACCTTTACTAGGAATAGATCAGCCATGTGGGCCCAAAGGCTTTCAAGACATTTTCCCAATTCTGTACATACTAAAAGATGGGTCCAGGACCTCGACAAAGCTAAGAAGCCCAAGACACTACCAGCCTGTCTTCTCCTTATTGTGAGTGAGACCATGTTTGGTCTGACATAATTGTAGATGTCAGAGATCTATTCATTCACATATCTAACTTGTGAGATCCATAAAAGTAGTGCCCTTCACATTTTAATATTATGTCCTGCGAAATATCTTGTCACAAGCTCCATTAGGGCTATTTGGTGCAATAACCAAACACCCGTGACTCAAATTGATCAACCTAACCCACAAGGACCATCCATCATACTACAGTACTAACCAGTAACCACAAGAGACAGAAGTCCCATTATCCCATACCCGCACTAACACACAATCACTTTTGGGGCGTGGCACTATGCCTTAACCACACAAAAGTGCCCTAAACCATACAAAATTTTATAAAAGTACCCCTAATCTTTTTGGCACTTAAAAACAAAACCTTTAATGCTAAAAAGTTAAGCTCTATTTGGTGATAAATTATTACATGATTCTTGAATCATTGGTTTCACTTAATCAAGAAAGGACACATGAAAAAAAAATTGATTGAAATGATATAAAACTAACTTTACGTATTGTTTTGTATTGTTTTGTTACTAGTCACAGGACCATGCAATAAAAATAAATTTAGTTTTTTTTTAAAAAAAATTGAAGAACTTAAAAAATAAAAAATTATTTTTATATAATTATAAAAGTCAGTTCTACTAAAATAGTCTTAAAAAGAAACTGTCAACTAAAGACATTTTGTAAAGCTCTCTAATTTTCAAAAAATTAAAAATCATTAAACTATTCTTAAAAAAAAAGAAAAAAAAAAAAAACAAGGAAGGTTGAGCTAAACAAATCAATGGGTTCTAGCCTAGAAAAAATATATATAAAGTAAGGGTGTATTTGCTCGAACTTCCTTTCTTTATTTATTTTTTTTGGTAAAATATTTGCTCGAACTTGACAAAGAGAAAACTGACCAAAACCCCCCAAACATTCTTGGTTGTTCAATGTTCAGGGGCATTTTTGTCTTTTTAGAGAAATAAAGAAGCCAAAGTAGATCTGGTGGCATCCAATACATGTCTTAAAGCTAGTAATGATAACACTAGATGCCAATCTCATTTTTTCCAATAACAGAAAGACTAGTTCTTTGATGGCCTATATATATATATATATATATATATATATTCAAGAATTTAATTTAGAAAATGGGGTTAATAATCTTACCAAGAAATGAGAAATGGTTCACTCAAGTAGTTGTAAACAGTGATAATCAAGTTATCATTCGTAACACAATCGATCTGAGGCCCAGGAAATTGCCCATTTATCAAGATCCCCTGTAACATTAATTTCTCACATTCAATCACAATATTCATCAAAATCCAAGAATTTAAACATTTACATATATATATATATTATAGGAAGATAAATTGAAAAAAAGCACGTACCTGTTGTTGGGCACCCAGAGGATAAATGTTGCCAGAAGTGACTTTCCAAGTGTAGAACCTATAAGGGTCTTCACCATTAACGCTATGAATGAGCACAAGTAGTACTGTAGAGATGAAGAGAGACGAAAGAGCTCTGAAATCTCTCATTTCGTCCCTCTATCAAAGCTCAAATGACTGGTTTTCTCTCTTTCTCTCTCTATATGTACTTATATAGTAGTATATATTAATATTTCTCTTTATATATATATTATACTTCTTTTTTTTGGAATGGAGCTCTAACAAGAAGAGCAGAGGAGGAGCTGTCTCTGCTCAAGTGAAAGTGAAGTGGTCTGTGAGCTGTGTACAAGTGAATACTATATTACTTCAATGAGTTTAGCAGAATGTGAATTACGGAATTACCCCTTTCACGTGCGATTATAACAGGCAGTACACGTAATATTCGTCACTGATTTTTTTTTTTTATCATTTACTGCTGCTACTGGTGATTGGTGAATCTGTTGGAAGTTATCCCCTGCGGTGCCGGAGCACATTAAGTTCTTTTTTCTTTTTCTTCTCTTTTTTGAAAAATGATTGTCACTCTGATTGAACAATCTGAATAATTTAACTGATTTTATTATAATTTTAATTGTTAACTTATGCTTTCTTCACTCATGTCTCATTCTTCATCTTCATGGTTTTATAGTATTTATAAATAAATAAATAAATAAATAAATATTGAGTTTTCAATTTAAATACTCATGTCAAATGGTGTTTTGTGGTTTGTCAAACAAAAAATAAAAAATAAAATTGATGTTAAGTGAAATTTTGACATCACAAAATAGTAAACCAAAAGCTTAACCATCCCAATAAAATAATAATAATAATCCTGCGAGAATTCTTCGGTTTTGGGGCGACACCAATTAATAATCTTCCATCAATGATTTTTTTTTTTTTTTAGGATTTATTGATTGATGTGAATGGTGTTCATTCAAGTGTTGATTAATTTATTAATGTATTTAATTTCTGGAAAGGCACATGCATGCAAATGACAATGATTAACCCTGGTATTCTTGGTGCCAATCATTCAAAAATTGTTTATTCCTTTGTTAGTTTATAAGAAGGTGTCGCTAATGATTAGGATTAATTTGATTCAAATTAAGAAAACTTGCTGATCTGAAAGTTTGGACTTGGGATGATCATGAGATTGGAATGAGAGAGATGAAAGGCCTTTCCTTTCCTCGAGAGAAGTTGAAAGAAAGGAATTCTTTTTTCTCTTACCATTGTACTATCTTTGTCTTTTCAAAATGGAAAGGAAAAAGTAAAGATCTATTCTTCTTTTTTATATTTTTTATATTTTTTTATTCTTTAAAAAAGAAACACTTTTTCAACTACTTCTAAAATATCACTCTTTCTTATATATATATATATATATATAAGTAAATAGGCAAGAAATTTTTAAGTGGTCGTGAATTACTGGTCTCTGCATATAACCATCCCACGCAAGTAAAAAGTTGAAGGAAACTTATATATTTTTGACATAATTACTTTCATGTTCAATTATGACGGGGACGCCATAAATCAGGATCTTGTAATAACAAAATTTGCCATGCAATGCGTGATTGAGAAACAAAAAATGCAAGTAGAATGTCTAATTAATCATGCAACAACTATTTTACTTTTAATATTTTGTTATATAAATAGATAAGAATTGAAGAGATAGAAGGCTGGATGCATGAAATAGGTATTTATAGGGGGAAAAAATTTGGATTTTTATGGTATATATATACCGTAGTGTTCAATTGCTCTCTGGGAATAAAAAATTATATACTCACTTTTAATTGTAGCCTTAGGATCTGATCCTACAACAATTAGTTAATTAACTTTTCTTTTCTTTATTTTAATAAACTTACTCTTTCTTTCCATACCATTAAATATCGTTAAAGGGAAATAATAGAACTACACAATTTATTAAAGGAAATAAGAATAAAATAATTTGGCTACTCTTTGTCTGTGTTTCTCTGTCCTATAAAAAAACCCCTTCCATCATTATCGGTTGTTTGTTAAACAAATTTGTAAGCAACAATCGAAACCAAATAAAATTAATCAAAAGAGGTATATCAAATGGCCATGAAATAAAGATTGCTTGAGAAGTATCGATTATAATCTAAACTCAAATTTTAAGATTGATCCATGTTTTATACTCAGCTTAATTAAAGATTGTAAATTTGTTCAACAACTAATTTAGAATTAAGAGACGACTATTGGCTTCATAAATTTTTTAGAACGATCTTTCAAAACAACTCTTAATATATTATTATATGTCCATCTAAATGTTCTTAGTGTCCAGGTCCTTAATTTACAAGATTCTAATGGAGAACTATGTTCTCTATTTATTTAAAATCATTTAGGTACATGTTTTCTTGATTTATTTCATAATTTATTCTATTGATAAAAGTGTAGGAAGAAACTAAAAATGATGACTTTTAATTTCTAGATTAATTTTATTGTGTGAGTGGCCTATTTGCGAATTTGGCAAAAGTAGCCAAATTATTTACTCTTATTTCCTTTAATAAATTGTGTAGTTCTATTATCTCTATATTTAATGGTATGGAAAGAAAAAGTAAGTTTCTTAAAATAAAGAAAAGAAAAGTTAATTAACTCATTACCGTAGGATTAGATTCTAAAGTTACAATTAAAAGTGAGTATATAATTTCTTATTTCAGGGGCAATTGAATACCATTATATATATATATATATATACTTTTTATACAGGTCATATATATATATATTCTTGTCAACGTTGACACATTTAACTAAATTGGTGAAATTAAGTGATGCAAGAAATCCGAACACAACACTACATCATGGGTTGGCTTGAATCAACTCTCAACCGTACACATAAAAATATGGTGTTTCTGATTTTGAGACACCCCTATTTAATGGCTTTATGTTGCCAACTTAGTAATATGCTAAATTAATCACCGACTACAAAAATAACATAACATTTCTGTTTTATGGAGTATATCTTTTTCTGAGACAGTACAATTCTCTCTGGCATTAGTGGTCAAACTCAGACAATGATTGCTCTTTTTCTAGAAGCTCTACTTGGCGCCAAAACTTTTAATTGGCGCAATTCATTGAGTAATTTTGAATCATCCAACTAATTTCTCTTGTACTTCCATTTTTTTTTTTGCCAATGTCCAAATACATTTTCTATCTAGTCACATGAAAAAAAGCATTTATTATTAAACAAGACAGTTGGATTACTAATACAGTTTTTTATTTTTATTTTTATTTTTTTGTGAACATCCCTTCCCTATATATATTTTTTTCTTTTCGTCTAATTATTACTATTATTTTATTTTTCTCTTCTTATTATTTAAACGGACTATAAATGTAATTAAAAATTTATATTAAAAAAGGCTAATTTAGTGCATAAGGTGTTCGCCATTGCGAATGATGAGTGGGTCAAATGTATATAGGCACGGCCCAATAAGTGCTTAGTGAGGAAAGCCGCCCCTACTGTTTTATTTATTTATTTACAAAATTACCTATAATTTTTTTGAAAATCTTAAAAATGTCCTTATTTTTTTGTAAAAATCCTTTAAAATCCCCCACTCAATTTTTAAGAATACCTCACTAAATATTACTGTTGTTCAAGGCCGCTCATTCTCATACAATTCTATGGTCCATCATTGAATGTAAGAAGCTTAATCTTCTCATGCATGCACGGAGATTGTTACCTTCACAATGAAACAATCATTTTATTAGTTAAGTATTTTCTAATGTGTTGTAAGAAGATCGGATTTCTCTTTTGTGAAAGATATAATGGACATTTTTCTTTTATCTTCTAATCACAACTATATATTCATTTCGGTCCTTCATAGTGGTATCTAAATAAAAACATGGTGACATTCAAATTAATGTGGATTGTTGTGATTAACGCAAAGGTATATAAAAGATGTTCATTTCCATGTTAATTTTTATATGGATCGTGTTTAATATTGGAAATGCAATGAACAAGATAGAAAAATAAGCAATAAGCCCATTACATGAGTATAACTAGGTAAAGGAGGCCCACTGATTTAGGACCAAACAATTACAATGACTTAGCCCAAGTTCAATGTTTAAAATGGCCTTTATTCTTAGAGTCGTGATACAAGGCTCAAAAGTTGAACACATCTTTACATCATTCATAGAAAAATTATAAAAATAATGTGTACAATCCGACTACAAATATTTTTCTTATTATTATTCCAAATTGCTCACAATATCAACATGTATGAACAATAAAATCCAACAAGCTAACTTAATTAAATGATCTAATAATCTATCTCAAGAACTGTTAACTAAAATTAATACTTCAATGGTCTAAATTCATGTATCCTATGGGAGGAAATATAAATTGATCACATTTTATTGAATTTAAGCACCTTATTATTACATATGCACATTAGCTCACTCTAAAGAGGGAGAACAAGAGATGTGGAGTATTTGTCCGTACTTCATATACCCTAATTTAACTTTGGATGAAGCAGAATGATATTGACTGCAAAGTCACTCATACAAAATTTCGTAGAATTGCATAAAATTCTCTAGAATTTTTTAGTAATAGAGTATTCCACACTTTCACAAAATTTGATAAAATTGCATAAAATTATCTAGAATTCTATAGTAATTTAATTGGTAGTTATTAGATATTCTATGAATGTTTTAGAATGTCAGTTTATAATTGTCCTAACCAATAGAATCCATAACACAATCTGGTAGCCTATTGCCCTGTCACTATATAAAAGGTTGGGAGCTCATTTGGTCCCATGGCGTTTCAATGGCAAGCTAGCTAAGTCAGCTTTGCTCACATAATCGTATAATGGATACAATAGACTTAGTTGGAAAAAATAAGTAATTAAAATTATTCTGCCTAACATTTTAGAAATAAGGATGCTTACCAATCTTATTGTAATGTAGTTTAGGTTATTTCTTCGACAACATGTAAATTTTTTTTTTTTTAATTAAATATAAATCATAACTGTAGTGATATTATAAGAATATATTGCAAAAATTTTGCAAAATTTTTTCATTTGACAAAAGAAAATTCAAATTGTTTAATGCAATTCTATGAAAAATGTGTTTTAAAAGAGAAAAAAATTAATTACATTTAAAGCAAATTGATTTATACAAATTTAGAATAAACATATAATTATTTGAGTAGAAGGGGATCACTCACATTTTAAAGCAATAATATCTTCAGAAGAATAGATTATACTAGATAGTTGGAAATTTTGAGCCTAACTACAGTTATAAAAGGATGAAGTGGGAAAAAAACCTAAAAAATAACCCAAAACTTCCAAATTGGTAGCTGTGTTACTAATTACAGACGTGGATGACAAAGCCATCAAATTACTAACTTGCAGACAACAAAAAAAAATAAATAAATAAAAAAAATAGATGGGTAACAATTCCCTTTTGCAGAAATGTTTTCCGGTATACCAATTCCTAAGCAGCCGACGAACTCATGAGAAAAGAATAATAATACTTCAACAAAGAAAAATAAATAAATTGAGCAAGGCTCATAGAACTCCAATTCCTATTGGTGATGTAAACAAGAAATTATGTGCAAAACATGTTTTAACAAATAAATGACAGTTACAAGACGAGAAATAATATGCAATCTTGCCATAGTAACCAACGACCACCAGCTCTTCATTACCTGGAACTCTTCAACAAGCAACCCATCCACTAATCATCAACAGAGGAGCCAATCCATTTCTTGTTATGGCAAAGAAGAATGTGACCTTGATCACCCAAGGCTCCTATGTGAGCACACACTCTCTCTCTCTATATGTGTGTGTGTGTGTGTGTGTGTTTTACAAGTGGTATTTGTTGCAGGTTATACTGGACAATGGATTGGTAAGGCTCACAATATTGAAACCACAAGGATTTTTAACTGGCATAAAGTATGGAGGGATGGACAACCTTCTAGACCTCAAGTCCAGTGAATCAAGCAGAGGGTAACTTTCAAAAAATGTAAAAGTTATATGTATATTAGAAGTTATTGCAACTCTAATTTCATAAATCAGGTTGTCTTAATTTCATTCCACTTATATGTTACAATAAGCTTTTTCAAAACATTGAAAGCCAAATCCACTTCATAGTCAATCTTTCAAGACTATTATTAAGAATATATGAATAATAGCTTCTGATTGAAGCATCAATCAAGAAGACTTGCATGTAATCAGATTCGATCCAAGATTTCAAAAAGACCACTATTTTACGATCTTATTGTGTAAAAATATGCAGATATTGGGACATCAACTGGAGTTTGCCAGGGGGTCAGGACAGATATCAATTGTATGCTTTTCTTTTCACAGGAAAAAGTTCCAATTATTATTTTTCATTTGGCACTGAAAAACAACAAAACTATGACCTATTAACAATGATCTAAAACAGTGTGTGTGTGTGTGTGTGAAACAGGCTCAAAGGATCTGAGTATAGTGTAATTCATCTGAGTAACAATCAGTTGGAGGTTTCATTCAGGAGCACATATGATCCTTCAACTCCTGGTGTCAGATTGCCACTCAGTATTGACTTAAGGTCAATATTCATAAAAGCTTCTTGCTTCAGTCAATACAATGCTGCAAAAATTCGACTTTGAGTTATATATATTTCACTACTATTTAGGTACATTTTGAGGAGTGGTGATTCTGGCTTCTATTGCTATGCAATATATGAGATTCCTCCCGGATGCCGCGCCTTTGATCTTGCTCAAACAAGAATGGCATTCAAGTTGCGACGAGAAAAGTAAAATTCATGATTCTTAAGTGATTTTTGCTTACTAATTCATTAGAAATTTGAATTTTTATGGACTTTCACATGAAAACTGAAACAGTTTTCACTATATGGCAATCACGGATGAGAAGCAAAGGGTAATGCCAATGCCAGACGATCTACTCCCAGATAGAGGCAAACAGCTGATTGTACCTGAATCAGTTTTACTTGTAAATCCCATTAATCCGGCTCTCAAAGGCGAGGTGAGTGCACTCAAAACTATGAGCTACAATGTTTGTGAACTGAAAATCCGAAATACATGTATAACTAGGAAGTTGGATATCTTGTATGGAATTGAATGCAGGTTGATGATAAGTATATGTATTCAATGGACAACAAAGATGGTGGAGTTCACGGCTGGATAAGTTCTGGTCCCAACGTTGGATTCTGGATCATCTTTCCCAGTCATGAGTTCCGCAATGGTGGACCTACTAAGCAAAATCTCACAGTCCACACTGGTCCAAACTGCCTTGCTGTGACTTCCCATTCTAAGACTTTTTATCACTGCAAATTATTTGGAACAACTTAACATGTATGAACAATGTTAAACAAGCTAACTTAATATTCTGATTAAAATTCTCGGTTTTTCTCGTCTGATAGATGTTTCATGGAACTCATTACATTGGGATTGACATATTAGCTCATTTTGAAGAGGGAGAGACATGGAGGAAGGTATTTGGCCCGGTCTTTGTATACCTTAATGCGACTGCGGATGCAACAAAAGCCCACAATTTGTGGTTTGATGCCAAAAAGCAGGTAAAAGGCTCAATTCTTCAATGAGACTGTTAAATAAACATTAAAAGTTTAATAAGGACTTGCAAGAACATGACAATTTAAAGATGTGAACTATCTTATTTCCATGAAATTTTTGTTGGAAACGGGCATTAAAAACATAAACTTTGGATGAGATTTGGAATAGATTCCGCTAAGAATTTTTTGCGGATCTCTAAACGAGCGTGTTTCTCTCTGCAAGGAGATGAACGTGGTATATTTACTTTCTTAAATCCGTTTCGGGGTGAATGAGAAATTAGTTCCAGAGTATGGTGTTTTGATAAGCTTAAATGGGTATGCAAAATGTGGGAAGTGTTCGTCTCGCATGAAAAATATGTTGAAACAAATTAAAATTTAAACAAGCTGAGTTTAGGATTTGGGCTTGGGCTTGGGCCTAATTGTAAAGTCCAGATTATTCTTTTTTGGAATTTTGGATTGGGCCTAATTTTGGGTTGGACTTATTTAAATGGGTTTCACAAATGGGTGGATTTTTTGGGTGGTTGGTTTTTTGAATTAAAAAAACTACTTTTTAGTTTTTCTAAAAGGTTACACCTTTTAAATTAAAAAAATCATATTTTAATTTTTCTAAAGGGTTATACCTTTAAAATTAAAAAACCACTTTTTAGTTTTTTTTAAAGGGTTACACCTTTTTTCGAACCATCATAACCCATGGTAGCATCCACTCGAAAAGGCACATTATAACCTATTAGAATGAATGTGTCTATTGGTGAACAGACACCATATGAACCATTGCAACCTATTGGAATAGATGTGTCTAGTGGTGAACAGACACCATGTGAACCATTGCAACCTATTGCAATGGTTGTGTCCAATAATGAAGAGATACACCCAATCCGAAAAGACATTTATGTTTCTATAAATTCCCCCCTTTGGATCATTTGCAAGTGGTTCATTTTCATTTTCTTCTTTCTCCCTCTCTAGACTTGAACCCAACCCAAGTGGGTTCAAACCATAGATTAAGTGGTCCGAACCACTTAGACCCTAATTGTGATACCCCTCGGATCCGAGACACGGGTTGATCAGGCCCAGGCCCAAACCCGAGGGAATATCAAACAATTAAAGTATTTTAAAATGAACACAGATGACAAAAAGAACAATAAAGATAGAATAAAACTGCAAGAAATAATAATTATAAAATCCTCCATGTGTAACTGAAAATTGAAACTCCAATCCTTCAAAACTTCAAAGTTACAACTTGGGAATCCGCTGATGGACCCCTAACTAAAAATTCAACTGAGACTGAAACTGAAAATAGATAATACTAGAAACATCGGGGAAAGTCCTACGTAATCTGGTGAAAGTGAGACTGTTCTAGACAAGCACGATCAAGCTCTAAGGCTGGAACCGTCCTGTACCTGAAAAGAATAATAAAGGAGTGGGTCAGACCCACGAGCAAGTTCTAATCTAACTGCAATCCATACAGTGACCCGATATGCAGATACACCGTAGACATCTCACAATATCTATCTAGTCCATACATATAAATATATCCACACTAAGGGACATTCACTAGTCTATAATAGGGGTCTCAACCTGAATAGAAGGCAACATGCGAATACGCACCCAAAGGTGGGCATGAGTACCTAGACCTAACAGGGTACACCTCAACCTATTATAACCAGCTATGCATCCACTGCATATACGCACCCTAACCAACGAGTCTGAGACTCAAGCTCAACTCGTGGTACCATAAACATATATATAAAGTCCGTCCAAATCCAAGGTAAGCAGTTTAACAATTTATTAAACTGACCTACAATAAACCAACTAGTTAGTCACTCAACTTATTCAGTGGATATGACTTAACTACCATCCGTTAATCCAGGAAGTCATCCAACTTGGTTACAGCTGATCTGACTTAGTCACAATTAGGATTCGATATCTTACAATCCATTCCATTAATCCATTAGGTTAGGTCTTAGCGTTTTGAAGCTAAACCATCCCTAGTATGCCACCGTCCCATACCGGTGCATATAATCCTCCATATCAATGCCAATTACAATATAGAAATCATAATTTAGTAAATTACATTCCAAAACATTATCCAAATAATTGCAGAAAGATATTTGATGTTCTAGCAATTAAAAATCCAAACGATAATCCATATCATTGCAGAAAGTATTTACTATTTCAACAATTAGCCTCCAAAGCATGCATAGGTCAACTTCAATACATCAATGACCCTATAATGTATTTAGAACAATTTATAAACATATTAGATCCCACTGGAATGCTCAAAAATAAGCTTGAGCAATTAAGTCTTCTTCCATCCCTTAATCGTGTACAATGTGCATAAATTTTATACAGTTTGTTCCGTTAATTTAGAGGTAAACTTTAATCAATTAAAAGACCTCTTAATACCCAAAGTTAACTTCTTAATCACCATGGCAAGTCCCAATATTTTTTTTTAAATAGTTCCAACACACAACAGCTTCAAACAGTGCATTAAACACCTTCCGGAAGCAAACTGAGCGAGAACAGGTTATGAACAAAAGGGGAGCCGGCTCCAATTTTTATTGGAGCCTGCTCTGTTTGGGTAGAGCCGGCTCTACACCTCCTAGAGCCGGCTCTACACTAGGGGGGAGCCGGCTCCCTCCTCCATGGAGCCGGCTCTCTCCCTCTCTGAGAGCCGTCTGTCCGTCTGTGACTTCTGCGACCTTCGTCTTCAACGCCGGCCGCTTCCCATCCGTTTTATTTAGTTTTAGACTGTTCCCAAGGGTCCTAACTATGTCCAGTATAATCCCCATGGAGTGTTTACAACAGTTGAAATCAAAAACAAAAACTACAAGTTCCACAGACAAATCATACTTAGGAAAACACTACTGTAATGAACTTTAAAAAACCATCACCGAATTTATTCAAGGCAAAGATAAGGTTAAATTGACATATAAAAACATGCTTAATTTAATTATTGATCCATTAGAACCCTAGAGTATGTCTAGGTGCACAGAACACAGGCCAACGGGAAGGAGGAAGAAAAGAACTTGCCTGAAGTTTTGGACTCAAAACTTGTCGCCGTCTTCCCAACGTCTGGTAACCACCGCAACACTGTCTAGCCTCCTAATACCTCTGCCCTTCCCTTCTCCTAGGTCCAACCCTGAAATCCCCGTCGAATCCCACACCAAACAAAAGCTGTTCTCTCAAAACCTCACTCTGTATCTCTCTGTTTTTATGTTACGCGAGTAGAGTCTTTTTTCCAATCCTTAATACCAAGAAGCATGTATATATATAGGCGTACAAATCCCAAACCCTAATCCTTGTTTAATAGAGACAGAGCCCTCCTTGGTCCATAAACCGACCTATGATATATACATTGCCGGCTATAACTGAAACCCTAATATAACTATATGTGTCCCATACAGTCCCGTGAAAACCAAATTAAACAAAACAAATAACTCAAATAAATTAAAACAATTAAATCAATTTACTACCACTTAAATAATTAACTAGAATTAAATAAATTAAATCAAAACAATTAACTCAAATAAATTAAAACAATTAAATCAATTTACTAATTAAAACACTTAAACAATTAAATAATCAAATTAATTCAACTAATCACACATAATCAAATAAAATGCAATTAACTACTAAATTAAAATCCCCGGGATATTCCTTTTAAAATTAGGGGTATTACACTAATCCAATTTTATCGAGCCATATTAAGATTAGTCCGAACCATTTGGTTCGGATTGCACCAAATTCAGTATTTATATAGTATAGATGCATTTTTGAGTCAAAGAGAATATTACACGGAGGAGGTTCGCCGTATCCACGAGTTTGTAGTGCTACTACTGGTGGATGTAAACTGTTGTATCCTGGGAGATAGACGTCACTGAGTCCGTTAGCACCATATCGGGGCGAATCTGTCTTAAGGACATAATATCCAATACTAGTTTTGGTTCAAGTTCTTTATTTATTATTATTATTTTATTAATTTATCTTGCATATTTAATTAAATATAGAGTTGCATATTTAATTAATGATTTCTTAGCATATTGTTAATAATCTCATGACATATTAGTATAAGGTTTGTTATATCTTAAATGTCACATGAAGCATATATTTTAACAACAATCTTAAGATAGATTCATTCCTTGCGTAAATTTTATCATATGCTTCTATTTAAAATATAAACAAGTAGATATTATACTAATAGTTGAGATATAATAAAATAATGTTATATACATTATTATATGATAATATGTTAAATATTAATGTGTTCAATATAATGTGAAATTGAAGCATGTTATATAAGTAGATTATATAAATTATATAATTCAATATTGGTTGAATTATTTTAATTTTGTAATATGATATTATGAAGTATATGATATTACTTTAAACATGATATCATGATAAATGCTATATTGATGAATTCTGGTTTAGCTTAGAATTTGTGGGGGGAAGTTTTGCTTTCCATAAATTATGTTATCAATAAAATACCTTAAACTAATGTGACATCATATGAATTATAGAAAGGTTAAAAACCTTTTTATAAATTCTTAAAAGTGTGGGGATGTCTATTTAAGGTTGCAAATCCTACTCCTATGGAAGGTTAGAGTGGACCTAAAATGTGACAACCTTTTAGGTGAGTGTGTCGTGGACGGGTGCAAGAGGCACTAATAGGCTACCACACTAGGCGAGCTACAAGTGCACAGTCCCTACACATAAAACCTTTGATAGGTTATGCTCATAACAGTATTACATATCATTTCCTTGTGCATAAATCATACAATGAAAATAAAGATGAACTTAGAGGTAGTAAGAAGGCTAGAACGTCTAAATCTTTTATTCCTGATTTTCTAGCATGTTTATTGGAAAATAAGCCACAAAGCTTTAGGGAAGCAAATTCTTCTCTTGATTATTATTATTTCTTATATTAATTATGTGATATAATTAATCATGTGATATAACATAAAACTATATTGTTATGCAAGTTTAATATTATTTTTATAAATGTTTACTTTCATTTGATACTATAATATTGAACTATGTAATTGAATTACTTAATGTGTGTTGTAATTCAAATTTACAACATAATTTATTTAATATGTGATATTATTGAATTTTGTATGAATGGACTAGTCCAACTATGTCAACTTTTCTGATAGTCAAAGGAAAACGATCTATACTAGTGTTTAAGACACGTATAGCTGTAAATGGGCTGAATCAGAGAAAATTTTCCAATAACTCGAAAGAATTTAATGGAAAATATTATAGATACACTAAGCAAGTACACCTAGACAAGTTAAATCAAGCTAGTTAGCACTAATATACAATTTAACTAAAAGCTAAAATGTTATTGAGTTGCAAATTAGTTAGCTTAGGTATAAGCTAAAATAATTAATGAGGTGCACAGAACCTAAGATGAAGATGAAAAACTGTCAGTTGGTTCTAACTCTTAACTTGATAGTAAAAAACATAAGGGTAATGAGTAGCCATTGTAGTCATAAGCTATTTGAGCTATACATCATATCTGCTCATGAAGGAGGGAATAATACATCTTGAAAAGTAGTAGTTTTTGAAGAATATTCTTCAAAATAAATTACTCTACTACCAAGATAGACCACTTAGATAAGTGTGTACTAAAGTTATGAGTTACTAGAATTGCTAGCTAAACAAATTTAACTTCAAGCGAGCGGTAATAACTGAAAAATGGGTGCTCATCATAACTTAATAGTGAGATATGAGAAGAGTGTGTAATAATACTTGAGAAGTGAGTGCTCACTCTGTGCTGATTGTATCCAAAACTTAAATAATAAGATAATTATTTGCTTAAATGATTGAGTTATGTGATGTGTGACACATGAAGGGTTATGACATGTTAATATAACTAACTTAACATGAATAACTCAATTCATAAATACAAAAGATGTAGAAGTAAATATTAATTAAATCCCATATCTCTAGCATTAATTCACAGTAACGTCAGTGACATATTATAAAAACAAGTTAGAGATAAAGTGAATACATATGCACTAGAGACTGTTAGACATGCTTGTTGAAAAACAAATATAGAACCTTGGAAAGGTAGATGGGGTGAAATATTTAATATATGGTATTTCAAGAGTTGGAAAATCATAAGAAATATATCATATATAAAATTTCAGGATTATCCCAAAGTTGTGGGGGGATATTGTCCATAGATAAAATTTGTTATGAGTTACCTCACCAAATAAGAAATACTTTTAAATGTAGGATTCTTAATCCTAAAATTTTTTGGATCGAACCAAAAATTATTTATAGTATTATAACAATAGTGCATGTTGTTTCCTATGAGGAAAATATTATGGAACAACTAGAAAAGTTCTTTTTCCAGCTGAAGAGCTGAGTTATTTGTTCTAGTTGAAGAGTAAAGTGTGCAAGCTTATAAATCCTTTAGTGGATTAAAGCTAGTACCAAGACAATGACATAAATGTGATGTATAAGTCATTGTATGCCTTAAAAAAATTAATGATATACTAATTAGTATATTTGATATGAAAGATTTAACATCTAATAAAATAGTATAAGTGAGATTGAGATAATACTAGTTATGATAACAAAAGCCTAGCTAACTTTTGTAAATGTAAATCTCAAATATAAATACTAGCCAAAGTATATCATTGGTTGAGATTGCAAGGCATCTTAATAACTGTGTTTAATTGCACATTTTCAATCCAGGATCGGATCACTGAAAAACAATAAATTGGGTAGTTGAGATACACCCTAAATCCAATATTGCATAGATTGAGGTATCTAATTAAATTGGAGGTGTAACAGTAATACAATCTGGATATGGGATATTAAAGATTTCAAATTCAATAGTGGATATGTCTTTTATATTAAATGTGTAGTTCTATGTTCTTAATATAACTCAAAGTTAGAAACTTTGAATAAATCAAATAGGGAAGTCAATAGACTTCACCTAAAGGACAATTCAAAGTAAGTCTACACCTGTGCCACTAAAGAAAATGATATTGCTAACAATAAGCAATTTTAGGACACAAAGTATACAGTTGCTCTCACCTGGAGAAATCTCTGTAGAGTGTAATATTTCTAAACACAACCTTGTGGCCACATATAAAATTGAAGGTTGTACTAGAGAGCAATTGTACAGATCATCGAGCGGAATGGGATTAAAAGCCGAAAGCTAATGAGTCACCTTAATGGAAACCCAACCTAGTTGACCGGAGATCCCAAGATCTAGGTTTAAAGGGACAACAAAAATTCTAAGTGACTCACCAGAAGCACTGGGAAGATATAAATCTTCTGCCCATTTCTATGGTGAGACAGTGCTACCTACAGCGAGGATTAGGATAAGCTACGCTTTTAATGACTCTTATACCTTGAAAATTCAAATGGAATATGGTAGGATTCTTTTAACAAGAAGTCACCTATATGAGTGTGAAGTGGGGCCGCTTCTATGAGAACTATAAAGGTTAAGTTTTCTGGAGCACTCATTGAATACCAGGACTTGTTCAGGCCCAAAATGAACACAACAATGAGAACCAACTTTGTGAGGAAAGGTACTATGTGTTTGTTATTGTCTTGGTTTACACAAACGGCTGAACAGTTCAAGACATCGCGTTCACTGGTTAGCTAGTAAATCCGATAGCAATACACTAGGGGAGGTTCAAAGCTAAAAGCTACCTATCCTGATGCAGTAAATTTTCGACTATACTCTCTCTAGTGTCTGCATGATCATCTGTTGCATTTTACGCAAATTTCCATTCATGTGGGGGATTGTTGGAAATGGGGGCATTAAAAACATAAACTTTGGATGAGATTTGAAATAGATTCCGCTAAGAATTTTTTGCGGATCTTCAGACGAGCGTGTTTCTCTCCGCAAGGAGATGAACGTGGTATATTTACTTTCTTAAATCCGTTTCGGGGTGAATGAGAAATTAGCTCTAAAGTATGGTATTTTGATAAGCCTAAATGGGTATGCAAAATGTGGGAAGTGTCTGTCCCACATAGGAAAAATATTAAAACAAATTAAAATTTAAACAAGTTGAGTTTAGGATTTGGGCTTGGGCCTAATTGTAAAGTCCAGATTATTCTTTTTTGGAATTTTGGATTGGGCCTAATTTTGGGTTGGGCTTATTTAAATGGGTTTCACAAATGGGTGGGTTTTTTGGGTGGTTGGTTTTTTGAATTAAAAAAATTACTTTTTAGTTTTTCTAAAAAGTTACACTTTTTAAATTAAAAAATCATATTTTAGTTTTTCTAAAAGGTTATACCTTTTAAATTAAAAAAACCATATTTTAGTTTTTCTAAAGGGTTATACCTTTTAAATTAAAAAACCACTTTTTAGTTTTTTTTAAAGGGTTACACATTTTTTCGAACCATCATAACCCATGGTTGTACCCACTTGAAAAGGCACATTGCAACATATTAGAATGAATGTGTCTATTGGTTAACAGACACCATGTAAACCATTGCAACCTATTGGAATAGATGTGTCTAGTGGTGAACAGACACCATGTAAACCATTGCAACCTATTGCAATGATTGTGTCCAATAATGAAGAGATACACCCAATCCGAAAAGACATTTCTGTTTATATAAATACCCCCCTTTGGATCATTTGCAAGTGGTTCATTTTCATTTTCTTCTTTCTCCCTCTCTAGACTTGAACCCAACCCAAGTGGGTTCAAACCATAGGTTAAGTGGTCCGAACCACTTAGACTCTAATCCAATTTTATCGAGCCATATTAAGATTAGTTCGAACTATTTGGTTCGGATTACACCAAATTCAGTATTTATATAGTATAGATGTATTTTTGAGTCAGAGAGAGTATTACACAAAGGAGGTTCGCCAAATCCACGAGTTTGTAGTGTTGCTACTGATAGATGTACACCGTTGTATCTTGGGAGATAGACGTCACTAAGTCCGTTAGCACCATAGCGGGGCGAATCTGTCTTATAGATATAGTATCCAATACTAACCTCGGTCTAGGTTCTTTATTTATTATTATTATTTTATTAATTTATCTTGCATATTTAATTAAATATAGAGTTGCATATTTAATTAATAATTTCTTAGCATATTGTTAATTATCTCATGACATATTAGTATAAGGTTTGTTATATCTTAAATGTCACATGAAGCATATATTTTAACAACAATTTTCAGTTTTCTTCTTTCTGCAGAATAATTTCTTACTCTATTTTTGGATGATCTTCTGAAATATAATTACAGTATAGTACATATTAAAAACTATAATAACCTGCAGCTTTTCCTAAACGATTTGTTTCATGCTTGACTGATCCTAGAGGTCATTTGAAGAGACACTATGGCCATATGATTTTGTTTCGTCGCCTTATTTTCTTACTGCTAAGGAACGCGGTTCAGCTTCAGGACGACTGGTTGTCCAAGACAGGTAACAATTTCTTCTCTAGAGTGAAGATTATTCAAGAATGCACTAACAAACAATCATGTTTAAGTAATTAAATTCCATTTCCTCAAAACCAAAGTTCATATGAATGTCATCAGTCCAGTGACAGTGTCAAAGTTTAATGCTGAGCCTAAAAGGATGGTCTGATAATTTAGGCTGCAGATTTGGTTTGAAGGTTGAAACAAGTTAATTTTGTGACACCTTCCAAAAAATATATAATAATAATAATTAAAAATAATAATAATTTTGTGACAGAAGCTTTCTAATTGTCATTTCTCCAATTAGACTTCTTCCTAGCTCAATTCTATAGATTTTGTAGCACTATTAATCTAAATTTTTCCTCAATATATTTGTTTGTTGCTGTCATGCATTCTTCAAACCTCATTGTCAATGTCAAATCAGTTCCACTAACCTAGGATTACCGCGTTGGTTAACTATTTGTATTCAACATAAACTCCAGGTTTGTTTCTGGTTCTCTCATCCCTGCTAAATATGCATATGTCGGTCTATCGGCCGCAAGAACCGAAGGATCCTGGCAAACAGAGAGCAAGGTAATAATGTGTTTACACTCTTTGAAGCTCTATTAGTCCTTCCTGGTGATACAAGTACTACATTTCTAAGATACAAAATATTTCTGGTCCACGTAGGATTATCAATTTTGGGTGCAAACAGATGCAAATGGAAACTTTACCATCAACAATGTCATTCCAGGAGTCTATGGACTCCATGGTTGGGTTCCCGGATTCATCGGTGATTATCTTGACAAGGAACTTGTCACCATCTCTTCAGGTACAATTATATCACTCCTCCTTTTGACTTGAGAAGATATACAGGAACAATATGTTCATGACCATCAAAGCATGGTTTTCAGACAACTGATTCTTGAACTTCATCAGGATCACAAACACAACTTGGTAATTTGACTTATGTACCCCTCAGAGATGGTCCAACTGTGTGGGAAATCGGCTTTGCGGATCGAACGGCTATTGGTTATTATGTTCCTGATGTGAATCCTATGTATGTTAACAGGTTGTTTCTCAACAGCCCTGAAAAGTAAGCAACTCTTATCTTCTCTGTGTATCAACTTCAAATTGCTTGAAAAACTCGTCCATTTTAGATCAACATATATATATATATATATATATATATATATATATATATATATATATATTGGTAAGTTTAATACGCCATGTCACTATTTATTTTTGTAAAACCATTCATGCTATACTAGTCTTAAATATGAAGAGAAATTTGTTTAAATAATGCATGGTACAATACATAAAATGTGAAACAATATAAAAAATAAATTACATTAGAACTTCCTTATTGATTCAAATACTACAGCTGCCACTATCAACATTCCCAATGGAAATTTGCAAGTGCGGTTTTACGTTTTTGCCCTTAATAATTTGTAGTATGCTAATGTAGAAGAGATACCAACAATAGGAGAGACCTAAGTAACTTTTTAATCAGCCGGAGAAACTGATGTAATTATGTTATGCTTAAGAAAGGTGGGGGTAATTAACCAAATACATAATATACCTTTAGAGTACCTGTAAAAAACAAAATTAAGAGCACAAATGATTAGCATAAATACATTTTATCAAAGTATTTTTAATTATTTATTAAAATCAATTTAATAAAAAATTAGAGTAGATATTCCAAAAAATACCAATCATAACTAACAATCTTATACAATTATTTACATTACTAGTCACTCTGAATGTGATAATTGGTACAGAAATAAGTTAAATATAGTGGATTTATGAATTTTTACCCAAAAACTATACATAGAACCCTCAAAATTCTTATCTGGATTGAACCCTCAAGATCATCATCTAAATCAAACCCTCAAGACCATCCTCTGAATCGAACCCTCAAGACCATCCTCTGAATAGAGCCCTCAAGACCCTCGTGTGAATCGAACCCTAAAGACGCCTAACACCCTCGTCTGAATCCGACTCTGAATAACGACTTGTGTTTAGACTAACATATATGGCGAAGTACAATACTAACTTCATTCTAATCTGGTTCTCCGACTCCTATACATACAATAAAGCAGTTTTGCATTTAATACATGTTCCATTTCCTTTAATCTGACCCCATTTAAATCAATCTTATATGTTTAAACTCTTCTTAATCATTTGTACCAAACACAGATACAGGCAATATGGCTTGTGGGACAGATACACAGACATACACCCTGAAGTTGATCAAGCTTTCACTACAGGCATCAATGATCCAAAGAAAGATTGGTTCTTTGCTCATGTGGACAGGTCTTTCCATTTCTCTCCTTTTCCATCCTAGTGAAAGATCATCAGAACTACACGCACCTCTACATTTTGTTTGATCATTTCAAATTCGAACACAACATTTAAGTCTAGTCTATACTAAAATGCTCAAACCTTCACAGAAGGGGAGCTGCTAAGTATCTTCCATCAACATGGACAATCAAGTTTAATCTCACTTCAGTAACCAGTGGAACTTACAAGCTGAGGTTGGCTACCGCATCAGCAACTCGCTCCGATCTTGAGGTAAGAACCATCACAAATATTGCATCTAAGTTTTCTCTTTGACTCCAAATTACTTGAAACTTATTCCTAATACTTTGTTACAGATCTATGTCAACTATATAGATGCACAGCACCTGGTGTTCCAAGTGATGAATTTAGGGACAGATAACACGGTTTGTCGCCATGGAATACATGGACTCTACCGGCTTTTTAACATTGATATTTCGTCGTCGTTGTTGATTGAAGGAGACAACACCATATTTCTCACACAGGCCAGAGGTGGTGATGCACTTTGTGGAGTCCTCTATGATTATATAAGGCTAGAAGCTCCAGCAACTCCTCAGATAACTGAGCAGCTGTAAAACAAAGATTCAATATGGCTTATCTTCAATTTTCAATCAACACTTAAGCAGGGCATGAATAGAAGATTCAATATGGCTTATTTTATTACCAAGACTGAAGAAAAGAAGAAAATGTTTTCATATGGCAAATGAAGTTAAAGCTAGTGTCCTAAATAAATACTATAGGTATCCTGGGGTACTAGGAAATTATTAATCAATAATAGTATAAGAGATATCCCAATAATATTATGATTATTTAAAATAATCAATAAGATTATTAATTATTAATTTTTGTTTGGTTTTGAACTTTTTACACCCGAACCTTTCACGGCAACAATATTATTATTAATTATTAAATTTTTCTCTCGTTTTTAACTTTTTACACATGAACCTTTCATGGCAACAATATTATTATTAATTATTAAATTTTTGCTCTTACACTTATGTAGAGTTATGTAAAATTGTGTGTATATATATATATATATATCTGTACAGAAATCTTAGAGTGATCTAGCATTTTTTTTTTTTTTTTTCACGAGTGATCTAGCATTATACAGAGATATCTTAAATATTCAATTTTTTTAAGAACATTTTAAAATACTCTTAACTTTATATATTTACAGATTCAACCCATTCAATGTAAAGCTATGCTTATAAATAGATGGGATCTTTTTAACCTTTCCTTCACTCTCGTAGCTCTACTTTTCACTAACCTACCTTTTTCCTCCAATAATTTTAACAGAATGTCTATATTGATAAATCCTATATTAGATTGCGTAAAATAAATTATGTCTAATAGTAATCTCAATCTCCAAATTATCAAGAAGTTAATAGGCGGAAGTTAATAGTTATTTAGAGTATCATCCATTTCAGCTTTCAAACTGTTGTGTGTTTTTCTCTCAACTCCAATTTAGGTTATTTTTTCCTTAAAAAATGAAAGAAACATATGCATATCAGAGTTAAAAGACTGAAACGCTGGTTTGAGAAAAATGTAAAATATCAATTTTTTAACTTTTTATTTTTATTTCTTTTGTTTTTCTCAATAATACTCAGATTAAGAATGCTAAAGATACTATTTGGCTGACAAAAACAGTGACAAGATGGTTTCTTGAAAATATATATATATATATAAACAAAATTTAAATTTTTTTGTTTAACACAATATTGATATTATATCCGTTAAGGCACTTTTTTGGCTAACACAAACCATGCCTTAACGGCTATATTGGCCCAAAAAAATATTTTTTTTTTAATTTTTGTAATTTAACTATTTTAAATATAGATATTGGAAAAATAAATAAATATCAAAATATTATTATTTTTGGAGAGTGTAAACACACCATTGGATTAAATGCCATAACTAAAATTTGGAGACTACAAAACGTTGACGTGACTTTTAAAAATGTTAACATGGCTCTTGAAAAATGGATGTGACAAATTTGAGTTGCCAAATTTTTAAGATGTTAGAGCAAGTCCAATGGTCCAAAATTCAACGATTTTGGGCCAAATTCCACAATTGGACTCCTCCAATGGACTCGCCAGAAATTAGGCTCCACCCATTGGGTCGGGAAATGGATCACTGAAAACAGCGACCCCATTGGCGATTCGCGGGCCTACCATACGGGCCCGCATCAATTTTCTTTTATTTTTTAAATTCTAGCCTAAATAGTGTTTTAGCCCAAAACCTAAAGGCATATTTGCCTGAAAAAAAAAAAGATTTTTGGCTTCTTTTTGTTTTTTTTTTTTTACTCAAAATAATTGAATCAAAGAACCGTTAAGGCACTGTTAACCCAAACAGTGCCTTAAAGGCTTTTTTAAGCAAAAAAAAGTTCTAAAAAAATAGAGAAAAATGTTTTTTTTTTTTTAAAAAAAATTATTTTTTAAAATATTCCTACTCGCATATAGGGCTGCAAGTTGGGCTAGCCCAACCCAGCCCAGTCCCAACCCAACCTCAATCTAAATCGGGTTGGGTTAGGGCCAGTCCGAATTGTATCCAACATGGGTTATGGTCATAACCCAGCCCGAATATTTCGGTCGGGTTGACGGGGTTGAGTTTTTTTTAAAAATTTTTTTTTTTCAAGAAATTTATATATATTTGATTATATTATTATTAAAAAATAAATTATATATATATTATATTTGATTATTTTTAGGGCAAATTGTTGGGGGAGAAATACACGCGGTCCGATAAGACACCGTTTTCCTGTAAAGAAGAGAGTAAAAGATCGATGAATCTTAACGGCACCGGCGTGGTGTCTGCCAAGAGCTCTCCGATGATCAAGTCAGTTACCAGAGGTCTAAAAGAAAGGCATAGATTTAATAATCGTTTTTTGTTGTACCTTTATTGGTTGGTAAGATCTCATTCTTATAGTCGTTTGCCCTCAGTTCATTTGCGGAATCAGAGGAGATTCGCTTGTGCGAGATCAAAGGAGATCGTTTGTTGCCAGATTTGTCGGGGATATGATTTACCCCTTGACTTTCTCAAATTATGCCAAGGTTATCTTTACCCTATGGAACCACGTCATCTTTCATTATAACCTTGATAATGAAATATTATCATTTTTATCCAATGGAAATATCATCGTTCGAAAGTCGAAGAGGTCTGGCGGTTGGTCAACACTTAGTTACCTTTATCGTTAGATCAAGATAGGTTAGGTTTATTTTTCCCTATCAATTGACCCCCATTCCCAAACTTGCTCGTCTAACTTTGGGAATGTGAATTTTTTTTTTTTTTGCCCTTGGCACTGTTCCCTCGGGAATCGTGTTGCAGGTACTGTTCACTTGAACAGTAAATTTTTTTTTTTAATTTTTTTTTTGGGTATCCTTGGGTAATCTTTTTTTTGGGTAATGTTCCTTGGGTAATCTTCCCTTGGGTACTATTCCCATGGGTACTATTCCCAATGGTGGAATTAATACAGATACCAAATCAAGGTTTTGTTTTGGAAGGGCATGGATTCAAACCCATGGTCAATGACTCTTAGTGATGTAAAACTGGATTTTTCTTTTGAGTAAACTTTATAGGTTTCAGTCAGTCCATCCCTTTGGCAAGGGAATAAATTTTACAAGCTTCACTTAGCTCGTCACTCCTTTAATAAGAGAACGAGCTTCACTCAGCTCGTCCCTTTAGTAAGAGAATTAAATTTTACGAGCTTTACTCAACTCGTCCCTTTAGTAAGGGAATTAGGTTTTACGAGTTTTACTCAGTTCATCCCTTTAGTAAGGGAATTAGGTTTTACGAGCTTCACTGCTCATCCCTTTAATAAGGGATTTTTGTTTTACGAGCTTTATTCAGCTTTTCCCTTTAGTAAAGGAATTATGTTTTACGGGCTTCACTTAATTCATCCCTTTAGTAAGGGAATTAGGTTTTACGAACTTCACTCACCTCATCCCTTTAGTAAGGGAATTATGTTTTGCGAGCTTTACTCAGTTCGTCCATTTAGTAAGGGAATTAGGTTTTCTATTAGCTTTCTGTAGAGCATTAATTACCACGTAGGTAGGTAACTGAAAATATAATATTTTATTGCTTAAAAAATGAGGGTCATCCATCTCATTGGTGATGGTGAGTTTATTGGAAAACAAAATAACACGTGAGGGAGCTACCCTCCATTTAAAATGATGAACTAGGATGCCCCCGGTCTTTATTTTGAATGACTTGATAAGGCTAATTCCAGCTGTGAGACAATTGTTAGTCGGTATACTTATCTGAGTCATTCTCACGATATGTCCTATCACTTTGGCTGAAGAATGATCTTTTATAGTTGGTATCCTTTTCATCCCTGGGGAGAGGGGCTGACCTCTTCTTGTCATTTCCTTCCTTTCCCTTCTGTGCATTCATGGCATCTTCAGCGTTCATGTGTTTTTGCGTTCTGATCAACAACTCTGCCATACTGGTTGGAGGTTCTTTTGATAAGGAGAACAAGAATCTGGAGGTTTGGAGTCCTCATATGAAAGCGATCAAAGCCACCTTGTCGTCCACCTCTTCTACCTGCAACATCTCTGTGTTGAATCGGGTGATGTATTCCCGGATCGACTTTCTCTTCTGTTGCTTCACGGTAAGCAGGTAAGTGGCCGGCCTCCTATGCCTCTGACCTGCAATGAAGTGGCTTACAAATTGCTTACTCAGTTCTTCGAAAGTGTTGATGGTTTCTGGCTTCAGCTTGTTGAACCAAACTCTTGTCAATCCCTTAAGTGTAGTGGGAAAAGCTCGACACATGATTTCATTTGATACGGCATGTAAATGCATAAGAGCTTGAAAGGTCTTCAGGTGATCAAGGGGATCTTTGGTCCCATTGAAGCTTTCGATGAGGGCATCATGAACTTGCTAGGCAGGGGGCATTTCATAATTGCGGGGCTGAACGGCAAGTTGGTCCTTTGCACCGGGTCATCTATGACGGCAGGACCTTTCCCTTTCATAGCCTGCATTACATCTTCCATTTTCACCTTGAGATTCTCGATTTGTATGTCGAGATAAGTAACTTTCTCTGTTTTTTCCTTAACACAGAAGGTTGTGCCTGTTTGAGGCTGGGGATTCTGCGGAGGCGGAGAAGGAGGTTTTCTATGTCGGTTTCCGACTTGGCTTTGTTCTGCCTCAAACTTATGAGGAAGATCGTTTTCTCGGTCCTTCTCGTGTTCTCCCCCATTATTCAGATTGGGAGGATATGGGTCAGACAATTCTTATTGAGGTGGTGGTTCCGCTGGGATAAGATGTTGCAGGATCTTGCATTTTGCTGGATCAACTGGTCTATACCCTGATTCAGAGTTTGGACCTATAATTCTAACGCTGCAAGCCGTTCCTGGTCATTCGGGACGTCTGGGTGTTCACCCGACCCTTCTCTTTGACTGGATCCCTGCAATGATGTTTCTTTTCCAGTTACCATACCGGAACGCAAGTGTATATACCCAACCGAGTAATTTATTGATTTAAGGGAATTGGCGTTTCCCACAGACGGCGCCAACTGTTAGGGGAGAAATCTACACGGTCCGATACGACATCGTTTTCCTACAAAGAAGGGAGTAGAAAATCGATGAATCTTGACGGCACTGATGTGGTGCCTACCAAGAGCTCTCCGACGATCAAGTCAGTTGTCGGATGTCTAAAAGAAAGGCAGGAATTTAATAATCATTTTTTATTGTACCTTTATTGACTGTTAGTGTAATGTTGTGAGTTGTTATATATATATATATATATGATTATGTTATTAAAGTTTATTATAAAAGAAAATAAAATAAATGGTGGGACCTACCTCCTATTATAACAAAGGTAATGCCATTACCTTTTGGCAGAATCAGACCAAATCTCTCTCGTGCTGGAACCAAAAAAAAAAAAAATTTCTTTCTTTCTTCTTTTACAACTTTTATCAATGATTACTCTTCAACCACTTGGAATTTTCAGGTACCGTTTGTGGCAAATCGAAGAGCTCAACGAGATCTACGTGTGAGTACAAGTAATTCATCATTTAGTGCACTCTAGAGATTTCAAAATTCTCGGGTTCTTGGGCTTCAATTGGGGCTTTTATGTCTTTACTCTCTGATTGAGGTAGGGGTATTCTAATCTACTATTTCTTGAATTTCTTGTGAATTTTTTCCTTTAATTTGACTTTAAGCATGCTTAATTTTAATTTCTTTTGATTGTGTTTGTTAGGGTTATTTGTATTTATGGTGATAAATATGTGTTATGTGCTAATTGGGCTTATTAATATGATGATTTTCAATTTGTAAAGAAGCATGCTTAGTGTTGGTTTGTTTCATGATTTTAATTACTATGGAAATTTATGTTATAATTATGGAAATAAATGTCTAGAGCTTCTTATCAAGAATGTCATGATGATGTAGATGGAATGTGTGTAAATTTTAGTATTGAATTAACATTTAAAAGCATGAAGCATTTATGTATTCATTGGGAAAAAGAAAAGAAAAAAATAAAATATTTTTAGAACAAACGAAATTGTTTTGGGAAATTTTTTTTCTAAAAGTGTTGCGAAAACCTGACGCCTAGGAAGTGCCTAGTGGTCCGTGATGTTGGTGTAGTCTAGAAAGTAATGTAATTGAGTTAACTAGGCCGGATGCGACGCCTTGGAGATGCCTTGTGGTCGTGGATAGTTAACCAACCTTCGTTTCGTAACACCTTGGAGGTGCCTTGGGTCGGATTACACTAACGGTTTAGTTGTTGAAACGGAATTGTTTTGGAAACGGGGAGCGACATTTGCATAACATTGCACTTCATGACATTGTGGGAAATTTATGATTGGTTGACATTTGCTACATACTTGTTGTTGTGGTTGAGAATATGTATTCCCCATAGTATGACCCCGTTCCTTTTTGCCCATTCTTTGTGTGAAATTCACGGGGATATAAGAAGTGCGTCTTAGACGTTTCCTACTGAGTTTATGCTCACCCCATTATTTTTAACATTTTTCAGGACACGGAAAAGAGGTGGCGAACGACGATCCACCACAAATTTAGACAAGATTGGCGACCTATTTCATTTTGCTATCTTTTGTATTAGAATTCTAATATTTTGTAAATGTAATCTTAACTATTTTGTAAAATTATAGTTTAATTTGTATGATGTTGAAAGTTATAGACTTTTAAATTTTAGCTACATATTATGAACTGTAACTTGATGTAACTAAGGTGTGTTCCTTGTTTGGATAAGATGAAGAAACGGGATTTTTTTTTTATGTATGTAAACATTTTGGGAATGTGATATAATATTTGTATTGTGTGTTGGGACAAAGGCCCAGTGAAGCCATTGCATTTTATGTATTTCAACAGGTCGTAGAGGGACTTTTTCTGCGAAGGTCATGTCGAAATTTTATTTTTTTTATTATTATTATTTTGGTATCTTTTTGGGTCATTATGTGCTACCCCCTAATTTTGGAATACGGGTTGATCAAATTCACGTACAAAATTAATGGATATCAAAATAATTAAAGTATTTAAACAAGCACAAATTACAAAATAAAATAAAGAATAAAATTAAACGCTAAAGGAAACTAATAAGTAGTAAATCCATTAACAACTCTCAAATAGTTACAACTCGAGAATCTTGTAACTCAAGGAACCCTTAACCAAAAGTTATTATCCAGAATTTTAGAAATAAATACTAATGTCAAATGAAAAAAACTAATAATAATATCCTACTTTTAAATAAACCGAAAGAATAGATAAGTCCTCCAGCTGCGGATCATCAACCTCGATATTTGAACTTGTAATAATCTGAAAAACAAATCGCGGGTTAAACCCTACGAGTAAATTCTCTCTACCAAATATCTGAAAACCAATAAACAAATCATCTATAACAAAACCAACCATAATAAAGTTTTGTAATACCCCGTAATTTGAAGGAAATTATTAAATGAGTTTTATTTGATTAAATTGGATTAAATTAAATTCGATATATATATATTATTATTATTATTTTGTGCTTTTAATTATTTATCGTTATTTAGTTATTTATGTGCATTTAAATTATTTATTGTTAAGAATTATTTAATGATTTTTTTTAGAACTTTAAGTTAGTATTTATTGGTGGGTTGGAAACTACATTTAATAGTTTGATTTTGGTAAGTTTCGTATCTTTAAGGGAGATTGTGTAGCACTAGGTATTGTCAGCAAAAAATAAAATAAAATAAAATAGCTTCTGAATTGCTTTTGACTATCTTATGTTGGGGTTGGTAAAACAGAAGACAAATGGGCTGATATCTGCTCCGATAGTTAATGGATGGAGGACTTTAGTGTATTGTACATAGCCGGCCTACTTCAAAGACTTCATGAGAAAGACTCCAAAGAATTTATTAGAGAGAGAATGAGTGTTTATGAAGAGGGAGAGAGAGTTGGTATATATATATATGTTATGCTTACCTTGGTTCGGAGAGTGAGGAAGGAGAGAACTAGAGAGGACTGTAGGATTTGGAGAAGAAGTTTGGAGGAACAGGCTGGAGGGAACTTGCAGATTGATTTAAATACGAAAATAACAGGCAAGTCCAAGCTCTTCTCTTCCCCTTTGAATTTATAAAGTTTTCACCTCTGTGCGTATGCAATTTTATGATCAAGAATCATGCTAGTTTAGGTGATTAATTATATTTTTATTTTTATGATGAATTTTAGAATTAAAATGAGTTTAAGGTGTTTTATAATTTTTATGGGACCAATTATTGCATTTATGATTTAAAAATGGTTAAATAAGGCTTCTATAATTTTTTAGGAATTTTATAGATTATTCTGGAATTTTTTTTAGATTTTTTTGTATTTTCCGGCCATTTTATGCATTCTGCAACTTCCGGCGAAGTTTTCCGGCCACCGGCGGCGACAATTGGTAGAGAAGAAGGGGTTGTGATCCAGTACGGCGCGGCTACATGAAACACCATGTGCGTGCGGATCCAGACCATCAATCTTGATGATTTATAAGGCTTCGATAAGGTGCGGTGCATGCGCATGAATATACCCATGCAGCCGTGAGAAATGATCTGGTACGACGCGCACTACCAGAGTTGATATAGTAGTGAATCAGAATACACCATGTGTCAGGAGCTTAGCTTTTAATCCAGTGTGGGCGCGCTCACAGTAGCGTTTGAGCCCAACCTATTATTTTGCCTGTTTTGTGACACGAAATTGAAACGGTCATAACTTAGTCGTTTTAACTCCAAATTAGGTCATTCTTGAGTTGAAATTTAAGGATTTTTCGTTAGCTTTCCAATGGTATGAATTTCATCTTCAGATTCTTATCCTACTAGGAGATATTTCTATTTTAGTGAGATAGCGTCGTGAAAATTAGTTAAACTGAGATGAATTATTTATGGAAAATATTTTATTATGTTAATGTTGGTATTTAAAATTAATTGGGTGATGTTTTGCTTGGTAAATACTATTAAGTGTTAAGTAGTTTTATGATCTTTGTGATTATTATTTAATCATAAATGTAGCATTATTTTAATTAATGATATAAAACATTGTTAGTATTTTATTAAGTGATTTTAATCACTATAAGTATTCGGATATTTTTATAATGGATTATTTTTAAAAATTGTAATTTTTTTTTTTTTATACTAATCATGCTATAGTTTTTATATATTAAAATATAACGAATGTTATTTGAAATTTAATTAGCTTATAAGTCATTGACGATATTAATCATTAACATGTTTTATGATGTGTGCATCTTATGGAAATTATTATGTCATTTAAATTACAATCATTATTACTTTTATATGCCTATGTGGAATCACGTGAGCTGGCTAATAAGTTTAGACTCACTTTACCAGGACAGATTTTATGGCTGTTGGGTATGTGGTTGGTTATTTATATGCATGTATGGAACCACGTGAGCTAGCTAATAAGTTTAGACTCACTTTACCGGGACAGATTTTATGGCTATTGGGTACGTGGTTGATTATTATTGAGTTTCTTTCTATTGTGTTTTTACACTTATCATTTGTGGAATTCATTACCCCTTTTATTGCATATCAGTGATTAATAATTTATATTTTGGTGTTGTATATTTCTATATTAATAGATATCATTACTGGTATGGTTTTTGATTTGAGATGATTATTTTATCGATTCTCTGTTGGGATGTAGTAGAGAGGACTTGCTTGTGGGTCTAACCTACCTTTTGTTGAAACATTTCAGGCCTTCGTCAGTTTCATCCACAGGGCTAAGGTTTTAGCTGTTCGTTGCATCTACGTTGCATCTACTCTTACTATTTACTCCAGGGTAGGAGTTTTATCCATTTAGATATTAGACTTGTCTATTTCAGTTATGTAGTTGGTTTCGAATTTAGGGGTCTTCTTTATGAGATTCCCAAGTTGTAATTTGGAACTTTTAGTTTGTATCGTATAACTGTAATCCTATTATCACTTAGACTTCCCTTCTGTTTAATTTATTCATTCAGTTTCTATTTATGTTGTATTATGTGCTTATTTATTATCAATTATTTTTTATATCCCCATATTTTTGGGTGTGGACTTGATCAACCCACGCGCAAAAATTTAGGGGTATCACAAGTTTAAACTTTAATGTACGTTGATACACATATGTATATAATACAATAATCCTATCCATTAATGGTTCATTAAATTGTTAAACCGTTAACCAATGATAAATTTTTAATCATACCTAAACCAATTCACCAATATATATTTCTTTTAAAAAGAAACTCTTTGAATCTTAACTCCATCATAGATAATTATTTAATCATTTAAATAATAAAATATAACTAAAGGAATATTATAACTAATCCAAAACCCAATAATGATTTTCTTTAATTAATTAAATCACACAACTAATCTAGGCTTTGACAAATCATCCATATCTCCACCAATATTATTTAATTGATATGATAAAATAATAATTATCCTGTAGTTACTAGATTATTCTAATAAGAATATCCAATCCTAATCCAACTTACACATACGATATCCATAGATGAATTTTTAAATCATCTAATACATAATAGTTTAATTATGCAATGGCAATTCAACCTATACCAAATCTTAAAACTAATTTAATCATAAACCAAACCATACCTAAGCATTCTATGCATATTATAAGCATACCATTTAATTTAACAACTGGCCTATTAAGATATACCTATTAAGAAAAATAATTTAATCATCTTAAATGTATATACACATACATAGATAATGCTTAATATAAATATATATGTACCACCCTCCATAATAATCCTTAATTACTAAAATTATATATATATATATATATATATAGATAATGCTTAATATAAATATATATGTACCACCCTCCATAATAATCCTTAATTACTAAAATTATATATATATATATATATATATATATATATATATATATATATATAGTTATACCCACTTCCTTCCATCCCCAACTTCTAATTAAAAATATATACACACATTATATATCAAAGCGACACTCTATGGCTCTCAAAACACCACAAACGCATTCGTTGATGGTTGTTTTCAATCCTAACAGTGTAAAAACAAACTCTGGGAATTCGCTGGATCCCACAAGAGCTTTTCAGGACCTCAAACACCACTGCACGCGCCCCCACGCGCCTCCACACGCCCCTAACCTTGCTACACGCGCCTCCACTCCTTGGCAGCTATCCTCACTTTCTCTCACGTGCCTGCACGCGCTGCACCATTGGTTGATGTTATGCGCTGCAGTGTAATCAGCCGCGCCGAATCACTTCTCCTCCATCAACGCCTCAGATCTGTGGGCACACCAATTCCCCATGTCCTGCGCTGTACTGAATCAATCCATCATCATCCACTTCATCCAACGTTCCAGATCAACGTGTACATCAATATATTATACACCGTAATGCACCGAATTAATCTATTATATCTTACACAATTCAATGCCCCAGATTCACATGTACACACTTTTAACATAGACCACACCACACTGGAATCTCGCCCTTTTGATGCGCTACAGACTCCCACTGCATATACACATAAACAATATATATATATATATATATATATAATTCTAAAAATCCAAAAATTACTCTAAAAATATAGAATCAGTCCAGAAAATTATAGAAAAAAAAAAAATCAAAAGTTTAATTTATTAATTTTGGCCATAAATGAATATATATAATTATATTTTGATCCATTTAACCTAATTAATCATGCTACACAAAGTTAAAGCAACTATAAAAATTTTAGAAATAAAGTTTAATTAGTCTAAGCTCACATACAATATTTAAATTATCAGAACAATTCATACATATATTCACCTATTTTTGTAAAGAATAAACATGTTCATCTAATCCGATTAATAATTTAATTTAATAAAATAAAATTATTATTTTGATTATCAAGGTGATAAGCTTATGAGTTCTAAGAGAAGAAATGGAGAAGAACTCGCCTGTTTCTTCCAAATCTGACGTCCTATGTCTCTGATCCGGCCTCCTTATTGTCTGCCCTTCTTCTTCTCTCCCTAACTCTCTTATTTTTCTAATGTGTAAAAAAAACTCTTAACCCTAAAGTCTTATACATATACTTATGCGCATTAAAACTCCCAATCCTTTTCCAATTATGACTACCAAATAAAATAATAAATATAATAATCTTTAAATATTAAATATATATATACACATATACATTATATAGTATATATATATTTCTTCCATAAAAATCATTAGATAAATAAATCATATATATACCTATATCTATATCAATAAATATATATATCCTTCCATAATGATTATAAATTAATTATATTTATATACATATAATTATATATATATATAATTATAGAAAGATAATTATTTTAAATATCTTCATATTCATGGGCCTTTATTAATTAACCCAATAAGACTTCATTCAAGCCCAAGACCCCATCCATTGGTTCCACTCCTTTTAAGCCCAAACCAATCAACTTAAATAATTAAAATAATTAAATTAAACATATTAAATACAAATAACTCACAATAAATCACACAAGTTTAAATACACACAAATTAAATAAACAATTAACTCCTAACTTTCCACAAATCAAACACCATATCAATTCAACAAATATAATTACAAAAATATAATTTAATTAAAACAAGACAACTAATCGACACACTTATTTAAATAAAATAAAAATCATTTTAAAAAAATAAAATAAAATAAATTAATCACGATTTAATCGAACAAATCATTTGAAAAAAATAAAATAATAGTAATTAATTCCAATTAATTAATCCTTTAAAATATCGGGGTATTACACATTACAAATTTGGTATCAGAGTAATGGTTCGAATACCATTAGGACGACGGGTAGAGGCCTACCTATGATTGCATAAGGAGTTGAATTATTTGTTTACTTAATTAATTGCTTATGTGATTGCATACTTATATGTTTATGTGTTAAGGTGTTTAATTATTTGAAAGGCATGCTTAATTGTTTAACTGTTTATATGATTACGTGCTAAGTGCTTAGTGTTATTGTATATTATTAAAATGATCATGTTTATCATTAGTTGGGTATTCTGGGAGTATGGAAGGTGTTTATGTGTTTCCATTCTTGTTAAGTCATTTGTGTGAGGACTTCATTCTCGTGCGTTTATTAGTGTCATCGTTTTTGATTCGTTTTTCTTTTTTCTTATAGCGTCGTGCCACCACGAAGGGATCCCGGGGAAAGTTCTAACTCCAATCCCGTGGAAAGAGATCAGGAGCAAGTTGAGGAAGATATCTTGTTGCGTGATTTTGTTCCACCAAGAGGGGGACAAGCGTGATTTTGTCCCACCATGAGGAGTAGTTGAAGTTGGTCATTCAGACAGCTCTTTTCGATGCATTTCGGCCGGCAGGAGCATCATCATCACAGGTTGTGCCACCACCAGCACCACCACCACCTCTAAAGACAAATAAGTCAGATGATACTCTTTACCACATTGCAAAGTTTGTGAAATTGATGCCAACTCTATTTGAGGGTGGTCCTGATCCGCTTGTTGCAGATAGTTTCATGGATAGAGTGGAGAAGCATCTCAGTGCTATGAATTTGGCAACGAACAGGTTGAAGATCACGTTGGCAATTTATAACTTTGTTGGGGATGCTGAGATTTGGTGGAAGACTGTTTCTCACACCCACAATCTGGACACAATGACCTATGTTACATTCAAGAAGTTGTACTACGAGAAGTACTTTCCGGCACCTAAGCGGAGAGAAATAAAGAAAGAGTTTGATGGGTTGAAGCAGGGAAATATGACTGTCACTGAGTACGAGAACAAGTTTACGTCGCTTTTGAGGTTTGCACTTGGGATTGCTAATGATGAGGAAGGAAAGATAGAGAAATTTATTGATGGCCTTGATCTTACCATCAGACCAATTGTAGCTGCCTCGTAACCGACATAGTTTGCAAAAGTAGTGCGAAAGGCCTTAGTGGTTGAGGCTGAGAGCAAAGACAACAAGGCTATTAAGGAGTCCTACAAGCACTACAAGGGTATGAGTGTTTCTCCGAGGGTCAATCAAGTAAGAAGCAGAAGCATGAGCAGTCAGGGTTCAGGAGACAGCAGTCAGCCAGATTCGTACCCACAATTTCAGTGTCCATGGGGTCTTTTAGACCAAATGTTACTTGTTTTAGATGCGGGCAGTTGGGACATTACAAGTCCCAATGCATTCAGACTCAGGTAACTCAGGTGATTTGTTTCAAGTGTGGGCAGTTAGGGCATCATAAGTCCTAGTGTACTTAGATTCAGGTGGCGTCTGGTGGGTGTTTTGGGTGTGGCCAGCAGGGTCATAGGATGAAGGATTGTCCACAGCGGGGCAGTGGTTCAGGCAGCAGTGGAGGTTCACAACAGAGGCAGATGCAGTCTACCACAGTCCAGGCAGGATTTCAACCGCCACTACCACCTCAGCCATCTCAGTTAACAGAGTTCACGACCAGGCAGAGGGATTTCTTCGAGTGCACCCACTCAGCAGTCTGGTTATCAGACAGGTGTTTCTCAGAGGCAGAGGACTCAGGGTCGTGTGTTTACACTCACTCCAACCAAGCCATCATCCAGTCCTTCAGTTGTCAGGGGTATGTTTCTTGTATCCCATTCTTGGGTTCGTGTGTTGTTTGATTCTGGTGCTTCCTGTTCTTTCATCACTTCATCATTTGCACGGGCATTGAGGTTGGAGGTCTGTCAGTTAGATGGACCGCTTTGTGTTGACACACCTATCGGGGGTTCAATTGCTCCTAGTAGAGTTTGTAGGAGTTGTTCCATCACGATTGCCGGACGTGTTCTTGAGTTTGATCTCATTCTTCTTGAGATGACAGGGTTCGACATCATTCTTGGGATGGATTGGTTGTCATCCTTCAGAGCTATTATTGATTGTTTTAGGCGTAAAGTTTCAGTGTGTACCTCGGATGGGGATTGTTTTTATTTTGTAGTAGATTGGTGTGATCCTCTCACTCTTTCATTCTATGGTGTTAGAGGTCGAGATCAGCAGACATTCTGTTTGGCTAGTCTCTTAGCTAATGATAATGTTGAGATTTGTGGGGTTGATTATCCGTTGTTTTTGCATGATTTTCTGGATGTGTTTATGGAGGATTTGACAGAGTTATCCCCACACCGAGATGTAGAATTTGTTATTGATTTGATGCTTAGTACCGCACCAATCTCTATGGCAGCGTATCATATGGCACCGATTAAATTAGAAGAATTGAAGAAGCAACTTGATGATTTGAGAGTAAAAGGTTTCATCCGACCGAATGTGTCACCGTGTGGTACACTGGTCTTGTTCACTAAGAAGAAAGATGGTTCTTTGAGGTTGTGCATTGATTACTGGAAGTTGAATCATGCCACCATCAAGAACAAGTATCATTTGCCAAGGATAGATGATTTATTTGATCAATTGAGGGGAGCCAGTTGTTTTTCGAAGATTGACTTGAGATCAGGTTATTATCAGTTGTGGGTTAAAGAGGAAGATATTCCAAAGACCGATTTCCGTACGTGGTATAGACATTATGAGTTTTTTATCATGCCTTTTGGTTTAACTAATACACCGATGGCATTCATGGACCTAATGAACCGTGTCTTTCACGATTACCTGGACCAGTTTGTGGTAGTTTTTGTGGATGACATTCTTGTGTATTCATAGACTCGGGAGGAGCACGAGACCCATTTGAGTATAGTGTTACAGATTTTATGGGAGCACCGTTTATACGTTAAATATGAGAAGTGTGAGTTTTGGCTACATGAGGTGAAATTTTTGGGACATGTCGTCTCGGAAGGTGGAGAGTGTCAGTTGATCTATCAAAGATTGAGACAGTTCTGAATTGGGAGCAACCCAAGAATGTTTTTAAGATCTAGAGTTTCCTTGGCCTAGCGAGTTATAATCGGAGATTTGTGAAAGATTTTTCCCGTTTGGCAGCTCCTATGACCAGATTGACCCGGAAAGGGATCAAGTTTGCATGGAATAAGGCCTGTGAGTCATCCTTTCAAGAGTTGAAAATAAGGTCAACTACGGCTCCAGTGTTGGTGATACTCTAGCGTGGCTTGGGTTACGTGATCTATTGTGACACCTCACGTGATGGTTTAGGTTGTATACTGATGCAGGATGGTAGAGTAGTGGCTTATGGGTCTCGACAGTTGAAGACTCACGAGTATAACTACACTACTCATGACGTAAAGCTAGTGGCAGTCATTTTTGCCTTAAAGTGTTGGAGACACTATTTGTATGATGAGAAATTTGAGGTGTTCTCGGACCACAAGAGTCTCAAGTACCTTTTCTCACAAAAGGACCTGAACAACAGATAGAGGCAATGGGTTGAGTTTTTGGAAGACTACAACTTGGATTTGCAATATCATCCGGGTAAGGAAAATGTGGTAGCTGATGCCTTAAGCCAGAAATCTCATGGAACTTTGGCTAATTTAGCTATTCGGAAGTGGAAGATGCTTGAAAATTTGGCAGAGATGGGATTATATCGCTTTGATGTTGACAATGGCAGTGAATCAGAATTCTTGTTTAGTCTAGTAGCTCAGCCTACTCTTATCGGACGAGTGATTGAGTCACAGAGACAGGATCCGGATTTGGATGCTATTCACACTCTGATTTCTGGTGATGAAACAGTGAAGGATTGGACCTTACATGTAGATAGAGGTCTACGGTTTAGGGGTTTGTTGGTTGTTCCCACAGTTTGTTGTGAGGACGTTTTACGGGAATTTCACACTTCCCGCTTTGCAGTTCATCCAGGTGGTACCAAAATGTATCATAATCTGAGACGTCAGTATTGGCGGAATGGAATGAAGAAGGACATTGCACAGTTTGTGTCTAAGTGCCTTACCTGTCAGCAGGTGAAGGCCGAGTACTAGAGACCAGCTGGTTTATTACAACCATTGCCGGTAGCGTAGCGGAAATGGGAGGAGATTGCAATGCATTTTGTGACAGGTCTTGCTTATTAAGGAAATAGATGACGCGGAAGCACTTGTTGTACTTTATGTGAAAGAGATTGTAAGATTACACGGGGTTCCAACGGCTATTGTTTCAGATAGGGATGCCAAGTTCACTTTGAAGTTCTGGGAAGGACTTCAAGCAGCGTTTGGTTCAT
Organism: Cornus florida; assembly: GCF_030987335.1. Classification (NCBI taxonomy): domain Eukaryota; kingdom Viridiplantae; phylum Streptophyta; class Magnoliopsida; order Cornales; family Cornaceae; genus Cornus; species Cornus florida. The sequence continues at coordinate 97,361,835 of NW_026775571.1, read as the reverse complement.
CGTTGCACTTTAGTACGACATTCCATCCACAGTCGGATGGCCAGTTGGAGCGTACCATCCAGATCTTAAAGGATATGCTTCGGGCTTGTGTTCTTGATTTGAGAGGTAGTTGGGAGGATCACCTTCCACTTATTGAGTTTGCCAACAACAACAGTTATTAGACGAGTATTCAGATCGCTCCATTTGAGGCGTTGTATGGTAGACCTTGTAGGTCTCCTATTTGTTGGACTAAGGTAGGCGAGATAGCCGTTTTAGGACCCGACATTATACTCGAGACTACAGAGAAGATTAAGTTGATAAAACAGAGATTGCTTACAGCTCAGAGCTGACAGAAGAGTTATGCGGATAGGCAGAGACGATCGTTATCCTTTGAGGTGGGAAATCACATTTTTCTTCGGGTTTCTCCACGGAAGGGGTTGATGAGGTTCAGGAACAGTGGCAAGTTATTGCCACGATTCATTGGACCTTTTAAGATCTTGGACCGTGTAAAAGAGGTTGCTTACAGACTAGCATTGCCACCATAGATGGACAGAGTCCACAATGTCTTTCATGTATCGATGCTACGGAAGTACAAGCCTAATCTATCTCACGTTTTGAGTTAGGTTGAGGTTGACATTGATAAGGATATTTCTTACAAAGAGAGACCAGTTCAGATCTTTGACACACGGCAGAAGGTGTTGAGGAACAAGACGATACTTTTGGTAAAGGTTCTTTGGAGGCATCACGGAATTGAGAAGGCTACTTGGAAGCTTGAACGGGAAGTTCGCTCTAAGTATCTAGAATTGTTTTCTCCCTCAGGTATGACTTGATTTCGGGGACGAAATCTTTTAAAGTTAGAGAGAATGTAATGTTGTGAGTTGTTTTATATGTGTGTGTGTGTGTGTGTGTGTGTGTGTGTGTGTGTGTGTGTGTGTGTTTATGTTATTAAAGTTTATTATAAAAGAAAATAAAATAATAGTGGGACCCACCTCCTATTATAACAAAGGTAATGCCATTACCTTTCGGCAGAATCAGACCAAATCTCTCTCTCGCTGGAACAAAAAAAAAAAAAAAAAAATTCTTTATTTCTTCTTTTACAACTTTTATCTTTGATTACTCTTCAACCACTTGAAATTTTTGGGTGCCGTTTGCGGCAAATCGAAAAGCTCAGCGAGATCTACTTGTGAGTACAAGCAATTCATCATTTGGTACACTCTAGGGATTTCAAAATTCTAGGATTCTTGTGCTTAAATTGGGGCTTTTGTGTCTTTGCTCTCCGATTGAGGAAGGGGTGCTCTAATCCACTATTTTTTGGATTTCTTATAAATTTTCCCCTTTAATTTGACTTTAAGCATGCTTAATTTTTAATTTTTTTTATTGTGTTTGTTAGGGTTATTTGTATTTATGGTGATAAATGTGTGTTATGTGTTAATTAGGCTTATTAGTATGATGATTTTCAATTTGTAATGAATCATGCTTAGTGTTGGTTTGTTTTATGATTTTAATTATTATGAAAATTTATGTTATAATTATGGAAATAAATGTCTGGAGCTTCTTATCAAGAATGTCATGATGATGTAGATGGAATGTGTGTAAATTTTAGTATTAAATTGGCATTTAAAAGTATAAAGCATTCATGCATTCATTGGGAAAGAGAAAAGGAAAAAAATATATATTTTTAGAACAAACGAAATTGTTTTGGGAAAAATATTTTGTAAAAGTGTTGCGAAAACCAGATGCCTAAGAAGTGCCTAGTGGTCCGTGATATTGGTGTAGTCTAGAAAGTAATGTAGTTGAGTTAATTAGGCCGGATGCGACGCCTTGGAGGTACCTTGTAGTCGTGGATAGTTAACCAACTTTCCTTTTGTGATGCCTTGGAGGTGCCTTGGGTCGGATTATACTAACGGTTTGGTTGTTGAAACGGAATTGTTTCGAAAACGGGGAGTGACATTTGCATAACATTGCACTTCATGACATTGTGGGAAATTTGTGATTAGTTGACATTTGCTACATACTTGTTATTGTGATTGAGAATATGTATTTCCCATGGTATGACCCCGCTCCTTTTTGCCTATTCTTTGTGTGAAATTCACGGGGATATAAGAAGTGTATCTTAGACGCTTCCTACTGAGCTTATTGTCACGGGCCTAGAGATTTGGCGCAGCGGCACGGCCCGTACGGCACCAAGGCGTTGCTTCAGCTCGCGCAAGCGCCCTGGTCAGCTACAACGACCTGCCCTCCCAAGGATACATGCTGACTGGTTTCGGCCTGCCATGGCCTCGTCAAGGGAACGGCTCCAGCTCCCGACCAGTTTGTGCAGGGATGGCCAACTCCCTTCTTCATAGTCAAGTCCACGACCAGCGACAAGCACCTCGAACTGAACCGAGTCGACCTGCCTGAACTCTGAAGAGGTACCATCCTGTGCTCCTGCACGCCCCTTCCCTGGAACCATTCCCAGTCAAACTCTGCTATTTGCCAACCAGCATGCGTGTCTTCCATCCTCCAAGCGTCTTAGGAATCACTTCGTGACATTCTCCCCCACCCAAATCCTGCGACGTCCTTGTCGCAGTGCGGCGCTTCACTACTGCGTCCACTCCCTTCCAAAGTCTGCCTCTATGCGGTATGCTCGCCTTCCCACCATCGCTTCCTTGTGCAGCTCCCTGCACTGCACTCGCCCAATGATAGGCCTCGGACCAAGGGGACGTCCACTCCTCAAGGACGTGACTCTTCTCCGTCATGCCGCCTCCGCGACATCCCGAGCAAGCAATGGCCTTCTGCCGACTTGATGCTCGCCCTTCACCATGGTTTGCATCACCCAAGGACTAAGCACGAACTTTGGTGCGCGCGGCCCTCCTGCCCTTCAATGCGCAACTTCAACGGACGCCTCTTCCTGGGGAGATGGAGGCTCTCCCCCCCCAACTGCATTGATTCCTCCACATCGACGCAACTTCAATGCACCGTCTTCATTCTCTGACCCCTCCCGGACCGACAAGGGGGCACCCCACCGTGCTTTACCCCAAGTCCTGCTCTGATACCATTTGTCACGGGCCTAGAGATTTGGCGCAACGGCACGGCCCGTGCGGCACCAAGGCGTTGCTTCAGCTCGCGCAAGCGCCCTGGTCAGCCACAACGACCTGCCCTCCCAAAGATACATGCTGACTGGTTTCGGCCTACCATGGCCTCGTCAGGGGAACGGCTCCAGCTCCCGACCAGTTTGTGCAGGGATGGCCAACTCCCTTCTTCATAGTCAAGTCCACGACCAGCGACAAGCACCTCGAACTGAACCGAGTCGACCTGCCTGAACTCTGAAGAGGTACCATCCTGTGCTCCTGCACGCCCCTTCCCTGGAACCATTCCCAGTCAAACTCTGCTCTTTGCCAACCAGCATGCGTGTCTTCCATCCTCCAAGCGTCTTAGGAATCACTTCGTGACATTATGCTCACCCCATTTTTTTTAACATTTTTCAGGACACGGATAAGAGGTGACGGACGACGATCCACCACAAATTTAGATGAGATTGGCAACCTATTTTATTTTGCTATCTTTTGTATTAGAATTCTAATATTTTGTAAATGTAATCTTAACTATTTTGTGAAACTTTAGTTTAATTAGTATGATGTTGTAAGTTATGGACTTTTAAATTTTAGCTACAAATTATGGACTGTAACTTGATGTAACTAAGGTGTGTTCCTTATTTAGATAAGATGGAGGAACGGAATTTTTTTTTATGTATGTAAACATTTGGGAATGTGATATAATATCTGTATTGTGCGTTGGGACATGATAGATTAGTTTTAAGGCCCAGTGAGGCCATTGCATTTTGTGTATTTCAACAGGTCGTAGAGGGACTTTTTCTGCGAAGGTCATGTCGAAATTTTATTTGTTTTATTATTATTATTTTGGTATATTTTTGGGTCGTTATAGGTAGGATCTCATTCTTATAGTCGTTCTCCCTCAGTTTATTTGCGGGATCCGAGGAGATCCGCTTGTGCGAGATCAGAGGAGATTCGTTTGTTGCCAGATTTGTCGGAGATATGATTTACCCCTTTGACTTTCTCAAATTGTGCTAAGGTTATCCTTACCTTGTGGAACCATGTCATCTTTCATTATCCTTGATAATGAAATATTATCATTCTTATCCAATGGAAATATCATCGTTTGAAAGTCGAAGAGGTCTGGCGGCTGGTCAACACTTAGTTGCCTTTATCGTTAGGTCAAGATAGGTTAGGTTTATTTTTCCCTATCACAAATCATTTTAGCCTCCCTAATCGCCTCCATCTCTATTCTCTCTGAATTTGCCCTCTCTCTCTCTCTGCAATTGCAAACTACAAAATCTACAAGAATCAGAAGTTCAAAACCCATATATTTCAGTTTTATCTATCTGTCTGCAAGAATCAAAAGTTCAAAACCCATATTGGCATATCATTTCAGATTGTTCAAAAAATCAAAACCCAGATCTTTCAGTTTCCATCGTCCGCTGTTCCAGTTCGGGTTCGCCGTTCGCAAGCTTCAGTCGATGTCTCTCAACTCTCAAGCTTGCCCTCCTCTCTCTCTACTAACTTGTATGTATGGGGACAGCGGCAGAGGGAGAAAGAGAAAGAAGAGAGAGGAAAGAGAAAGGAGAAAAAAAAAATGAATTTTTTTATTTATTATTATTTTGGGTTTTGGGTTGGGCTGGTTTAGCTCGCCCAAGTTGCAACCCTACTCATATATAGCCGTTTTAGGCACTGTTTGGCTGACCCAAATAGTGCCTTAACGGCTATATTGACACAAAAACCTATTTTTTAATTTTTTTTAATAAAATAATTATATTTTAAATTTTAAAAATATTAAAATATTAATATTTTTGAAGAACGAAAATGCACTATTGAAGTACATGCGATAGCTAAAATTTGGAGATTCTAAAATGCTGACGTGACTATGAGAAATGCTTATGTGGCTATTGAAAAATGCTGATGTGGCAAATTTGGATAGCCTAATTTTAGAGAGTCTGTTGGAGATGCTCTTATTAAAGTTGCTCTTAGAGAATAGTCATTATCATGGTGGCTGCGGTTTATAAATATGAGCAACTCCTCGACAAATTAATAGACATTTATAGGGAGTGAGTGTTATTATAATTGTTTGTTTATAAATACCAGTAACTCCTAATTCAATATATATGTATGTAGGGGATGTAACCCACACACAGCCACGTCACACACCCCTGTGATTCCAAGCTCAAGCCTTCTTGCGATAATTACCTTGAGCTCACCCAAGCCAGGCTCGAGTGTCTCTCTTGCTCACACGAGGATACGGATCATGGATGGGCCGAAAAGGGGGCCTTTAACCTATGACCTCCTATTCTATAGGCCTAACCAAAGATATGATAAAGCCATGTGCCTCGACTGATATCACATTAATGAGCCTCATCTACCGCCGCTTTGTGAAAGGATGTACATTAAATGTATCGGTACTCACCCTGGAGCTAAAATACCGAGTTAACCCTATCAAGTCTAATAGGGTCATGATGACTAACCTACTAAGGTGGGTCGCCTCAGGGCTTCCCTCTCTAGAAACAAGCTCATGGCAAAGACTATAAATAGAGACCTCCATGCACAAGGACAGGAGTTGAGATTTTTAGCTAGCTTCCAGCTTCTATGTTTTAGGCTCTTGTTCATAATTCATCATACCTTGTATTTAGATATCACCCACTTTTACTTGTATTAATCTCTTATATTAAAGAACCCCCACAATGTATTGTGTTTGAATAATAATAATAATAATAATAAGAAAAGAGAGAGAAAAAGAAACAAATAAATATAAGTAGAAGGATATGGTATTATATATAGTAATGCTATCCATGACAATTGTCATTAGCGCTTTTATTTTTTTTATTTTTGTGCACCCTTATTTATTATTTATGAGTAAGTCATGATGTTTTTAAAAAATAAAGTTGATCAAAATCTAAATAATGTTCGTTTGTTGAAAATAATGTTTAATATGTTAATTATGTGCATGTAAGTACCACTGTTATGCACAAACGTACCTCTTTTGTAGCATGTGTCATTTTTTATTTATGCAAACCATGTCGGGGGAGAGCAACCATTTTAAGCATAAAAATAGTTCACATTTCCAAGATGACGTTTTTCATAAAAAGCTTTTTATTGCGTCTAATTTATTGAACCCTCCTAGTCTATCTATTTTTTATATATATTTTTTTTATCAATAAATTGATGTTTAATTGTTTATTAATAATAATACATATATATACAATACACATCATTAACGTAACTGATTTTGAAAAAAAAAAATTCCAACAAGTTGTAATTGAGATGAGAAAAATGAACATTTGCTTCTTTGCTTATGAGGAAGAGAAAAAAATCGAAGTTTAAAAGGGCAAACTTAGCATGCGAGGCTTTGAAATCCGGAGTCTTTACTTTGGCAAACGAAGATATAGTTTTCTTATTTCGAATGCCCTCCTATTTTTCTGATTTTGTGGCAAATAAAAAAATAAATTGACACATAATAGGCTCTTCATACGTTACAGTGCAAATAGGACAGGGACACCATTGTTACCCTAAATGTGGACTCAATTTCTCTCCCACACGTTTGACCTTAATTGAGACCACACCCCACTTGATGGGTCTATTATATCTCCCAGTGGCCCCAGAATCAATCAAGAGGAAGCAACCGTCTCCCTCATAATTATTAATGTTTAATAATATCATAAATAAATAAACAAATTGATAGTGAAAAAGTACATATGAAAACAAAACAAGGAATAATAAGAAAAAGACAACAAAAGAGTGATTGTGCATTCTTGAAATTTCATGTCCTGAAAGAAAAAGAATTGAATAAAGCAACCAAAACTTTAAAGGGTACAATTTGGAGCTCCAGCTTTTATCATCCCACCAATATATGATTTTCTCTCACTTTCCCTCATTTTCCCATTATTAAGCCTCAAAATCCTCCAATTCTCCTCTATCCTAGTGGTAGCACTCCCCAACATGGTACCATTTTATCATCACACCAACAAAATAAAACCCTATATGGTACCAACCCTTTGCAGGAATTATATTAATTACAACATTTTTTACAAAAAAGACTGATCTTGCAATCAAACAATGTGGTCATGGAAGGAATGAATCGAATAACAGAGAAAGAGTGACACCCAAGAGAATGTATGAAACCTTGTCCAACGCCACGATTTTGGTGTTGCAGAGGGTGATGAATCTTATTGTTGTGTTGGTGCCACTCGCCTGAGCTGAGTTCACCACCGTCCTCGTTTTATTGCTTACTTTCTTGCTGCATTCACAAATTAAAACACACACACATTGTTTTACAAAATTGTTTTATCGAAACACATTACAAATCTTGAGGGATTTTTGATACTGGGAAAATTCAAACGATGGGGACAAAGAAGGTAGTGTTGAGTACTAACAAACTCTGAATTTTGCTTACCTTCCAGGAAATATACAACTCCCGTGACCTGCAAATATACCCCACAAAAATAAATGAATTAAACAAATAAAGGAAAAAAGAAAGAACAAACATCAGAGGAAACCTGCAGACGCTAGACAGCACAAAATACACAAAAACTGATGGACCCATTTTTGCCACAGCAATAATACACAAACCGCATCATTTTCCTAATCAATCTCCCGAATAGATTCGATTCAATGTGCTCTGTTTCTTCCCCTCGTTAAAGATTCCCACTAAAATTCAGAATTCAAGTACGCGTAAAATCACAAAGTTAAAATGAAGAGCCAACAAACCTACACCCTAAGGGAATAAAATAAATACAACTTTTTACTTAATCGCAATTTATAAACGCGAAGTTTAAACCTCTTCCCACCGGGGCCACTGACATTTGTCGCAGATGGTATAACCTCTCCCCCTCAAAGTGAGGCCAGAGTTCGAGCCCGACAATGCGTGTGAGTATTTTACCAAACCAACAAAAATTATTCATTTGAGTTGGACAATTTCTTTTCTTTTTCTTTTTTTCATGGTCGGACATTTTCCTTTTGTTTCTATCAATTTTTTTTTTCATATATATTTTTCTTTTTTGTTAAGTATGGTAATATTACAAAAATCAAGGCAAGCAAAAACAAACTACAAGGACATTTTTCTTTTTCTTTTTTTTCTTCATATTTTTAGCCCAAAAAAAAAAAAAACATACCAGAATAACTAGAATTGCTATTACCACACTATCCTTCCAGTTTACAGGAGCCAATATGCTTGTGTCGAGTGGGCGCCACAGACCATACCACATCAGAAGACACTATGCCACTAGAGAGTGGTGAACTGTACCCTTTTCTTTAACAACAGGGCCTACCAAGTTAACCCAAAAAAAAAAAAAAAAAAAACAGTGGCCTACCATTACCAATTAAGACTACCATTAAAACCTCAAAGCATTACTACTTTGTGCCAAAAGGTCCACAACACTAATAAAAATGATCACAGTGTCATGTTCCCCTTCCACCCCCAAAACTCAAAATTTATCCCCAAAACAGCCATTTTTAACACTAGAACAACTTAATTCATACTAATTATATTGATTCATTTTGAAACAAATGTGTTATATTGATTGATTTTGAAATAAATGTGCAAAAATTTAGTAATGTAGAACTCACTTGGATCAGTGGTGGTGATTGTGGCCACACCCTTGAAGTCACAAGACCCTGCAGACTTCCCTTCCTTCTGGTAATAACTATCAAAAGCAAAAGAAGCATGGTTCTTCACATTATTAGGCTGGTAACAATCCTCCCCTGGCTGAATCTCTGTACAATTCGCCCGTCCCGGTCCACAAGCCCAATCCAATGCCGCCTGCATCGTCCTCGTATCCATGCCATCCATGGCCACACAGTATGTCTGGTTCGTCGTGTCATTCGCCAGAAAAGTCCCACTTCCAGACACATGAAGCAAGTACACCGGTGTCGAATTGCCATAGAAAAGCCCCCAATTCGCCTCGGACACCGGTGGAGACCTCATGTCCTCATTGAACAACTCGTATAAGTACACGCTGGATGTCATTTCCGGGTGGAGTGGAGTGCCACTTCGATCAAACACATGCTTGATCAAGTTCGAATTGTATGTGTCTGCATTGTCAATGGTTGCATAAGGCTCTTTGGTGTCACCCTTCGAAGGCCAACCCGATTCGGAGACCAGAATGACCACATCAGTGATGTTGAGGTTCTTCATAGAGAAATAAACTGAGTCAAGCATTGCGTCGAGCACATTGGTGTAGTGAAGCAGAGTGTTTGGATCCACCATTTCTTTGGAAGGTGTCAAGGGCTTAAACAGGGAATTATCCAAAGGGACAACCCCTTTGTTCTCCATAAACACATAGTACGGATACAAATTCATCATCAGAGGCGATTGGGTCTTCGACAAGAACTGGAGGATGGGGAGAATAATTGGGACGAGGGTTTGGTTGAAGAACGCCTGAGACGGCGGGAATGGGTCGAGAATAATCGACGCCGCGTGCGGCGTCGAGATCTTGATCTGGGTGTGCAGATTGGCGGCGACGAGAGCGCTGTAGAGGGACTCGATTGCCGGCATCAGCATGGGAGCGGAAGAGGGCACGGTGGTCAGGACCTCGTCGCCAACGGCGACGGCGGTGATGAGCGTTTGAGGATAGTACGCGGCGACGTTGCGGCCGATCCAGGCGGCGGCGGTGGCGTTGGAGGACCCAATTGCGAGGAGCTGGTTGTTGGGTACGCTGATGACGACCCGGATCTTGGTTTTGGCCAGAGCTTTGAGAATGTCTGCGTCCGCATCGTAGAGACGAACATGTGTTATCTTCTGCTTCTGTAGAAACAAAACCAAGTCCCCTGGTGACAGCAAATTGGATATATCTGTACCTATGTTGACTCCAACAAAAGGCTCATCTTCATCTTGTTGCGCTTTAATCTCTGCAAACGATACAAATTCAGTATACAAATCTGCACATATATATATAAATGGATATGTAAAGATTGATTTTTTTCAAATGGGTTTGTGGAAACAATGCTAATTCAGTATACAAATCTATACATATACATATATGTGTGTAAAGATTGACTTTTTAGTATACCAATCTATTAAAGATTGATTTTTTTGAAGTGGGTATGTGGGTTTTTACCTGGTAAGAATGTGGATGTTATAGAAGACAAGGAGATGATAAAGAGGAGAGTGAAGAGGGTGAGCTTAGAGTTCGCCATTAAAGAGAAGCTTGAGCTCTACTTCTTCTCTCATCCTCTGCTTGTGGTTCAGATAAGCTTTGTTGCATTATCTTCGGAAATTATTTGTTTTACTTTATTGGGTTTTTGTTGCTTGATTACAAGATGTACTGTTTGGAAGAAGAAAGAAGAGGACAGTGATAAGAGGAATCAGAGTGTTGTTGCAGACTGCAGAGTTACTAGATCCTATTGCTGACCAGAAGGATATATGATTTTGGGTCTAAATGACTATAATGACCTCCTGGACCGACATTGAAAGATGAAAGCGTCTTTGTGGAGTTTGGAGTTTCTTGCTTTACATGATGGTGGGTGGGAAAGGATTGGGAGGAAATAAGTACGATTTGTGAGGGACTTTTTGGTAGTTTTATGGTGTGGTCGGGAGTAGCATGTAGTTCTTCTGGATACTTGACTTGAGAGGTTCTTGAATTCCAGGCTGGCAGTTGAAGTTAGAGATGAAAATTTGTGTGTAATTAGCCCAACCACCCTTCAAGAAATGTCCTCTAGGTCAGGGTTCGTTTGGATGGTTTAGAGAGTTGCTTAATTAGTTTTGGATGAATATACTATTAAGTTTATTATCAAATATAGTATTTGAATTTCTTGATTTTTTTTCTATTGATAAACTAACAAAATACTAAATATGAATGAATTAATTTTTTTTTTTCGCATAACGAGTTGTTGAGCCGAGCTCGAGCAACCCTTTGCCTGTGACAAGCCGAACCCGAACACTCTGAAGCTCAGTTCAATTTGACTCGTTTATCGCCCTACCTAACTAAGAGTGTTATTATTTTTGTTTGAATGTGTTATTATCACAGTTCGTTTTGTCAATGTGAAGCAACTAGGAAGGAAATGAATTTATTTATTTTTTTATATATAACTTTTTGACAGTTTCATTTGATGAAAAGTGAAAATTTTGGCCAAAGGAAATTCCAGGGTTTGAAAACATTTATTTATTTTTAAAATAAAATGAATATATTAGTTATATAGTATCCATTGAAAGGAGAGTACTAGTATTCTTTTGTACAACTTTCATATTGCCTAATATTATTACATTTTCAGTATACCTTCCACCTTTCTTGTATAAATACACCCAATTTGAAAAACATATGGGCAAAAATGTAAATTCCACCGGCAGTGCCAGCCAAAAGAAGCCTAAAGCTTGAAGCATAGAGATGGTAAAGACCCGGGGCACTGCAATCAGCTGCTCAGTGAGTCACGAGGACACTATTCAAACTTTTGCATCACAAGTGAGCCACCACTGCCACTACAATGGACCCCATAAGTTTCTATCCGTTGGCATATTTTGGACTTAAATTCTGCCCATCACAGAGCATCCTGTCTCCAGTGGCCGTGATCGAGTCTCACTCTCCTTAATTTAGTATGTTTTAAAAAAAATTCTTCCCATCCGACACATTTCTACTAGTGTAAAGTCTAAGTAAGTTTCTAACCAACATCCACACATCTCATTCTATGAATTCATAACATCATCATAATACTAATAATCATTTTTTTTTTTTTTTTTCTCTTTTGTGCGTTTCTAATAATTAGTCTCACTCCTCTTAAAATATCTATAACAATGATTGTCACATGAGTTTAATAATAAAATCGGAATTTTTATCTAGAGTCTTTATTAGATTTGGAGTCGCACAAAGAACCAATGCATTTTTTAAGCATTACTCCAATCATTTTCCATACGAATATGTATGTATTGTATGTATTAAAGATGGTTACTGGGATGGTTCTTGCAGGCTGCTGATTTGGTTCAAATCCTTTTTTTACATAGAAATGATCAGAGAATTTTTAAAGGGTAGCTGCAGAATCTATATATATATATACACATATATATATTTAAAAGTAAAATACTGTTCAACTACCTAAGTGTTTGCTCAACTACAATATATATGTATCTCTCTCTCTATATATATATATATATGAAGCCAAAGTTTGTACAGTGTCATTATAACTTCTTCTCTTTGGTGGGTGTTTTAAATGGATAAAAAATTTCTTCTGCACAATAGTAAATCGGGAATATATTGAAATGCAAGTTTAACGTTACAACACTATTCTAAAGTGCATCAGTAATTTAAGGAGACTGATTTACTGTTGGGTAAGAAAAAAATTTAGTCTGTTTTAAACTGGGATAAGAAATTAGATTAAATTAAAAGGTTTTCCTATTAAAAAAATTAAAAGGACCTGTGATGATTAATTTAAAGTGGTCACAAAATAAAGTATTGGTACAGAAATTTGGTATCATTAATGCCACTGACGGCTTAGATGTATCGGTGAGCAAGTTAAATGCAAATATTCTACTATAATAGCAAAAAGTGCATTCTGCATAATTTTATATGTTTATTAGTATAACCTAAAAGGCTTTAAAAAAACAATAACGAGAAAGAAACAGATGCAACAACTTTCAGAAAAACAGGGTTTGATCATTGCTGAAGGGTCTTGCCTGCCTCCTCCATCTTTTCTCATTTTTTGCAACTCTTCTGTTACTTCTCAACCACCGACGAATCCGGATCCCCTCATTGGTTCTGTGTTGTTGGTACATCGTTAGTGCAAAAGATACAAGAAAAAATTGTTACTGCATAAGTGATGTAACGTATGTATAAACAATGTAATAACGTAAAACACAATACAGGGTGAAATGGCACATGAGAGGATCCGAATTCATCATGAAAATGTCCTACATTTCTTCTCTTTGACTATACTCATAGCTTTGACGTAATCTTGTGGATGAATAATTTGACTAGTAAAACCGCAGGTCGAGATAAATATTAAAGATGCAAGAAACAAAATTTTTTGAAAAGTATGCAAATTACTCGTGGAAATAAACTTTTTAACACAATATTCAAAATTTTAGTGGATGTTCATCACTTTTCCACCATGAGATGTACTTTTTTCATGATTCAATGAACTTTTCCTTTTGTATCCACAATTGATGTAGCAAATATTTGTGGAGTTTCCAAATTGTTCAGATGTAATTTTTACAGGCTAGGTTGGGCCAATATCAAGCCCACTTAGCCAACCCAATCTGTTATGTATGATTAGTCTTGAGGACTGAGCCCAACACTAGTTCCAGTCAATTCTTAGGAACCAACCCAAATTCAAACTTTTGAGTATACAATTAGTTCGAGTTTGATATATCAAAACAACAAACAAAATTTTGTAAAAATTGGTGGGCACTTTGGGAACGGTTGTTTGTATCATATTTGTATGAAAGGAGGGGATTCAGTTGATCATCTATTTTGTTTATTCAGAATTTGCTCAATCTGTGTGGAAGTTGTTAATTAGTTTATTTATTCAAATATAATTGGGATTATATTACTTCTTTTTCTCAATACAAAGCCAAAGTAAAACACTTGAATCACAAATTGGACAGCTATTTTCACTTTGACAGTGTGACATACATGGAGAAATAGAAACCAATTGTTGCCCCAAGGTGAAGGAATGGAAGCCTGCCTCCATTTTTGCCAACTATTTGAAGAGTGTTGTCACGTCCCGTCGTGGAATGTTATGTCATGCAATTGCCACATAGAAATAATAGGATGATGACATGAAATTTTTTTAACATGATCCTGACCAATCACAATTTGACACACAAGTAAAAATTTGAATAAAGTAAACACATTTATTTTTGTGTCGACTTGTAATTAGCCGGAATCATGTAATCTCGGATCATATAATAATTTCACGACGGAATAATTTGCATGACCAGAACATTCTAAACTTCTTACCCTTGTGTGAAGTTATCTAGTTATATACAAAGCATAAAACTTTCTAAAATAATATAATCATTTTAGAGAGATGTCTTGGATATTCTTTGGATCATCCTGCTACTCAATTCTAAATTACTATACATTTCCCATCATTCTAAACTTTCACCTATAGAAAGGGCAACCAAGCAACCAAATACTGATGACTTTGATGATAACTTTTTTACTCCATACTGGTAATTACGTTTTACTGCATTGCATTTGGATTTGAACAATTTTGAGTGTGATAAAGAAATTTTTTACTCTATAGTGGGAATTATGTTTTTACTGCATTCCATTTGGATTTGAACAAAATGTACCGGTTATTTAGAAATAACACCATTGCCTTTGGATTTGAAAATTAAGATGACTTAAATTGATGTTTCAGTATTATTGTTTTCATCAATAATTAAAATTATGTTAATTTTGTTGTGAATAATCTTACTTATTTTTTATTTTTTTTTTGGTGTCTGTCATAACTAAAATTGTCACTAAAAAACTAAAATTGTTTTGAATTATTTTAATTAAAATTGTTTTATCACTAGAATTATGTTGAATTATTAGGTTAATTTTGTTGAAAATTTATTTTAAATGAGACATTTGTATTTAGTTTTGTTTGATATTCTAGTGAAAGAAGTAAGGCATTCTAAATTACGTGTCTCAATTATCCAACACCCAAGGAAGATGGAGAAAGGAATGGTATCAAAGCCCCAAAAAACAAGGGGAAAAGTGGAAGAAATTATGTGACAACTTTAATTTCACATAACCGCAACAACTTTTTATTATTTCACACAAGCATTACATCCAAGAAAACATCTGTTTTCTGCCTTACAAAATCTATATAAAAGCCAAAAACTGCCCCCAGAGGGAACTCTAATCAATTGAAAGATAAAACGCAATATGTCAACAATATACCAGAAAACCCAAGGTTCAGTACTGTTTGTCCAGCCCAGAACAGAAAGAAGCAATAAAATTTGGGAGACTCAAGGCGCACTCCTCTAATGTTTGTTTTCCAATGTAGAAAATCAATGAGAACCTTGGATATCCACGGATGAGTTGAACTAGGGTTGCATAAACAATTATGTGAATTTTATTCTTATCTGAGGGCATTCACGAAAGCCATCAATGAATCGACATCTCTCTTCTCCGATGGGTACTTAATGGGTTGCGAAGAGTGTTTAGGGAAGAAAAGTATCGTGGGGAAACTTCCCAGCTGCAATTCTTTTTGTGCAAATGCCTTCTGCTCACCATCTGCCCTGAATTTTCCGACCTTCACACCACTCCCTGCCAATTTCTCTGCCAATTCAACATAAGATCCTTCCATGGCCTGCTCATAATTTAAACAGAAATTCGTTAGATCCAAATTTTACATGGGGTAACTGATTACTAAAACAATTTTGTTCAAAACATTATTTACCTGGCAAAATTGGCACCAAGGTGCATAGAGGACGACAAGCCAAGGCTCTTTCCTGTCCTCCAGCTTCACCAAATTCTCCATCCCTGTCCTATTCAAGGTTACAACATTTTGGGTGTCAAAAAGATCAGCAATTGGGGCAGTTCCATTTGTATTGGCAGCCCCGTTGCCATTGGCTTGGCCTACTTTTCCTTCGATATTTCCTTTGTGGAGGCCACACTCCTTGGCCTTGGCATCCTCCCACCACCACCGTCCCTCTCTCTCATGTTGTCCTGGTAGGACTGGCCTTGTGCATGGCTCACACCCAATTGAGACATATCCTTGCAAATGCAATGAGTTAACAGGCACGTTCATTGTCCGGAGGAAGTTCCAGATGTCAGCGCCATCCACGTCTGCAACTGGGTTCCACTTTACCAGGCTACCAGCCCCACCGTCCAGTCCCTCAAAAGAAGGGTCCACCTGTACTACGGGAATTTCAGACCTAGTACCCGGGGACTGATCTTTCCTTTGCCCGGTGATCCATGCACGTAAGCCCTTGAGAGCCCTCCTAAGGGGTCTCACCTTCCTCACACGGCAGCATTCCTGGTGGCCATCCTCGTAGAAGGAGAATAATCCCTTGCTCCTTACTAAGGCTTGTACTTCGACAGCATCTGGAAACATGTATTCAATGTGAATACCATAATGTTTCTCAACTGTGTCAAATAATTTATATGTTTCGGGGTTCAGCCTCCCAGTGTCCAGGCTGAATACCCTAAATGGTCGACCGGTTAGATGTGCATACTCGATCAAGGCAACATCTTCAGCACCACTGCAAAAGATGCATATATTTTCAGAAACGAGAACCAAACAGAGGGTTGTTTCTTAACCTCACGAGCATTATGTAACAAAGTAAACCAAAAACAGACAACAAATTGAATAATGCTCAATGTTTCATATATGAAATGAACATGTGTGAGAAGTGAGATCAACTGGCTGGAAGCCAAAAATTCAGCTTATAGAGTACCTACTCAGATATTCTACTCAGATACTCCGAAAAAATAAAGAGATGAACACAAATTTCATTTGAGAAAGAAAAGTAACAAGCAGAAGAAATATTCAGAGCTCGCAAATAGAAGAAATTGGTTCAACTTTGACAGTAACTCTCCCAGCATAGACTATTGGATGATTCATGAGTTCCTTTAGTCTTAAACTGAATTATAACGAAAAAGAAAATAACAATTTCATTCAAAATTAGCATCAGCTAAAATGAATGAGGTTAGTTATATATTAGACCATCCTACATAAACATGACATAACAACAAAACAATAACTAGCCCTTACCATCAATAAAAATTTGTTTTGTAATATTAGTGTTGATCAATCCCTAATCTCTGTTTCCAATATGTTTAATATCCTTTCAATTAATTTGAAAGATAGTCTAATTAAAAAATCACTTCGCTTCCGAATACCTACAATTACTAGCAGCAAACAGATAGTCCAACGAGTGAAGGTATGACATAGGTTTTCATGACTTTTCCATTAAAGAAAGGTAAATTATTAAATATATCATATTCTCGAATATTCTCAATACATTTGAAGGTAACAGAATATACAAATTAGATCCTTAGAACAAAGAATATTCAGTAAGCCAGTGACTTATTCATAATTTCATCTAACAACCAGCGCAAAACAAAATGTGGTAATTTAATTCATCAAAGAACTACTGTAAAGCATACATTTAATTCATCAAAAGTATACCTGAAAGCAATTGCTATGTCATTTCCGAATTTCTCAAGGGCTTTGTCAATAATTTCAAGAGGGGAAGCCTTTTCAAGGACCTTAGCCAGTTGCTCATAATCCTCCACCTCTACTCTCTCTACCACCTCTGCAAATACACCACAAGAAAAGGTCCAAACCCGTCATTTCACATCTTTCCAACTCTATATCTCTCTCCATACATACACACACACACACACACACACATAAATGAGTAATACTACAATGCCGAATCGGTTTTTTTTTTTTTTTTTTTTTGGTGACTCCAATAAACAGGAGTCTTTAAGATAGAGCATTGCCATAACAGTCGGTTATAAAAACCTATCAAAAAAAATTATCTTTTATCATATATAAATATTACTATTTAATATACACACATACATGTTATATTATATTTATATTTAAAGAGATATAATCTAAGTAAAATAAGCTTACCAGGAGAAGCAATGGTGGCTGCGAGAGATACAATGGAATCGTTCCGTTTCGACTCGGCATTGAGTGGCTTCACGGAGGATTTCCTCCGAGAATAACTCACAGCCGTCGATTGAAAATGAGGCCGATCCAACGGCTGAAAAGAACCGAACTGTAGAGCTGAAAACAGAGAAGAAAAAGAAAAACCCAAAATTCAACCATATTAGACTCTCAAACCACAAAAAAATCAAAACATGAAAATCAAGATAACAAATAACAAATCCAATTCAAATAATCAACAATAATGTGTATTAATTATCAAATTAAGTACCTTTGGGCGGTTGTTCATGGAAATGACTGGACCGGGAATAGATGGAACCAGAGATTGCTGCGGAAGAAGAAGAAGAAGCTACAGAGAATGCCATTGATTGATGAATCTCTCTACTTTCTCTCTCTACTTTCTCTCTCTATAATTAGTTTCCGTGAGCTTTTGTGTTTGCGTTTGTTGTTAATTTGAGTGTTTTAAACAGAGAAGAGAACGGAAGGGGGTTAAATACTGGCCCGAGAGAGGGCGGCCGTTTAGGTTCATTGAACCTGGACTCTTTTACGTCCGTAGCCCACCCTCATGTGTTGCGGTGACGTGGCGAGAGCCCATTGGCTGTAGCTCGGCGTCGTCGCTCATCTCTTTCGTCATGGCGAGCCGAAGAAAAAGAAAGACCGGTTTGACTGGACTTTTTAGTAATTTTTTTAATTTTTGTGAACTTTCTTTCGACTTTCCGGGAATTTCAATGGAACTTCTTATCATTTAAAAAAAGCAACTACTTAATTTAGGGACCTTCCTTTCGGTTAGTCGAATGTAGACTCCATTAGATTCAATGAATAAAGAAACAAGATACGAGGAAAAACAATATATTTTAAACAGAAAAACAATAAAGAAACAAGATCCTAAGAAAAACAATATTATTATTCAAATTGTTCATAGTTTAATAATTATTATTATTATTATTGTCACGATAATGAACTCTCACAAAATAGTCTTAGAAAAAAACCAAATCTATCTTTCATTTCAATCTTGGCGTAATAATCACTCTTATTTAAATTACTAGAATTTTGTGGAAAGATAAAACTTAATTTTTTTTTTACAAAAAAAAAAATAAAAAAAAATGAAGAAGAAGAAAAAGAAAAAGAAATTAACAACTGCACATCAAGGATATAATTTGGGTAGGTCAATCAGAATTTAATTCGGACTCAATTTGATAATTTTTGAGAAATTGAGCAACCATTTTTACAATTAGTAAAAAGTCAGTTCTAGTAGACTAGGATTAAAAAATCTCAGCACAATCTTAACTTGAATTTGCTGCAGTTGGGTTGTCAACAACTTTATCATCATTTTTATTTATTCATAATTTTAAATATCATATATATTTACAATCAAGATTTCCTTCTTTTTTTTCTTTTTTTGATTCTTTATTTATGTATATTAGCAAAAAGCATGTGTGTTATCATATTTATCTTTGTATCAAATTTCAATTGGTTACTCTTTGGAAGAGAAATTAGAGATATGAATGAATATATATATAACAAATAACAAAGGGTTAAAAATTGTTTAAACTTTGCCCTCTAGTTATTCCTCAAATTAGTTAAATCAATTTTTTAAATAAATATTGTTCAATATTACTACTCAAAATTTGAATTAAAAAATATTTAAAAAAATAAAAATACACAATCTTTGTAATATAACAAATAATCATTATAAAAATGTTAGTTCTTTAAATTCACTTGAGCATTAATTTCATAAATATATCTTTCATCACAATAACTATCAAAGCAAAGCATCGTACTAAAAAATAAAAGATATGATTACTAATTCATGAAATGTCTATAAAGTTCACATGCATCATGAAATAACTCAAAAAATAAAAATAGAAAAATGTACAATTAGCATTACCTTTATTTCGTTATGACAATACCTCCCATAAAATATTTCATTACAATAGGGCACTCTAATCTTGATGTAATGTGATTATGTAAGCTCCTGAAAAATTAATAAAGAAAGAAAAACACAAAACAAATTTTTCATTTTTGTTTGTGTCTTCTAAGACTTAAATCAAACACCCATATTTGATGATACAACTAAACCATCAAGATAGATAGGATTAAAAGTACCAATCGTGAAAATTAGTGTTTGTATTAGAAAAAATTAGGGAACCATTTTTCTTTTTATCTTTTTTTCCTTTCTTCTCTCTCTTGTTGAGCAAAGGAGTGAGATGATATATTATCTTCATCTAAATTTGCAACCACCAAAACAATTTAATAAATAATACTCAAAAAAAAATTGGGTGAATAAAAATTATTGTATCAAAATAGAAGGAAAAAAACTAACCATTTCAAGCTTTTTGCAAGAGGTTCTCATAATTTTTGTATTGCTTCAATCTTGTCTCATGATTTTTTTTGTCTCTTGCAACGAAACTGCACCACTTACTAAAAAGATTAATTTTTTTGATAAATCGGAGAATTAATAAATAAATAAATAAAGAGAAAGAAGAAAAGAAAAAAAAAAAAAAAAAGAGACAACATTTGTATCCAAGAGAATCAAAATTAAATATAAAATTCAAGGAAATAACTCAAAAAAATAAAAATAGAAAAATGTACAATTAGCATTAAGATTGCATGAGTTAGAAATCTTCATCTAAATTTGCAACCACCACCAAACGAAACAATTTAATACAATGATACTCAATTTTTTTTTTTTTTTGGGGTAAAAAAAAAATTATTGTATCAAAATAGAAGTAAAGGAAACTAAACTTTTCCAACTCTTTGCAAGAGGTTCTTGTAATTTTTGTATTGCTTCAATCTTGTCTCATGTTATTTTTATCTCTTGCAATGAAACTGCACCACATTTTACTAAAAAAATTAATTTTTTGATAAATCCGTGAATTAACACCAAAAAAGAGAGAGAGAAAAAAAAAAAAAAAAGACAACATTTGCTTCCAAGAGAATCCAAATTAAATATAAGATCCAAGGAAACAAACCATGAATGACAACGCGAAAGTTTGCAATGAGATTGCATGAGTTAAAAAGGAAAATACAATCATAAAATTAATTAAATTTTCAAGTATAACGGGAATTTGGATAGTGAAGCAACAATTAGTACAATGATTAAAATGGTCAATCGGTGTATCATCTTTAAAGAATGAATAAAAACTGAAATTATTCTATATTAAATACTATTTTTCTAATTTCATATATTTTTTTATTTAAAAAAAAAAAATTGAAATCACAAAAGACTAAATAAAATACGTTAGAAAAAACAAGAAAACAAAATACCAAAAAAAAGTTGAATTTGGTTTGGTCCATCCATTAACGGATATATAATGTATAGATCAAGCAACCTTCTTATTGGGAGATTTGATTTAATTTTATCATAAATGGTGACTTGTATTATCTTTAAAGAATGAACAAAAATTGAAACTTTAAAGAATAAGTAAAAATTTAAATTGAAAAGTGGTCCTTCAACTTCTATATTAAATACTATTCTCTTTCAATTTCATATTTAAAGTGAATTTAAATTCTAAATTAAATAGTCACTTTCAATATCATATTTTTTATTTTTTAAAACATAAAAAAAAAAGGTTAAGTAATTCCTAACACTTTTAGAATAGTATATAGATATAGATATAAATATAGATTTATTCTTTTGACAATTAATTTCTTAATAATTTGTTTATATATATATATATATATATATATATATATATATATATTTACATTCATATTGCAAAAATGTTATCATCATTATTCTCATCTTTGTCATCATCATTATTATCATTTATTGTATTTGATATGGAAATCATTTCTACCAAGATTTCTATACTAAAATATCAACTCGAAACGGGGTTGAAGACGAAATCATATTAAATTAAGTCTAAATTGACGCCTTAACCCATTTAAGTTGCACCCTACCACACACTTCTTCATTTTCATAATATATATATATATATTTACAAATTTTATTCCCTTTCTTGGCTCAAATCATCAAACACTTCTAGCATGGTCCGTCCACACATATGTGGGATCACAAAAAAATAAAAAATCTTATATATATCTCTATTTTCGGTAGTGGTGGTGAATATACAAACTCCTCGAGTGGTCCAACTAAATTAATAACGCTTTGTTACAGTAGTAATAAATTTCGGGGAAAAAAAAAGGAATAAACAATATATTCCTTTTTTGACAAACATGAAAATGACTTTAAAAAATAAATAAAAATTGTTATAGTAATAATTAGGGATAGCAAATTCGCCATCCCCACTTATAACGGGGATGGGGATCCTTTTAGCTAAATCAGGATGGAAATAAGGGCAAATTATGAATCCCCGCCGTGGGCGGGGGCGGAGATAAGGTAAACCCGCCCCGCCCCAATTAAATGTGAAGTTACTAATATACTCTTACATATAATAATTTATTACTAAATTAGATTTATTATATATATGAAAATAAGAAAAAATATGTTTTTTTTTAATAAAAAAAATTGTGAGGTAGGGGCCGGGGGCGGGGCAGGGACGGGGATAAGGTGTCGAAGGCGGGGGCGAGTATGGGGATTCTGGCAAAATTTTAAGCGGGGATAAGGGTGGAATTGGAGAATGAAAAATGCATCGGGAATAGGGATGGAAAATGGAATCCCCGCCACACCCCGCCCGTTGCTATCCCTAGTAGTAATAAATATCGGGAAAAAAAAAAAAAAAAAAAAAAAGGAATAAACAACATATTCCTTTTTTGGCAAACATGAAAAATGACTTTTAAAAATAAATAAAAATAAAAGAATAAACCACATATTCCTTTTTTGGCAAAAATGAAAACGACTTGGTACAAATTGTGACAACCACACGCGCATAAAAATCCTTATCTTTTTTTCTTATATAATAATGTCAATTAAGGTGTGTCCTATTATTTCAAATTGAGACAAATCTTTAATATATTTGCTTTAGTTCAACAAGAGTGGATTTTATTTTAGATTTTGAAGAAGAAAATGTTTTTTAGAACCAACTTGATGACCAGAGTCATAAGCACATGTTTTGAAAAATAAAAAATAAAAAATTGAATTTTTTAAAAATGGGCAGCTTGTTAATAGTATGGTGATAAAGACTCTGATGTAGTCATTAATGACATGCGGCAATGAAACAAAATGTATTTATCGCTGTGTGGAATCCACATACCTTGAACATCAAATATAGAAATATGGTAAAATATGTGGAGCTGCTGTAGTCAATATAATGCGTTAGAAAGTGATACAGGTCACAGAAGTGGACGATTATTGTATCTATTAATTTCTTTGGTAATGGACACCCCACCATGGAAATTAAAATCTTGACTCTTGACTCTTGACTCTTGAGGTTCACAAGAGTTGATAATTTCTTTTATATATATATATATTGAAAAAAATTATTTTATATATACACACTGGTTTTAATCATATAAATTTCTTAATAGCAGCAAGATGAACATTGTGTGCAATGACCTCGTGCAAATATAATCTAAGGAGGAATTTGCATAGAGTGCATTGGTTTGCATGAAGTTGAAGTTTTGAAATTAGAATTTGTAAAATTTAAGAAAAAATAGTTCAATTTTTTTAATTATTTATCTCAAATTTCATTAATTCTAATTTTATGCAACCAAACACGTCTATAAATTTTCTAAAATTTCATGTAACAGTTCATTAATGAAGGGATATGAGTAAAAATGAGAGGGTGACTGACACATGTACATGTTGGGTTTATTGACTAGAGGTACATGATAACATAATAGAGTTAACCAACAAATGATAGAGAATTTTTTTTTTTTTTTTTTACTTGTTCTCTTTCAATCTCTTTTCCAAAACACTATATTAAATATATTTTAGTGTATATATATTTGAATTTATGAGCAATATGACACTATAAGGCCTAGTGAATGTGCTCATAAAGAACATTAGTGTTGTATTTTAGAGTCATTTACAGTCCGTCGGAGCTTACTTGTAGGCAGGAACTGCTCAACCCTTAGGTGATTTAGGCAGTCACCTAAGGCTCTAACTAATAGGAAGGCCCTAAAAGTATTCTTTCTTTATTGTATTAGACTTCTTAAAATTTTTGTTTCCTTTATTAGTTAGGCCCTAAAATTATTATTTCAACTTATTAACATTTTTATTTTCTTACATTATTAGGTAGACGAGCCAATAAAAAGACCTCTAAAATTATTATTTTCTTACTTTCTTAAAAAATTTATTTCCTTATATTATAAAGCCCCTAATTATTATTTTATCTTTGTAAGATCCTAACATTTTTCTTTCATTATATTATTAATTCCAACTAATTGTAACTATTTCCATACTATAAGGCCCTAAAATTATTACTTCCTTACTATATATTATTATTGTTATATTATTATTATTATTATTTACAATATATATAGTTATTATATACTTCTTTATTTTATTATATTATTATACTCCTTGTAGCTAAGGAATTTGATTAATTTTAAAAAATTTATTTCACTTTCTATCAAGATTCACAATTATATCCTAATCTAATTTTTTTTTCCTCCTCCCATCTTCCACGTTCCTATTGAATATATATTTTACTAATAAAGTTAAGCTAGAACAATTAATTAATAATTGTAAAAATTAATTTTTAAATAATTTTAAAATAATACAATAGTGAATATATATATATATATATATTATTCAGATTTGTGTTGTCCTATTTTCAAATAGTTTTATTTAAATAATATTATTAATATATTAAGAGATCACTTTTATAATTTTCGCCTAAGGTCTCAAATTATATTGAGCCGCCTTATATGTAGGGAGACTGTTGTAAGGACTTTAGGATAGCGCATGCTACATGTCTCTCCATTAAACACGCCAAAAGTTTCTTACCCTCTTTTACTTTACTTTAATATGTTCTATTAATTTGATGATTTAATAGCCTATTATTTTATATTGCTATATTTTTATTATTTATGTTATGATACGATTACATAAATTATATTGTGATATGATTCATGAATGATATATAAAGTACTCCCTCCGTCCCATATTAGTTGTCCAATGCAAAACTTTTGACTCACTACCACTTTTTATTTTTGAGTCATTTAATGTCAATTGTTGTCATATTATTTTTATATACTTATATACTACCTATATCCCATATTAGATGTCTACTTTTGTAATTTTAACTCACAAAAATGGTGAGCCAAAGTTTTTAAAGAGTACAATTAATATGGGACGGAGGTAGTATAATATATAAGTATTTTGGTTACTTAGAGCATCTCCAGTGGTATGTTAAAATACTCTTTTGTGTAAAATATATATTACCACGTTACTCACGTATGATGTGTAATTTTTTTTTTTTATTTACATTAGACCTGTTAAGATACACTGCAACGTTACCAATATGTAAAATTTTTGTGTATTTTACGCATATTTTCTTTCTTCTCCAACTTTATCATTTTATTAATGAATCAATTCTATATTAAGTAAATTTGTAAAAATTATATGGGGTCCAGACATGACACTAGTTGGTTGTTATTAGAAGATATATTTTTACACAAAAACTATAAAATAACCGCTGGAGTTAAATCAGATTTACAAAAAATAAAAAATATACAGAATAGTGGGAAATGCTCTTAGTTAAATAGAAATAAGAATTTAATCATACACCAAAATTTTCAATAAAAATCTCCTCCTAAGTGATGTGTCAAGGTATCATTAGATCAGGTGTTCCTATCATAATATTTACCTTTCGTAATATTAAAATATTACAAAAATTGATACTCAAACACATTCGGACCTTTTTTTTTTTGTTTTTATATCATTTTTCATCGTGTGACACATTATGAGGAAGAATTTTACTCCCACGTGAGGAGACAAATATTGTCTTAAGGAAGAAAATGTATATCTGAAGAAGAAAAAGTACCATTGCCTAAAGAAATATGCGCCACTTTTCTGTTTTATTTTATATTTTTTCCTGAGTCAAAGAAAGTGCCTTCCACACCAACCCTAGAAATTTTTTTTTGTTGCTGATAAAAGAAAAGTCTAAAGAAGAATCACGGTCGAATCGCTCCATCATGGTGACTTTATGTCCTCATGCTCCATTCCGACTCGGTCTTACTAAGTGTCTTGACGGTCTTTAATAATTAGTCTTTGTAATTGATTATACTTTTGGGCTCGAGTGTTCAATTGTTTACCTTTGGGCTTTAGGTACATGTTTCCATGTATTAGTAGGGCTTTAGGTACTTTTGGCTTTAGGGACATGTTTCGTGTTATTTTGGCTTTGTCTTTGGGCTTTATGTTCTTGTTCCATGTTAATGTAGGGATTTGTATTTGGACTTTAGGTTCATGTTCCATGTTATTGTAGGTCTTTGTCATGTTAGGTTGCTCCTTGCTCTCAATGAGAGTCTGATTTCGAGTCTTCCCATCACTCCTTTCCGCAAACAACTAAACCTAAACATTCTTGTCATAATTTTTTTTTTTAAAAAAAAAAAAGTGCTAATGGCATTCATAGATGGGCAACAAGAACATGGGATAAAAATGATTACCTAATATATGGTATCCTTTTACTTTATTAAAGTTGGAATAATTTTGTCTGTTCCAACTCTTGTCAATTCAATTTATTTTGTGTCTGGTTGTATAATGATAGAATTGAAACCTTATTAAAGTCGGAATCCTAAAAAGTTATACCTTAGATCCTAGACTCTTGTCAACTCAATTGATTTTGTGTCTGGTTGAACAATTATATTTCACTTTTTATTACTTTTTCAGAGTAATAGAGTTTGTCTATGATTTTTTATTTTTATTTTTATAGTCAAACAATTAACTGCATAAATAAATAAATTTGAACTAGTAATTTTTCTTTAACATATATATGCACAATAAAAGCAATAAATTAACTTCCAGGAGAAAAAAATAAAAAAGAAAGAAACAAGAAATTAAAATTCATGGTTGGTTGAAGTCATTCAAATAATATATATATATATATATATATATATATATATATATATATATATATATAATTTTCCTCTTCTTTCCATCTACTAAAGAAGAAAAAAAAGAAAAAAGAAAATTCATGACTGAGGTTGTGGGTTAGAACCTCATTACTCTCACTCCTCGAAGCTCATGTCCTACAATTAAAATCACTCCTTGATGCTCATTTCCTACTATTAATATTGTCTAAAATAATTTTTTTAAAACTACCATGTTAATGATGTAAAGTTCGGCACGGGTTATTAAAAATGATCAACTAGTGGAACTCGAGAAAATTTTAAAAATTGTATAAGACACATATTAACTCACTTTTCCTGAGTTGAAACCTAGGGCATGTTGGGGGTGTGAGTTAATTTCTAGTCAATAAAAATATATATATATATATATATATATATATAGTCATTTAATTATTCAAATTTGCTTTAATTTATCAAATATGTTTTCATTTTTTTACTTTCAAAAATCTTGCAACAAATTTTACTTTACGAAATATGCTTTCAATCATTATTGAAAACACTCCACAATAAAAACATTGTATTTTTTTTGGATGAAAATAGAAATGCAATCTTTTATATGTTCTCCCTCTTTCTGCTGGACATCTCCCCTTCTCTCTCTCTCTCTCTCTCTCTCTCTCTCTCTATATATATATATATATATATATATGTTGTAGAGTTTCCTCACGAAATTGCTATTAGACAACAACATGAGGGGCTTCGAGTCTTATTTCCAGATCCGTTGAGTTTTCATAATTCCAAGTTTTGGGTAAAACGTTATGCCCAAAACACTACTCAAGCTTTTTCTTCTTATTTATTTATTTATTATTATTATTATTTTGTTGCAGGAAAGCTTCATTTCTTCATGTCATGACCCAAAACGAATTTTGTTTGCTAGAAACTCCTTTTAAAAGTCTTATAAAATTATTCTTGAATGATCATGATTATTGGATCACCTTAATACTCTAGCTCTCATCATTTCCGTCTGTCAATTGAACTCAATGACCTTAAAAGTAACAAAATTAACTGAAGTTCTAGAGATTACCTGAAAATGACAAAAACCATGAAAAACGCATTGGGGATGGAGATGGGAAATGGAATCTCCGCCACACCCCGCCCGTTGCTATCCCTAGTAGTAATAAATATCGGAAAAAAAAGAAGGAATAAACAACATATTCCTTTTTTGGCAAACATGAAAAATGACTTTAAAAAATAAATAAAAATAAAAGAATAAACCACATATTCCTTTTTTGGCAAAAATGAAAACGACTTGGTACAAATTGTGACAACCACACACGCATAAAAATCCTTATCTCTTTTTCTTATATAATAATGTCAATTAAGGTGTGTCCTATTATTTCAAATTGAGACAAATCTTTAATATATTTGCTTTAGTTCAACAAGAGTGGATTTTATTTTAGATTTTGAAGAAGAAAATGTTTTTTAGAACCAACTGACCAGAGTCATAAGCACATGTTTTGAAAAATAAAAAATAAAAAATTGAATTTTTTAAAAATGGGCAGCTTGTTAATAGTATGGTGATAAAGACTCTGATGTAGTCATTAATGACATGCGGCAATGAAACAAAATGTATTTATCGCTGTGTGGAATCCACATACCTTGAACATCAAATATAGAAATATGGTAAAATATATGGAGCTGCTGTAGTCAATATAATGCGTTAGAAAGTGATACAGGTCACAGAAGTGGACGATTATTGTATCTACTAATTTCTTTGGTAATGGACACCCCACCATGGAAATTAAAATCTTGACTCTTGACTCTTGAGGTTCACAAGAGTTGATGATTTCTTTTATATATATATATATTGAAAAAAAATATTTTATATATAAACACTGGTTTTAATCATATAAGTTTCTTAATAGCAGCAAGATGAACATTGTGTGCAATGACCTCGTGCAAATATAACCTGAGGAGAAATTTGCATAGAGTGCATTGGTCTGCATGAAGTTGAAGTTTTGAAATTAGAATTTGTAAAATTTAAGAAAAAAAATAGTTCAATTTTTTTAATTATTTATCTCAAATTTCATTAATTCTAATTTTATGCAACCAAACACGTCTATAAATTTTCTAAAATTTCATGTAACGGTTAATTAATGAAGGGTTACGAGTAAAAATGAGAGGGTGACTGGCACATGTACATGTTGGGTTTATTGACTAGAGGTACATGATAACCTAATGGAGTTAACCAACAAATGATAGAGAATTTTTTTTTTTTTTTACTTGTTCTCTTTCAATCTCTTTTCCAAAACACTATATTAAATATATTTTAGTGTATATATATTTGAATTTATGAGCAATATGACACTATAAGGCCTAGTGAATGTGCTCATAAAGAACATTAGTGTTGTATTTTAGAGTCATTTACAGTCCGTCGGAGCTTGCATGTAGGCAGGAGCTGCTCAACCCGTAGGTGATTTAGGCAGTCACCTAAGGCTCTAGCTAATAGGAAGGCCCTAAAAGTATTCTTTCTTTATTGTATTAGACTTCTTAAAATTTTTGTTTCCTTTATCAGTTAGGCCCTAAAATTATTATTTCAACTTATTAACATTTTTATTTTCTTACATTATTAGGTAGTCGAGCCAATACGAAGACCTCTAAAATTATTATTTTCTTACTTTCTTAAAAAATTTATTTCCTTATATTATAAAGCCCCTAATTATTATTTTATCTTTGTAAGATCCTAACATTTTTCTTTCATTATATTATTAATTCCAACTAATTGTAAATATTTCCATACTATAAGGCCCTAAAATTATTACTTCCTTACTATATATTATTATTGTTATATTATTATTATTATTTACAATATATATAGTTATTATATACTTCTTTATTTTATTATATTATTATACTCCGCGTAGCTAAGGAATTTGATTAATTTTAAAAAATTTATTTCACTTTCTATCAAGATTCACAATTATATCCTAATCTAATTTTTTTTTCCTCCTCCCATCTTCCACGTTCCTATTGAATATATATTTTACTAATAAAGTTAAGCTAGAACAATTAATTAATAATTGTAAAAATTAATTTTTAAATAATTTTAAAATAATACAATAGTGAAAATATATATATATATATATATATATATATATATATATATATATTATTCACTTAGATTTGTATTGTCCTATTTTCAAATAGTTTTATTTAAATAATATTATTAATATATTAAGAGATCACTTTTATAATTTTCGCCTAAGGTCTCAAATTATATTGAGCCGCCTTATATGTAGGGAGGCTGTTGTAAGGACTTTAGGATAGCGCATGCTACATGTCTCTCCATTAAACACGCCAAAAGTTTCTTACCCTCTTTTACTTTACTTTAATATGTTCTATTAATTTGATGATTTAATAGCCTATTATTTTATATTGCTATATTTATATTATTTATGTTATGATACGATTACATAAATTATATTGTGATATGATTCATGAATGATATATAAAGTACTCCCTCCGTCCCATATTAGTTGTCCAATGCAAAACTTTTGACTCACTACCACTTTTTATTTTTGAGTCATTTAATGTCAATTATAGTCATATTACTTTTATATACTTATATACTATCTATATCTCATATTAGATGTCTACTTTTATAATTTTAACTCACAAAAATGGTGAGCCAAAGTTTTTAAAGAGTACAATTAATATGGGACGGAGGTAGTATAATATATAAGTATTTTGGTTACTTAGAGTATCTCCAGTGGTATGTTAAAATACTCTTTTGTATAAAATATATATTGTCACATTACTAACGTATGATGTGTAATTTTTTTTTTATCTCCATTAGACCTGTTAAGATACACTGCAACGTCACCAATATGTAAAATTTTTGTGTATTTTACACATATTTTCTTTCTTCTCCATCTTTCTCATTTTATTAATGAATCAACTCTATATTAAGTAAATTTGTAAAAATTATGTGGGGTCTAGGCATGACATTAATCGGTTGTTATTGGGAGATATATTTTTACACAAAACTATAAAATAACCGCTAGATTTAAATAAGATTTGCAAAAAATAAAAAATATACAGAATAGTGGGAGATGCTCTTAGTTAAATAGAAATAAGAATTTAATCATACACCTAAATTTTCAATAAAAATCTCCTCCTAATTGATGTGTCAAGGTATTATTAGATCAGGTGTTCCTTTCATAATATTTTCCTTTCGTAAAATTAAAATATTACAAAAATTGATACTCAAACACATTCGGGCCCTTTTTTTTTGTTTTTTGTTTAATCATTTTTCATCGTGTGACACATTATGAGGAAGAATTTTACTCCCACGTTAGGAGACAAATATTGTTTTAAGGAAGAAAAC
Organism: Cornus florida; assembly: GCF_030987335.1. Classification (NCBI taxonomy): domain Eukaryota; kingdom Viridiplantae; phylum Streptophyta; class Magnoliopsida; order Cornales; family Cornaceae; genus Cornus; species Cornus florida. The sequence goes on along the minus strand of NW_026775571.1, from coordinate 97,330,965 downwards.
GTATATCTGAAGAAGAAAAAGTACCATTGCCTAAAGAAATATGTGCCACCTTTCTGTTTTATTTTATATTTTTTCCTGAGTCAAAGAAAGTGCCTTCCACACCAACCCTAGAAGTTTGTTTTTGTTGCTGGAAAAAGAAAAATCAAAGAAGGATCACGGTCGAATCGCTTCGTAATGGTGACTTTATGTCCTCATGCTCCATTCCGACTCGGTCTTACTAAGTGTCTTGACGGTCTTTAATAATTAGTCTTTGTAATTGATTATACTTTTGGGCTCGATTGTTCAATTGTTTACCTTTGGGCTTTAGGTACATGTTTCCATGTATTAGTAGGGCTTTAGGTACTTTAGGCTTTAGGGACATGTTTCGTGTTATTTCGGCTTTGTCTTTGGGCTTTATGTTCTTGTTCCATGTTAATGTAGGGATTTGTATTTGGGCTTTAGGTTAATGTTCCATGTTATTGTAGGTCTTTGTCATGTTAGGTTGCTCCTTGCTCTCAATGAGAGTCTGATTTCGAGTCTTCCCATCACTCATTTCCGCAAACAACTAAACCTAAACATTCTTGTCATAAATTTTTTTTTTATTTTAAAAAAAGTGCTAATGGCATTCATAGATGGGCAACAAGAACATGGGATAAAATGACTACCTAATATATGGTATCCTTTTACTTTATTAAAGTTGGAATAATTTTGTCTGTTCCAACTCTTGTCAACTCAATTTATTTTGTGTCTGGTTGTATAATGATAGAATTGAAACCTTATTAAAGTCGGAATCCTAAAAAGTTATATCTTAGATCCTAGACTCTTGTCAACTCAATTCATTTTGTGTCTGGTTGAACAATTATATTTCACTTTTTATTACTTTTTCAGAGTAATAGAGTTTGTCTAAGATTTTTTATTTTTATTTTTATAGTCAAACAATTAACTGCATAAATAAATAAATTTGAACTAGTAATTTTTCTTTAACATATATATGCACAATAAAAGCAATAAATTAACTTCCAGGAGAAAAAAATAAAAAAGAAAGAAACAAGAAATTAAAATTCATGGTTGGTTGAAGTCATTCAATATGCATTCAAATAATATATATATATATATATATATATAATTTTCCTCTTCTTTCCATCTACTAAAGAAGAAAAAAAAAAGAAAAAAGAAAATTCATGACTGAGGTTGTGGGTTAGAACCTCATTAATCTCACTCCTTGAAGCTCATGTCCTACAATTAAAATCACTCCTTGATGCTCATTTCCTACTATTAATATTGTCTAAAATAATTTTTCTAAAACTACCATGTTAATGATGTAAAGTTCGGCACGGGTTATTAAAAATGATCAACTAGTGGAACACGAGAAAATTTTAAAAATTGTATAAGACACATATTAACTCACTTTTCCTGAGTTGAAACCTAGGGCATGTTGGGGGTGTGAGTTAATTTCTAGTCAATAAAATATATATATATATATATATATATATATATGTAGTCATTTAATTATTCAAATTTGCTTTAATTTATCAAATATGTTTTAATTTTTTTACTTCCAAAAATCTTGCACAAATTTTACTTTACGAAATATGCTTTCAATCATTATTGAAAACACTCCACAATAAAAACATTGTATTTTTTTTTGGATGAAAATAGAAATGCAATCTTTTATATGTTCTCCCTCTTTCTGCTGGACATCCCCCCCCCCACCCCCCTTCTCTCTCTCTCTCTCTCTATATATATATATATATATGTGTTGTAGAGTTTCCTCACGAAATTGCTATTAGACACCAAAATGAGGGGCTTCGAGTCTTATTTCCAGATCCGTTGAGTTTTCCTAATTCCAAGTTTTGGGTAAAATGTTATGCCCAAAACACTGCTCAAGCTTTTTCTTCTTATTTATTTATTTATTTATTAATTTTTTTTTTTTTTTTGGTTGCAGGAAAGCTTCATTTCTTCATGTCATGACCCAAAACGAATTTTGTTTGCTAGAAACTCCTTTAAAAGTCTTCTAAAATTATTCTTGAATGATCATGGTTATTGGATCACCTTAGATACTCTAGCTCTCATCATCTTCGTCAGTCAATTGAACTCAATGACCTTAAAAGTAACGAAATTAACTGAATTTCTAGAAATTACCTGAAAATGACAAAAATCAAGAAAATAACATAAGTACTACAATGTAAACATCACTAATCCTTAATTATAACATGCAAGTTTAAGAGCTCGAATGTTGTTGATGTTCAAATTTTACAAATGCAACTTTTGTTTTAGATTATGTACAATCAAATTATTATATTTTAGTCCAATAAAACTTGCTGTGAAAACGAAAAAGAATATGAGAAAAGTTGTGTGGCTATTGAAACTAAAAAGATAAGGAAAAATATGTATTTTATTGAAGAGTGGTGATTTTAGAGCTAAATTCAGTAGTTATCGAATTAAATTTATGTGAAATGGGTGGTGAGTCACATCACATTACGTCGTCATGGTGATATCATATGGTGAAATCCACCATTCCACTCACATAAATTGAATTCAGGATTACTGAATTCGATCCTTAAATCAATATTCTTTGAAAACAAATAAGAGTAATAAAGATGCTCATTTAAATTGGAGGCCACAGTGCACTAAAATCCCCTCTATTTTTAAATTGGAAAAAGTACTCTCTTATTTTAAATCAATATTCTTTATAGAAACAAACAAGAGTAATAAAGATTCACATTTAAGTTCGAGGCCTTAGTGCCCTAAAACCACTCTATTTTTTAAAAAGGACAAAATACTTCTTTTTCCTTCTTCTTTTTTGGGGGTAGGGATGGCAAATTCCCCATTCTAGCCGGGGCCCCGCCCCGCCCGGTTTATAGAGGGGATGGGGATCCTTTTAACTAAATGGGGATGGAAATGGGAGCAAATTATGAATCCCCACCGGGGCTTGGGCCAGGGGCGGGGATGGGGTAAACCCGCCCCGCCCCCGCCCTGATTAAGTGTGAAGTTACTAATATACCCTTACATAAAATAATTTATTACTAAATTAGATTTATTATATATATATATGAAAATAAGAAAAAATGTGTTTTTTTTAATAAAAAAAATTATGAGGCCGGGGGCGGGGCAGGGACGGGGATAAGGTGTCGGGGGCGGGTATGGGGATTCTGGCAAAATTTTAAGCGGGAATAGGGGCGGGGATGGGGAATGAAAAATGCACCGGGGATAGGGATGGGGAATGGAATCCCCGCCTTACCCCGCCCCGTTGCCATCCCTATTTGGGGGGGGGGGGGGGGGGGACTTAATTTGATTATATCTTTTGTTTTTAAGAGTCCTACCATCATTGATGCAAAGATGAAAATAAACCCTAATTTTGATTATAATTTTTTCTTATATATATACACACATAAATATATTTTATATATGAGTTATCTTTTAACCCAGATGATGATTTATCTTATATGGAGTGTGTGTGTGTATATATATATATATATATTGAGAGATAGATAATATATTGAGGGATGAACAAAACACACAACTAACATGGACAATACAAAATAATTTGCAAGGATGATTTTTCAGGAAACTTTTTTCTCAATTGTTATAAATCACCAAATTCTTTTTGGTGATCTTTAACATTTTACAAAAAATATATATATATAGAGAGAGAGAGGGGAAGGATTGAAGAAGGGTGGTGATGTGGTAGCGGGAGGGAGGAACACAGGGACCCGAATCCTGTACGTTCCCCACTTTCCTCTACTTCTAGTTCCATCCGCTGCTAAATCCAATGGTTAGGCGAATCACAAGACCACCAGACCTAGTCAATTTGAGAGAGTCGCGTCTCCAACGATTGAGGATTTGTAATTTAGTTCGTTCCATTTACAGTATAATGTTGCTAGTGGGGCCGACTTGTCTTTCACATTTGGGCTTTGTAGATTTACACTTGCATATATACAAATCAAATTTACCTTTCAACTAAATAAATAAATAATTGTAACTCTACAATTTAGGCTCAGTTTGGTAGAGTGGGTTTGAAGGGAAATAGAAGGGAAGGTGATGGAGGGTTATAAAAAAATTGTGTTTGGGTAAGGCGAGTGGAGGGAAAGGGAAGGAAAGGGAAGGGTTTGGAGGGATTCTTCATAACAATGTAAAGTAATTTCTTTAACCTTCCAAAAATGGGAGGATAAGGAAGGAAAAGGAAGGCAATGGCAGGCAATGGCTCATATAATATTTGTCATGCCACTTTTACCCTCAAAATTGCACTTGATATTGGGCATGTATTCAGCGCGGGAAGCTTGCGAACGGCGAACGGTGAACCCGAACTGGAACAGCTATAGAAACTGAAAGATGTGGGTTTTGATTTTTTGAGGCGGACGGCGACGGCGACGGCGACGGCGAACCCGAACTGGAAAAGCGATGGAAACTGAAAGATGTGGGTTTTGATTTTTTGAGGCGAATGGCAAACCCAAACTAGAACAACGATGGAAACTGAAAGATGTGGGTTTTGATTTGAGAGAGAGAGAGATAGGAGGAAAGGGCAAGTTCAGATTTGAGAACGAGATTAGAGATAGAGGTGCTTTGAGAATGAGATTAGAGATGGAGGCTGAAATGATTTACCCTAATCTTTTTTTTATTTATTTTAATTTTTTTTTTGTAGCAAAATATAAGAGATTATATATATATATATATATATATATATATATATATATCTCTCTCTCTCTTTTAAAATATAATAAAGGTATAATAGTAAATTTATTATTATCCTTCCCTTTTCTTTTTTTTCCCAAACATAATTATTATCCTTCCCTTTCTTTTCCTTCATTAACCAACCGAACACAACGGAAGGTTAAAATCATCCTTCCCTTCCCTTCCCTTCCCTTCCCCTCCCCTCGTAACTAATCTTATCATCCCCCTTCAAACCCACCGTACCAAACATAGCCTTAGATTCTTTCCTAATCTAATACTGAACATTCCACAGCAGCTCCGGAAACAAACTTGGTCCACATGTAGACACCTTGTAAGTGTATATACTCAAAACAGCTCATAACATCACACAGTCTCCTTCCTATTTGCAACACCATAAGATGAGTACAGCCTCTTATAAGATGAGTATACTGAATTCGGAGTGCCACCACCATAAGATGAGTACAGCCTGTTATAAGATGAGTATACTGAATTCGGAGTGCCACCATAAGATGAGTATACTGAACGCAGAGTGATACTTGAAATCTGAGTATAGTTTCCGCTTCTTCTCAGTTGCAACAAGGCAAACTCTATACTTAACCTATCAATAAACTAATGACAAAAGTACAAATCATTCATACAATCAAAAATGGCACAAGAAAACACAAAAAAATAATTAAGAGATTGAGGATACGACGCACAACACAAATCCTTACTGAATCATCGAATTTTGTAAACAGATCAGAGAGCGCCGATTGAAATAATCCCTCTTCCAGAGGACTTCCAGCCCTCGGTGATAACCTGAAACTTATTCTCAGCTGCTCCTGAGCAAATGGATTAAACATGACAATCTCATCTATCCGATTCATCAACTCAAATCTCAAATGTTCTCCTTCCTGCCATATAACCGGCCACAAAAAAACAATAACCATTATTAAACAACCACATGAACAAATACGTATAGAAGCATTCATATCATATATAGTACTTTACTTAAGTAAAGCATTCTTACACCAGAAGTACCAGAACACAGATTCATCAACCAAAAAGAAAAGGAAAAAAAAAAAAAAAAAAAAAAAACGACTAACTTCATCCAGATGTCTAATTTTACCTGTCCAACCCCACCACCTTCAACAGTAGCTTGAGAAGCATGACCGACAGGATTGCTCTTCAGAAAATTACAAAATCAAACTCAGATTCAATCAATTCAACCCAAAAGAAAATAAAAAGAAAAGAAATAAGAAGAAAAAAAAAAGGGGGGCAATTCATTTTATCCACTACAACAACTTAATTTGCTTTTTTTCTAATTTTACCTGTTCGACCCCACCTTCTGCAACAGTAGCTTGAGAAGCACGTCGCTTGTTTCCCAAATCCGACATAAAAATGACAATAGTGTGACATAAATCTATAACGCGTCCATCCCTACATCTCCATGTACCATGATCAAGCATTGAAAGTATAGTGCTGAAAACAGAAATTTGGGCCTTTTCAACCTGATCAACAAGATGAATACGATATGGCTTCATCTCGATGGCTTCAGGGAACCCCAAACCATGTTGCTCATGGCTACCATGCCTAAAAATACCCAGAAAGTACTAGTTATGGCACACAAAAGGAAAAATAATATAATATGTGGACATCAAGTAAAAAGAATGGACAAAAAGATTTGCAAACAAGTGTCAAATTCACGTATGATGGAAGGTCAAAAAATCCATCAATCAGCTGACAAAATGAATCAAGATCACTGGATTCTTGTATATTGATTTGAGTCACGATCTGTGTTCTGTCATCTGTACCAATGAGCCCCGCAAGACCTTTCACAAGATCTGCCTTACCAACACGTGAGACCCAGGAACAGAAGAGACGTGACACGAAGATGCGGTAAACCATGAGGTGCATCAATAGACCTCCTTAAAGCCTCTGATACAACATCAATTGCCCGATATTTTCTGTCCAAATTACCATTTAATATTGTTAGAAGACCCTTGTAATACCCCGTAATTTATTAAAGAGTTTAGTTTATAAAAAAAAAAATTCATTTATGTGAGGATTTCTTTACCTATTATTGTGCATACTACATTGTTATATTAAGTTCATTTAATGGTGCATGTAAATTAATTGTGTATATTAAAATAGTAAATTTATTTATTTAATTGTGCATGTATTATTATAATTAATTTTATTTGTTGATTATATTTAATTAAGCAATATTAGTTAATTAAAGTATTATATTTGTGTTATATAGTATTATGATGATATAATGTATTATTTTGTAATAATAATAATTATATTAGTTTAATAATATAATAATAATAATAATAATATAATAATAATTATAAAAGTTTATTAATAATAATAATAGTAATAATAATAATAATAGTTATAATAATAATAATAGTATTAAACCAATGTCATGATGAAATTAGAGATTAGGATAGGATTGCATCAATGGTTATGGGTGGAATTGAAGCCTTATGGTTGGGAAGATGGTTAGTAGATGAAAAAAATTCGATATTTGTAATATTTATATTATATATTTTGTATATAAATTAGCTAACTTACCTTAGAAGAAAAGAAAGGGAGTTAGAAGCAAAGTATAAATTCTAGTGAGCTATTTTATAAGAGTAAAAGGAAAAGAGAGAGAGAAAGAAGCTTGGACCGGTGTAGGCGATTTTACCCGACTACGCGCAGACCGGCGGATTTATTTTAAATCCAAAAAGGCAAGTTATTATCTATTTTTCCCCTTTGAATTAATAAATTAATTTCTTAGTTTATTTATATTATTTTAGAGCAAAGAGACCATGTAAGGAGTTTAATAAATTAGGAATTTTAGTTTATTAAATTTGTGAAATTTTAATTATATAGGATGGTATATATTTATTTAATGTCCTATGAAATTAATAATGGCTAAAAATAATTAAATAAGGCTTTAGGGATTTTTCTAGAATTTTCTAGAATTTTTCGGGAGTTTTCTGTAATTTCCGGCGAGACTCCGGCGAGTTTTCCGGCCACCGGCAGTGGGGAAGGTGACCGGAGTTATCTGGTGTGTTGCGGTGTATGGTAACCAGCATGCGCATGGATCAGCAGCCGTTAGATGGGTTGTGAATCCTTAGATTGATTCGGTGTAGCGCGGGACACCATATGATGGTGCGCGCTAATCATCAGCCGTAGGATGAAAGGAGCATAGGTGGATTGATCCGGTGTGGCGCGCATGTAGGAAAGGTGATGCAGCCAACCAACCGGAGGACGCCACGTCAGCAGGAAGCCATCAACGCGCGCGTGGGAGCGCGTGCGCGCGCGTGGCTGATGCCAGACGCGCGTGGAGGCGCGTGGGAGAGTGGGAAAGCTTGGCGGCGCGTGTGGGGAGCTCTGGGAGGCGCGTGGGGGCGCGTGAAGAGCCTCTGCAGCTGCTGGAAAAGTCCAGAATACCCCTAGGGACTGTTTTGTCATTACCAGGACCTTCACTATACATTTTGGGGCCTCGGGTTGACATTTTTAGAATTAACGGGACATTATATTATTATTTTATTTCTCGTTAACTATTATAATTGTCCAATTAATATTTCTAAATATTAATTGTATCAGTTAAAGTGCGAATCGCTAGTAAACATATGTAATTAATTTAACGACTATTAATGGTATTATTTTATTAAACTGTAATAACCATTAATGTTAAATTAATTAGTGCTTGGTTTTATTCATATAAATAACCCATTATATATTATGGAATATTTATACTGTTAATCGTACATAAACCATGATTATTATGCTGTGTGCATTTCAGAGAATAAATGGACTGTTCAAATTATGTCGCATTTATATTATATGGATGTGTTGCCATATAGAACCATGTGAGCTGGCTAATAAGTTTAGACTCATTTATACCTTATGCATTCGTTGCTATAGACAGATGTGTGGCTGTCGGGGTATGTGGTTTAATATTATTGGCATGTGTTGCCTAATGGACATGCTCAGTATGTTTAGTAATATTATTGGCATGTGTTGCCTAACTTATATGCTCAGTATGTTCATCAGTACTTTGAGAGGTGTTATCACTGTGTAGTTCGTTATAGTCTGTGTTGTCAGTATCGTGCACCATGTATAATAGCTGATTTCCCGGGTAGGGAAAGGCGACACTTAACCACCTAGTGTGAGTCTAAGTGATCACCGTCTATTCTGGTTGAGGTCATGTTATACATTGGATAGTTCCCTTAGGATGTATACAGATATAGTACTCATCCGGATATAAATGATTAATTTATTTGATTCTCTGATTTGGGTCATAGTAGAGAGGACTTGCTCGTGGGGTTGACCCACCATTGTTGTTATTTCAGGATACGGTCAGTATCCGTTTCAAGGTTGAGGTTAGCAGTGTGGGACCACCATCCGAACTCATCTACTCTTACGATCCAGTGTAGGGTAGAAGTTTTATGTAATACTTCAGTTTCAGTTTTTATTTACTTTTGACGTTGAACTCTCAGGGTTATATTTAGGGATCCTTGACATAGGATTTCCAAGTTGTAATGAAGTACGGTATTAAATAAAGGATGGATGGATGTTGTATTATTTAGTGGTCATTTCCTGTCTAAATTCTTTTATTATCATCATTTTGTATTCCATGCTTGTATATTGCCAATTGTTTTTGATATCCCTCGTTTTTCGTGTATAAGCCTGATCAACTTATGCGTGGAAAATGTTGGGGGTGTTACAGTTGGTATCAGAGCATTCCAGGTTCGAGTGTCTTAGGGATCTGTGATTACTATACTTCCGTGTTGTGTATTATGATAATTAGAGCCTAAATATTAGGGTTCTTTGTATTCTTTTAGTCGGTCCATTATAATGTACTGACGTTAGATTTTTCTGAATTTAAAAGAAGGATGTCTCGGCGTGGGACAAGGAATGCGAACCGTCATCGCAGTATTTCCCCAACTCAAAATGAGAATCAGGAATTTTCCCCTCAAGTTGCTGATATCATTGCACGAGCTGTGGCAGCAGGAGTAGCATCTGCTCTACGAAACCAGCAACCTCCTCCGATAGTACCTGTTCCTGAACCAGTGGCACAGCCAATGTCATGGGACAAAGTTCGTCACTCGTTTATCTGGGGAAATCCACCAACATTTGCAGGGTCCACAGATGTCTTGTTAGCATATCAGTGGAAACAGGAGAGCGAGCGTCATCTTCGGATGGTAATCTGTACCGAAGTGCAGAAACAGATGCTAGCTACGTTTATGCTGATAGGCAATGCATTGCAGTGGTGGGAGTCTATTACTACTGTCGAAGAGAGGACCAGATTGACTTATGCTGAATTTCAGACGCGCTTTGACGACAAGTATTTTCCTATGTCAGTAAGATCAGCGATGAAGATTGAATTTCTGGATCTGCAATAGGAGGATATGACTGTGGCTGAGTATGAACAGAAGTTCATTAATTTGTCATTATTTGCACCAGAGGAGGTCAATACGGAAGAAAAGAAGCGAGACCGCTTTGTGAAGGGGTTGATATGGCCGATTAAAGTGGTGATCATAGGTAGTCCTGCATATATTACTTATATCCAGGTGGTTAATGCCGCCTTACAGCACTGCCAGATGAGGAGTGATTACCGAAAGTCCAAGGGAGATAAGCGGACTAACCGAGACTACCAGACAGTGGAGAAAGGAAGCAGCAGTGGTGCCAAGTCCAATGATCGGGGCAGATTTCAAGGACATCAACCTTGGAAGAAAAACAAAGGAAACCCAGATGTGCAGAGGGATGGAGTCCCTAATCAGGGTAGACAAGGTGGGATACCTCAGACCGGACAGGAACAGTGGTCGGGAAATCAACAGAGAAGGCAGGCAGGTCCTTTTACGGGACGTTGTTATCACTGTAGAGAGATTGGGCATCCGGCCAAGATGTGTCCCAAAGCTAAGCAGGGACAGTATGGGCAGCCGAGACCTAATCAGCTGTTACCTCTACCGGCCCCACCGATGCCACGTGGGCAAGTTCAGAATTTTCCGGCACTTCCAGCACCACCATTTCCTCCGGGACAACCTCCACAGTAGTTGCATCACGACAGAGTTTATAACTTCATGCCACATAATGCGCAGGCTCCTCAGGCTATTGAGGGTATGTTTTCTATACATGGTAGAACTACTCGTATACTGTTTGACACTGGTGCATCACATTCTTTTGTGTCTAGATCTTTTGTTATCTTATCTGGTATGACGACTCAGTTATGTAACCAACCTCTTAATATTTATACACCATTGGGAGTTGGCGCAATTTTACAAGAGTGTAGCGGTGATATCCTTATAGATATGGGCCGGCTTCGATTTCTTGCAAATTTGTTAGTGTTAGATATGCATTCGTATGATGTTATACTTGGGATGGACTGGTTATCTCAGTACCATGCTCAGGTTAACTGTTACGAAAAGTCTATTGTATTTTCTATACCAGGACAGGAGATGTATCTTCTTGTTGTACCACAACCTGATAGAGGGCCTAGCACTTATTTATTCATTCTTGAGGAGGACTCACAGGAAGCGACTGCGGTATCTCTTGACAGCATCCCGGTAGTACAGGAATTCCAGGATGTATTCCAGGAAATTCCAGGCTTGCCACCGAGTCGAGAGATAGACTTCGTCATTGATTTAGCTCCATGCACTACGCCTATTGCTAAGGCGCCGTACAGAATGGCACCAGTGGAGATGCGAGAGTTGAAGGATCAAATTCAGCAGTTGCTTAGCCAGGGATTTATTCGTAGGAGTACTTCACCATGGGGAGCACCAGTACTGTTTGTAAAGAAGAAGGATGGATCTCTTCGTCTTTGTATTGATTACAGAGAACTGAACAAGGTCACTGTTCGCAACAAGTACCCGTTGCCCAGAATTGATGACCTGTTTGATCAGTTGAAGGGAGCTACTTACTTCTCAAAGATCGATTTGAGGTCTGGTTATCATCAGCTACGAGTCAGAGAACAAGATGTTCCAAAGACAGCATTTCTCATGAGGTACGGATTTTATGAGTTTCGTGTTATGCCTTTCGGTTTAACGAACGCTCCAGCTGTCTTTATGGACTTGATGAATAGAGTATTCAGAGAATACTTAGATCAGTTTGTCATTGTTTTCATTGATGATATTCTGGTTTACTCTAAGTCGGAGAAGGACCATGCCAGACATTTACGCACAGTATTGCAGACACTTCGAGAACATCAGTTGTTTGCGAAGTTTGAGAAGCGTGAATTTTGGCAGAAAGAGGTCAAATTTCTAGGTCATGTAGTGTCAGAAGAAGGGTTAGCAGTAGATCCAGCCAAGGTTGCGGCCGTTATGGAGTGGGGACAGCCTACCTCACCAACAGAGATTCGCAGTTTTCTGGGATTGGCGGGGTATTATCGCAGGTTCATCCAGGGATTTTCCAAAATTGCGGGTCCACTTACTCAACTGACTAAGAAGAATGTACCATTTGTATAGGATGATTCTTGTCGGACTGCTTTTGCTGAATTGAAGAGCAAGTTAACTTCTGCACCTGTCTTAGCCACACCTCAGAGTGGAATCAAGTATTTAGTATTTACCGACGCTTCTCTGAAGGGTTTGGGTTGTGTGTTGATGCAAGAAGAGCGACCAGTTTCTTATGGGTCTAGGAAGCTTAAGCCGCATGAGCTTAATTACCCGACTCACGATCTAGAGCTCGCCGCAGTGGTTTTTGCCTTGCGTATTTGGAGACATTATCTTTTGGGGGAGACTTTTCTATTGTTTAGCGATCATAAAAGTCTACAGTATTTGTTCACACAGAGGGAACTGAATATGAGACAGCGCAGATGGTTGGAGTTCGTGAAAGACTATCACTTCTCTATACAGTATCATCCAGGGAAAGCGAATGTTGTAGCAGACGCACTCAGCCGTCGACCCTATGTCAGCCTTTCAGCTTTGTTTGCAACAGAGTGGGATGCTGTGAAGACTGTTGATGAGTTAGCAGACGCTTTTATGGCATGTGTGGTAGTAACTCCTTCTATCATTCATCAGGTCATTCAAGCGCAACTCTCAGATCAACAGTGTATTGATCGGGTTTCGGAGTTAGCCTCCGGAGATGTTCCTTTTTATTCTATAGGGACTGATGGAGGATTGAGGTACAAGGGACGTTTAATTGTGCCTTCAGCTGACAATTTGAGAAATGTGGTGATGAGAGAGACACACACTTCTCAGTTCTCTGTACATCCAGGGGGAGACAAGATGTATCACGACATGAAACGCCAGTTTTGGTGGGCCGGCATGAAAAGAGATATAGCTATCTTTGTCTCTAAATGTAGCACCTGTCAGATGATTAAGATTGATCATCAGAGACCGCCAGGATCGTTACAGCCACTTCCCATACCAGAGTGGAAATGGGAGAGTATTTCCATGGACTTTATAGAGGGATTACCTACTTCACAGCATAATCACAACTCTATTTGGGTCATTGTTGATAGATTGACCAAGTCCGCTCACTTTCTGCCTATTCGGTCAAACTTTACGTCAGAACAGTATGCTAAGCTGTATATTGTAGAAATGGTGAAACTTCATGGTGTACCATTGTCCATCGTATCAGATAGAGATCCGAAGTTTGTATCAGGATTTTGGAGGAGCTTTCAGCAGGCTTTGGGTACAGAACTTTATCTTAGCACTGCTTATCATCCTCAAACAGATGGACAGACTGAGCGAGTTAATCAGATTTTAGAAGACATGTTGCGGGCATGTGTTCTTGATTTTAAGGGCAATTGGGAGGAATATTTGCCGCTTTCAGAGTTTGCTTATAACAATAGTTATCAGAAAACTATTGGTATGGCACCATTTGAGGCTTTGTACGGTAGACCGTGTAGGTCTCCTGTCTGTTGGCTTGGAGTTGGTGAGAACAGCTTTTTGGGTCCTGAATTTATTAAGGACCGTCAGAAAAGATCGCTATCATTTGGGATCGGATGCATACAGCTCAAAGCAGACAGAAAAGTTATGCTGACCGTCGAACTCGTGCTTTGGAGTTTAAGGTTGGTGATCAGGTTTTGCTTAAGGTTTCTCCCCTGAAGGGAGTAATGCGGTTTGGGTCAAAGGGTAAGTTATCGCCTCGTTTTGTGGGTCCTTTTATGAATACAGATCGGATTGGGGCAGTAGCTTATCGTCTGGCTCTACCAGATAATCTTCATAGGGTACATAATGTTTTTCATGTATCTATGCTGCGAAAATTTCTACGGGAAGAAGATCGATACCAACACATTGATGTGGGTGAGATTGAGTTGCAACCCGATACAACCTATTTGGAACAACCTTACTGTATTCTCGATCGTAGGAATCAGATACTGCGCACGAAGACTATTCCATTAGTACGTGTACAGTGGAGTCATCATAGTGCTACAGAGTCTACTTGGGAACGGGAAGATATTATCCGTGCCAAGTATCCAGAGCTCTTTACTCTAGGTATGTAGTGAATTTCGGGGACGAAATTCCGTTATTAGGGGGGGAGAATGTAATACCCCGTAATTTATTAAAGAGTTTAGTTTATAAAAAAAAAATTCATTTATGTGAGGATTTCTTTACCTATTATTGTGCATACTACATTGTTATATTAAGTTCATTTAATGGTGCATGTAAATTAATTGTGTATATTAAAATAGTAAATTTATTTATTTAATTGTGCATGTATTATTATAATTAATTTTATTTGTTGATTATGTTTAATTAAGCAATATTAGTTAATTAAAGTATTATATTTGTGTTATATAGTATTATGATGATATAATGTATTATTTTGTAATAATAATAATTATATTAGTTTAATAATATAATAATAATAATAATAATATAATAATAATTATAAAAGTTTATTAATAATAATAATAGTAATAATAATAATAATAGTTATAATAATAATAATAGTATTAAACCAATGTCATGATGAAATTAGAGATTAGGATAGGATTGCATCAATGGTTATGGGTGGAATTGAAGCCTTATGGTTGGGAAGATGGTTAGTAGATGAAAAAAATTCGATATTTGTAATATTTATATTATATATTTTGTATATAAATTAGCTAACTTACCTTAGAAGAAAAGAAAGGGAGTTAGAAGCAAAGTATAAATTCTAGTGAGCTATTTTATAAGAGTAAAAGGAAAAGAGAGAGAGAAAGAAGCTTGGACCGGTGTAGGCGATTTTACCCGACTACGCGCAGACCGGCGGATTTATTTTAAATCCAAAAAGGCAAGTTATTATCTATTTTTCCCCTTTGAATTAATAAATTAATTTCTTAGTTTATTTATATTATTTTAGAGCAAAGAGACCATGTAAGGAGTTTAATAAATTAGGAATTTTAGTTTATTAAATTTGTGAAATTTTAATTATATAGGATGGTATATATTTATTTAATGTCCTATGAAATTAATAATGGCTAAAAATAATTAAATAAGGCTTTAGGGATTTTTCTAGAATTTTCTAGAATTTTTCGGGAGTTTTCTGTAATTTCCGGCGAGACTCCGGCGAGTTTTCCGGCCACCGGCAGTGGGGAAGGTGACCGGAGTTATCTGGTGTGTTGCGGTGTATGGTAACCAGCATGCGCATGGATCAGCAGCCGTTAGATGGGTTGTGAATCCTTAGATTGATTCGGTGTAGCGCGGGACACCATATGATGGTGCGCGCTAATCATCAGCCGTAGGATGAAAGGAGCATAGGTGGATTGATCCGGTGTGGCGCGCATGTAGGAAAGGTGATGCAGCCAACCAACCGGAGGACGCCACGTCAGCAGGAAGCCATCAACGCGCGCGTGGGAGCGCGTGCGCGCGCGTGGCTGATGCCAGACGCGCGTGGAGGCGCGTGGGAGAGTGGGAAAGCTTGGCGGCGCGTGTGGGGAGCTCTGGGAGGCGCGTGGGGGCGCGTGAAGAGCCTCTGCAGCTGCTGGAAAAGTCCAGAATACCCCTAGGGACTGTTTTGTCATTACCAGGACCTTCACTATACATTTTGGGGCCTCGGGTTGACATTTTTAGAATTAACGGGACATTATATTATTATTTTATTTCTCGTTAACTATTATAATTGTCCGATTAATATTTCTAAATATTAATTGTATCAGTTAAAGTGCGAATCGCTAGTAAACATATGTAATTAATTTAACGACTATTAATGGTATTATTTTATTAAACTGTAATAACCATTAATGTTAAATTAATTAGTGCTTGGTTTTATTCATATAAATAACCCATTATATATTATGGAATATTTATACTGTTAATCGTACATAAACCATGATTATTATGCTGTGCGCATTTCAGAGAATAAATGGACTGTTCAAATTATGTCGCATTTATATTATATGGATGTGTTGCCATATAGAACCATGTGAGCTGGCTAATAAGTTTAGACTCATTTATACCTTATGCATTCGTTGCTATAGACAGATGTGTGGCTGTCGGGGTATGTGGTTTAATATTATTGGCATGTGTTGCCTAATGGACATGCTCAGTATGTTTAGTAATATTATTGGCATGTGTTACCTAACTTATATGCTCAGTATGTTCATCAGTACTTTGAGAGGTGTTATCACTGTGTAGTTCGTTATAGTCTGTGTTGTCAGTATCGTGCACCATGTATAATAGCTGATTTCCCGGGTAGGGAAAGGCGACACTTAACCACCTAGTGTGAGTCTAAGTGATCACCGTCTATTCTGGTTGAGGTCATGTTATACATTGGATAGTTCCCTTAGGATGTATACAGATATAGTACTCATCCGGATATAAATGATTAATTTATTTGATTCTCTGATTTGGGTCATAGTAGAGAGGACTTGCTCGTGGGGTTGACCCACCATTGTTGTTATTTCAGGATACGGTCAGTATCCGTTTCAAGGTTGAGGTTAGCAGTGTGGGACCACCATCCGAACTCATCTACTCTTACGATCCAGTGCAGGGTAGAAGTTTTATGTAATACTTCAGTTTCAGTTTTTATTTACTTTTGACGTTGAACTCTCAGGGTTATATTTAGGGATCCTTGACATAGGATTTCCAAGTTGTAATGAAGTACGGTATTAAATAAAGGATGGATGGATGTTGTATTATTTAGTGGTCATTTCCTGTCTAAATTCTTTTATTATCATCATTTTGTATTCCATGCTTGTATATTGCCAATTGTTTTTGATATCCCTCGTTTTTCGTGTATAAGCCTGATCAACTTATGCGTGGAAAATGTTAGGGGTGTTACAACCCTCCAACCAACCAGTCCTTTCACAAAGCCGCACACTCTGACTTGATTCTGCTGCTTCATTCAAGGAATTCACTGGCGCCTTAAAAAATATATTGGCAAAAGATCCATGAGAAATAAACTTAAACTGAATTCAATAAAGTCATTCACTAAAGAAGAAGATATATACCTACCAACTTATAATCATTATGCATGAAGTTGGTTTTAGCTGTATTTATGAGATCATCCACCATATAACCCAAACTACGAATCACCATCATAACATCAACTGGATTTGCTATATTTTCTGAATCCAATGTAGTTATCAATTTTAAATATGCTCTCCATAAAGTGTAAATATTGTTCACATACTCCTTCTCTTTCAAGTACACGAGTCTCAATTCTTTCAAAGATTCTTTGAACTGGCTAGAAACGTCATTGCCCATTGGACTTCTACTGTTCTCCTTTCTGTAAGACAACTCATCCGTTCCCATATAGGCATCAATATAAATGGTTGACACAACATTTTTTTTGTTCTCACATACCATCTCAGAAAGCACGGGATCAATATTCTTCTCAAGCCAAATCACCAAACCTTCTATACCTACCTGTTACAAAATTAGAAGCTAATAAAATCTGACCATTAGGTTAAACAATTACATGGCAAGAGATGTCAGAAATGATGGTGATGAGTTTAACTCAAACATGCTTGTATTGCAATACTTCGAATGGCAGACAATTTTGATGGATGAAGACAATGCAAGTGGAAAAAACAATCAAATATAGATGTTAACAAAAATAAATAAATAAATAAATGAAGGCAAGAAATTACTCCATATTAATATATATATATATATATATATATATATATATATATATATATATTTTGGAAGTTAAAGGAAATGCACCCAGCCACAACTTGCCCCTTATGGGGCCCAAACACCCAACCTTCCCTTTGAGAAGGAGAGATCATTCCATCTAGGCTAGAGGCCTAGTGGTAAGAATGAATTTCGGCGAGTGATCTAAAATTGAGAAAAAGGGTCATTTAATAACGGATTAGATAATTAGCGGGTTCTAAATGTAAGCACAAACAACCCTAAACAATTGTAGCACTAGTCTCCTCTCTTTTTTTATGCAAAATCGTGGCACCTGTGTGTGTGTGTGTACACATGCACACTCATATATACAAAAGCGCGCACACATATAAAACAACATATTTACAAACATATCATGTATACACATACATTGACATATATATACACTCACATATAATGATACACAAACATATATACACGTACACAAACATATGCACATGCATATTCCCATTCACAAACCCACACACATATAAACCTACGCCTATATACACCTGAATACATAAATATATACCTATACACACACACATGTACACACGTAAACACACATATTCATCTATATGCAACTAGAAACACACATGTATACACACACCTATATGTAACTATATTACACAAATATACACCAAAAAACACACAAATGCACATTTACACACACATACACCTATAAACAGTTGTGTACACATACAATTGTAAACACCACCGTAGATGTATATATGTGTATATAGGTGTATATTTGTGTGCCTATATGTTTATGTGTGTATATCAACGTGTATGGGGTGTAAATAAGTGTTCACATTTGTATATGCCAGGTGTGTATTGTTGTATATGTGAGTTTATGCATGTGTGTAGGTGTATAAATTATAAAAATATTTATATTTGTTTATATAGGTCAATGTATATGTGCATATACAGTGAATATGCATATGCATATGTATATGTATATGTATATGTATATGTATATGTGAATTATATATATTGTGTGTGTATGTGTGTATTTATGTCCATAGAACCTTATATACACATTCATGCGGATTAGTAAATTAAGAAATGTTATATGTATATCTTGGAAAAATTGTGTTATTAAACACTGTAACTTGTTTTTTTCTATCAAAATTGTAGCCGTAGTAAGTGTTAATAAACGACATTTCTATTTTTTGCTTCCACTCAGAAATGAAAAATCACCATGATTATGGTTTCTGGAGACTGCAAAGCGAAATCGTTACTAAAGGTTCCCCTAAGCTCTTTTACTATCAAAGACATAGAATACACCCAGTGTAGCTTTGAACTGTCACCCTGCAGAAGAATTGATTCAGGATGCACCTGAACTCTAAATCTGAAAGCTCTAAAAAACTTAACCAAAAAGAAATAAAGTAGGGATTACCCTGTCAGAATTACCTAGGCAGGACTTGCAAGAGATGGCTTATCTTTGTTAGCATAAAAATTAAAATAATGAAGGACTAAAGTTATTTTAACCAAAAAGATCAAGATCCTACAGAAATTGGAAGGATCAAAGCCCCTAGCAGGATTACTAAGCCTAAGCTTGCTAGCAGAAGTAGCTCATTTTTAGCTCAAATCAAAGGATTGCAAGACTATATCTCCCTTTTACCGAAAGATTAACATTCACAAGAATAGGATTAAATAAAAAGATACTTACTATTGCACAAGAGGACTTAAAAATGAAATTTCTTAATGCAGCATCAGATGGGTAAACAATGAGATCATATTCCCTTATGTGATATGCTCTCTCCCTAATTTTTTTCCTCGCAATAGCATTGAGATGTGTCAGGGAAAGGCCATTCAAAACGATAACATTGTCCAAAAGTTCAAGCAACTCAATTTTGAACCTCTTTTTTGCCTACAAAAGATGCAGCACAAAGTTAGTCAACCTGTGTAATTTAGGCTAAAGATTTAAAAAAAAAAAAAAAACATGCAAAAAAAAGTAGGAAGCTCGTAATACTAAGTATATACACATTACAGTAAAGCTGATCAATCTCACATTGTCACTCTTCCTACCACATCTTACCTCTCCGAGAACAGGGAGGAAACCGAAAGCATGTTCCACTTTCCGGGCAAGATAAAAATTCAACTCATTCTTCATGAGACGACTAGGAACCTTCTCCAAACAATTGCAGAGCCAGTTCTGGAATAAATCCTTACCAACATCTGAAGTCATGATGACTAATGATTTGGTGAAGTCAACTTCATTTCCTTGTCTGTCAATTAGACTACCATGTCTCAAAATGTCAAGAAGAATGTCAATGGCATAGTTATTGGCCTTGTCAACATTGTCAAACAAAAGAACCCAAAAAGGCCTATTTTTAATAGCCTCTATAAGCTTCCCACCCACCCCATGCTCATGGTGGAATCCACTGAAAGCAATAAAAAATAAATAAACAAATACAACAATATAATTGTATAGAAGAAAACAGATCAGTCAGCAAAGAGAATATTCGAGAATTTTGCTACCTGGAGTGAATACCAAGAATGCATGAGTCACATCCAACAGAATGTAAATCCCTGTATTCTGACATGTCGAATCTTATCACCGCGTCTCTGCTGTCAAACATGAGTTGCGCAAGAACGCCAGGAATCACTTTTGACCCGCCATGATGGGGACCCAGGGAAAGAAATGATCCAATGGGACGGCGCTCACTTCCATCTTGCCTAATCTTTAACAAAGCATTGTAGATTTTGTCGATAAAATAATTATGTTCAACATCGTTTTTAAGTGTCACCAATGGTGACCGATAACTACTCAGAATCCAAGAAATAGGAACGCCAGTCGCAAGGCTTGCTACCTACACAGAATCCATGGTAATCAAAATTTATCACAATTATATCATAATAACATTAGGAAGCCACGCAAAGCCTAGACAAGGAAGAGGATCAAAGCATATGCACCTCTGCAATCCTACGTGAGCTGACAGTTAAGTCAAACTTGAAGTTATCAGTAGTTGTTCGAAAGAGTTTAGTCAAAGTGTCACAAAATTTTCTAAACTCTTCAGAAGAGGGAACCTTCTCCTGTGCTGATTCTAACTCCAGACATTGCAGCAGCTCTATATGCACCTGTTTCAACATGTAAGTCTCCTCAAACCTCTGTCTTGCTGTCTCCTGCAACTGCCTCCAATGCTTCAAATATCTATCCCATACCACTTCTAGATCTTTATTTTCTATCTCCAGCTGAAGCAGAGTCATGCATATAAAACCAAACATATTAACTAAAGTTTTCTTATGCTTAATTCCAAACTAACAGCTAGCAGATACTTACGTAACGGATAAAATATTGGCTGACGTGATCCTTCTCTTTTTTCATTTCATTCAATTCAACACGTGAGTGATTGAGCATATATTCAACTCAATTCAAATAAGCCTCCTTCGCATTGACATTATTGACTAGATCATGTCTGAGCCTCTTAGAGGCTTTCTCCAGTAGCTTAACTGTCTTCTTTCGCAGGGTCACCTCTGGATTAATATCTACTCCTCCTCCATTGGGCAATAAAGTTGGAGGACAAAGAGGAGGAGTAGGAAGAGGAG
Source organism: Cornus florida (assembly GCF_030987335.1). Taxonomy (NCBI): domain Eukaryota; kingdom Viridiplantae; phylum Streptophyta; class Magnoliopsida; order Cornales; family Cornaceae; genus Cornus; species Cornus florida. The sequence goes on along the minus strand of NW_026775571.1, from coordinate 97,309,744 downwards.
AAGGGGAGGAGGAAGGAGGAGGAGGAAGAAAGGGACGACGATGATGATGAAGAAGAATTAATGTAAGCCCACTCAAAATCGGAGCACCTCCTAGCCATGAAGCATGCTTGCACCTTGTGGTCCACATCATCCTGATTTTGTAATCGTTTTGAGATTCACTCTAGCATTCTACACTAGCACAGGCGCACACTAGCATTCATTTGTGGGTTATATGCTTTGTTGATTATTGAATTGGTTATATCCCAATTGACGCTCATCGATGTGGACACCATACTCCATCTCTAACTTGACCTTCTCTTCCAATCCAATATTGGAAATAACTCGGTCTATCGTTAGCATCATATCATCTGTGATATCAAGCTACAACAAAAGTTCCATGCCAGATATAGATAACACTAAAATGTTCAGTTTGACCATTATGAACGATCCAAAATTGTCACAATATTGACAAGAAAATTTTCCATTGTAGTTAATTTACAAAATGAACTGTGGTGCAAAATTGTGGTAAAACAGAAGTCTCGGCAATTTAGGCAACTTACGCTCAGTTTGTTTAGCCGTAAAATATATTTTTTAATTTTTTAATGTTTGATTGTCGGAAAATATTAACAAAAAAAATAATATTAAAACGTATGCATTCACTTATAACTTTGCCAAACATTCAAAAATAAATAAATAAATAAATATATATATATATATATATTACCTAAAAAAAACTTCCGAGAAAAATATTTTAAGAAAAGTAAAACGCCTATGACTGAAATATACAAAGCACAATCAGAAAACGACCAAATAAACCCTAACACCTAATCAAGTATCAGAAACGATGATGAATATGAATATGAATAAGAAAAGAATTACCGATTTTGCGCCCAAAATAAGTTCAGAGATTGCCGCCATCCTTTCGTGAACTCCCAATCGACTGTGGTCTTTTGCAACAAGATTTTTTTGATTCAGTACTATTCACGCTGTGCTTTGAATCAAAAAAAAATTGGATTTTGATAATAGAATTGGAAAAGGAAGTTTATTGTAATTAAATGCTTTGAAATAAATTAGAATAATTGAAAAAGAAATTTTGGATGACGGGAATTTTTTTAATTTGTATAAAATTATTAATTAAGATATTAAATTCACTTCTGGGTTTTCACTACTGCCTGGCATTTATAATATTTATATGCATCTTAAAACAGTTATTTAAATTTTACGGAGTAATTAAATAAAATTACGTGTGTTTTCGTGTTTTATAAAAACAATTATATTAATGTTACTTTTCATTCTTTAAAAAGTTTGTTCTGTCTCACTCGTAAACACTCAAATAAGTTTTTAAAATTTATATATATATATATATTCATATTTTAACTTTTTAAAATTAGACTAGTACGTCTAATACAATACCTCCATCCCTCTCCACCTGCACTTTTCTCTCTCTAGTAACAATGGACAACGAAAAAAGTAATCAAAATTAGCTATCAGACTTCAATATACTTTTTCGTTGAAAATGTGCAAATTGACAATTTTATTCCTATTTTTAAATCTATTTTCATTCAAAATATTGAAAGCCTAAAATAATCAAATTCCTCTCATTTATTATTCTCTCTCCCCCAAAACTCTTTATCTCGCTCTTTTCTCCATAAATATATATATATATATATATATATATATATATATTTTGTATACATGAGAAATACATATATAAAGAATAATTTCAAAAAAATAATTATAAATTTATAATTATAATTTAGTTTTAAAAAATAATTATAAATTTATATTTATAATTTGGTTGGTTCTCAAATGATATATATATATATATATATATATATATATATATATATATATATATATGAAGAATAATTTTAAAGTCAACATATAGTTAGAAGGGTAGCAATGTCATTTTACATGCAAAAAGGTATCTGATACACTTGAAAAATAACTTTTGGGATGTAAGTGAAAAACAGACCAAATATTTGTAATGCGAGTGATAGTTATTTTTGAAAAATGATTCAATATGATATTTGGCCAAACCTAATGGGTGTTAGTGAAATTAATCTTTTTTTTTTTTCTTTTTTCTTTTTTTTTTCCTCTAGTTGTTTTTTTTTTATTTTTTATTTTTCATGTATGTTGATATGAAGTTGAACTTTACTGATTTTGCTTCCATTGGCGAGTTTAGTGGTGGTGGCAATGCGAATTAGATCATCGATTTTTATAGCCTTTGTTCGACCAACTACCAATCGATTTCATCATCATCAACTTGAGAAATCTAAGTCAACAAGAGTCATGTTTATGGTTCATGTTTACGGTTCACACGGATGAAATCAACATTACATATACTTGAATTATATATATATATATATATATATATATATATATATATATATATAAACTCAAATTAAGAGCCTTTTTGGAAATCACTTTTATTTTGGACAAAAACAATGTTTCTGTTTTGATATGCGTTCAACACTATTCAGAAACATGTTTGAAAACATTATTTGTTGCAAGTGTTTTGGAAGCAAAAATATGAAACAGTAAAAAAATGTTGAAGTTTGAAAAATAAAACGGCTAGTTAAAAGGTAATTCAAGAATTAATTAAAAAAATTTACTTTTTTGTATTATTCATCACTATAATGTGCTTTTATTACAGAAGCAACCGGAAATACCATTTGGTACTTTCGATTCGCTACAGTATATAATATGAAGCAAAAAAACACAAAGTAGAAGCGATTCCCGAAGAGATAAAAAAAATTAATTTATTCAATAAATGAACACAAATTTAGACATTAAACAACACGATCAATCGTATGAATTGTAATACAGAATATGAAAGTCGAACTCATTCGATTTTATTTAAGTGGGTGGCTAACATTCATTCATTGAAAAAAAAAAAAAACCTTAAATGCGAGAAATTATTCCTTGGTCCCAGTCCACCAGGTCAGATAGCTTATTTGGTGGACTAGGCTATATAATCAAATTATATGAGCTCTTTATATAAGTTGCCATGTCAGATATTTATATAAGTTGCCATGTCAGCATAGACAAAGAATTTAACGGATAGAGACAAACGTTATATCTCTTTCTAATTTCATTTTCCCTCTTTCTGATTTTGTTTCCCTCTTGGATAAAATTCTCTTTCTAAGTTTAAATTTTGAATTCAAAATTAATCATTTTCCAAGAATCTATTTTGAGACAAAATCAACCAATGTCTCTCCTCAGCATCTCATCCCCTTTTCTTCTTTCCTTTCTCATAAAAAAATCACAATCATCTCTCACCGGAGTCGTTCTCTCTCTTCCCCTCCCCTTTATACATACACCAGTCCGTCCATAGACATTACCCCATCCGTTTGGTGCATTTCCCCTATAAGTTTCTAGTGCAAAAATCGCCATTGATGACATATTTTTTATTGGCAGTGTTGGTGTGGTGGAAGTGACTACGGGTTGTAGTTTGGGATCGGCCGGTTTGGGAAATGGGTGGAAACACCGATGGTTCAGTCTATCTTGCTTTCTCTCTCTAGAATTTTGTCTTTCTCTTGGCTACCTTTCTCTCTTTAGAAATCTCTCTTCTTTTGGCTTCATTCCGCTGCAGAAAGCCTTTTTGAGATAGATGGTTATACTTCTTGTTCTTCACTGATGAGTATATAGTTTACTTTCTCCTAGAATTCTTAGTAAGGGTAAAGTGCATTAAACCCCCTTGAACTATTAGGGTATATGCAAGAAACCCCCCTGAAATATAAAAACTACAAAAAAAACCCCTAAACTATTGGGGTATGTGCAAGAAACCCCCCTGAACTATAAAAGTTGCAAAAAACCCCCCTGAACTATTGGGGTATGTGCAAAAAACCCCCCTGAACTATATATTTTTTTGCAGTTTGCCCCATCCAAGCGAATTGATTGACTGAAAAGGACAATGAAGAGGAAGAATTTATTGCTGGGATCGGTAGGTCTTCTGTCATAGCTCCATCATAGCCGTTGCACCACTAGCTAGATTCGTCGGCCATATATATCGCACTTCTCTGCACCGTTGCGTCAGCCCATCGCCATCACCGCCTTGCCCGCCGTTTAGCTTACCTTGCTCGCCGGTCCATTCCACCGTTCATTCCAATCTCGCCGACCCATTCTGCCATCTCCATAACTGAGCACATCGCGGTCCGTGTTTCGAGCACACAGCCGTCCATAGTTCACCGCAGAGCCCCCTTGAGCTCGCCGCCGCCTCCACAGTTCATGGCCGAGTCAACCGAGCTTTCATCACAGCTGAGTCCTCCGCGCACAAGCTGCCATCATCTGAGACCGAGCCATCCCGCCGACCTCGGATTTCTTTGGTCTCTTCTCTCTCTCTCTAGCTCTCAGTTTTGGGTTGTGTTGGGTGAAAGGCATCTTTTGGCAGAAAAAAAGTAAGAAGTGTATAAGTTAAAAAGACGCAGTGTACGTGTTATAAGGGTAAACTGGTCTTTCAAAATTTTCGGTACCTGAAGCTGATGTCATGGGGGTAAATTGCAACAAAATCATAGTTCAAGGGGGTAAATTGCAACAAAATCATAGTTCAGGGGGTTTTTTGTAGTTCAGGGGAGTTTCTTGAAAATGACCAATAGTTTAAGGGGGTAAATTGCAACAAAATCATAGTTCCGGGGGGTTTCTTGCAAATGACCAATAGTTCAGGGGGGTTTAATGCACTTTACCCCTTCTTAGTAATTATTATTATTTTGTTTGTAATTATTTTTTTTTTTAGTATGACATACAATTCTGTTTTGGCAAGTATTTTTAAAGTTTTTAAACCCTCAATTTTGGTATAAGCCAATTATGTAACCTAATTTGTTCTTAAATCACTTTTCAAATCTCAAAATCTGTAGTTTGGTTAGAATATTTATTCTGGGTTTGTGTTTAATTCTTTGGTTGTATCAAAAAAAAAATCTTGCATAAAAAGTTTGGCTTTTGTAGGTGGCATCTGTGAGCACTTGCATTTTTATCATTTTTCTGGTCATTTCGACCTTCGTGCGTTTTATTTTATTGTTAGAAATTATGATTTAAGTTGCAAATGTGTTTAATTTAATTAAATGTCATGTGTTTATTTCATAAAGGGCATTATGAACTTTTTGTTTTACAAATGGCATATATGGTATTTGATTATTTTATAAAGGGCAAAGTTGATTTTTATTATTTGAAATGGCATATTTGGCATTTGGTCATTTCATGGGGGTAGTGTGGAATTTTAGTATGCAAATGGCATACTTGGTAATAGATAAATGTGTGAAGGGCCTTTTAGTCATTTCATAGGGGCATGCTTTGGCTAGATTTATGCTTAACATGTGGAGGGACACGTGGCTTCATTGTGTGTGTATATGGTGACTATTGTATTGTAATTAAAATGTTTTATACAAAATAACATAATCTGCATAAATCAGTTTTGTGCCTTTGTTTTCTCCTTTATAGTCATTTTCTTGTCATGCAATTTTGGAAGCTTTATGTTGGGATTTTGACGGGGCTTTGTGAAGGAAAACTGTTTCTTGAGTAGTGAAGGTTCTTTTGATATCAAACTTAAGTCCATTTCTTTTGTTGCTGGGTTTGGAAAGTGGTGTTAAAAGAAGAGGGTTTTGGTTGAAAAAGAAATAAGTGTTCTTCCATCTTCATCATTTTGGGCAGCTTTGATTCAATCCTGGGGAGGCTTTTACATTTTCTTACAAGGGTTTTCAAGCTTCAATGAGGTAGGATTGTCTAAACCTCAATTCCTTTGCCTTTAGTGAGTTGATTTCTTTCAAATTTTAAGTTGCAAAGTGTATACAAACAAAACGGAAATTTTGTGCTGCTGAAACTTAATTACATGCTACTGTTTTGCTCAAAATCATGTAAATTCGTAATTTATCTTTTAGAGATGATTTGATATTATGATAATATAGTTAATTAAATTTCATTAAGAAATTTTTTCACTTAAATTGGTTGAGAAATGAATTTATTATGAATTTTTGAAGTTAGAATGTTCTTGCTGGAAATTCTGGGTTAGGTCAGTTTCTGTCCGAGTCTTTCTCATCAAACCTGCTTTAAATGGTAAGGTATTTTGATGAAATAAAATTTTATCTTGAAAATATAGTCTTTGAACTTTCAGTGGCCTTTGGATTCACTCAATTTGGACGAAAATTGAATTTACTATGAATTTTTGAAGATGGAAGTGTAATACCCCGATAATTTTAAAAGATTTATTAATTAGGATTAATTATTTTATTTTATTTTTCAATGATTTATTTTATTTTATTGAGTGCTAGATTAATTATCTTATTTTAATTAAGTTATATTTCGTGATTATGTATGATGATTGATTGTTTGTGTGGTTGATTATTGATTGAATTATTGGTGTGTTGATTTTATTGGTATTATATGACTTAGTTGTAAATTCTTGTTTGTTTATGTGCTTCATGTAATTAGTTATTTTAATTTCTGTATTTAATTAATTATCTTATTTATTTAAATTAATTGGATTGGGCTTAAGGAAAGTTGGACCAAAAGATGTGGTCTTGGGCTTGTATGAAACCTTATTGGGTTAATTAATGAAGGTCCGTGGTTATTTAATTATTTAAATGATCACTTTTGTATCAATTATATTTATATATATATATATATATATATATATAATTATATATAAATATAATTAATTAATAATTGTTATGGAAAGATATATATATAGATATATATTTATTGATATTTATAAGTATATATGATTTAATTAACTAATGAGTTAATTATGGAAGGAATATATATTTATATATAATATATGTTTATAGATATAAATTATTTAAAGGTTATTATTTTAATTCATAATACTAGTTGGAATAGGATTTGGAATTTAAGGTGTATAAAAATACACATAAAACTTTAGGGTTAAAGGTTTTACACGTTAGAAAAATAAAACAGACAGAGAGAGAGGAAAAAGAAGGGCTGACAAGGAGGAGGTTGGATTTGAAAAGGAGGACGTCGGAATTGGAAGAGATAATTAAAGCTTGAAGCGTCGGTTTCGTTTCGAAACCTTCAGGCGAGTTTTCTCTATTTTTCCTCTTAGAACCTATAAGGATTTCATCTTAAGTATTAAGGCTCTAATTAAATTATTAATTTGGATTAATTAAAAGCATCAAGTTAATTTATTTTATTAAATTGTGTTTAGATATGATTATTTAAAAGTATGAATTATTATATATTTTTAATTTTGGATTATTGGATTTTATTTGTATATGTAGATGTTGGATATATATATTAAAATCAATGTATAGGTGGAACTGTGACCTAAGGGGATTAATTTTGGTTTTTATATTTTCTGGAATTTTTCTGTACTTTTCAGAATATTTTTAGAATTTGTTTTGTAATTTTTTTATATTCTGGAATTTATTTTAGAATTATTTTTATTAAATTTTAAATTAATTCTATGCACTCTGTGTGAATCGGCGCATAAATCAGGAGATGGGTGATTCGAGGTATGATCTAGTGTGGTAGAATGCATAGTAAAAGGTTACATCACTGATCTAGGCCATTGGAATAGTTTAAATATAAGTGGAATGATTCGGTGCATTACGGTGTACATAAAAGAGTGCGCATGTGAATCTGGACCATGGATTAAGTTTGGTCAACAGAAGATTTATCTGGTGTGGGTGCATACATGTGAGCTCAAGTGAGCTAATCTGGTGTGGGTGCGTTTGTGTGAGCTCAAGTGAGCTAATTAAGTGTGGGCGCGCTCACAGTAGTGTTTGAGCTTAGCCAATTATTTTGTCTGTTTGTGACATAAAATTAAAACGGTCATAACTTAGTCATCTTAAATCGAAATTGGGTCATTCTTGAGCTCAAATTCAAGGATTTTTCGTCCTCTTTCCAATGGTACCAATTTCATTATCAGATTCTTATCCTAATAAGAGATATTTACGTTTTAGTGAGACGGTGTCGGAAAACTATTTAAACCGGTATGGAGTATTTAAAGGAAACTATTTCTGACATATTTAGTTGCACTAATTTGGGTAAATATAATAAATTAATAATTTGTTATGGAAGGAAGTGTATATATATATATATATATATATATATGTATATATGTATGTATGTATGTATATTGATTTTAAATAATCAAGGATTATTAAAGAAGGTGTTAAACACATATATACATTAAATAACATATGTGTAGGTATATATATATATAAATCATTTAAGATGATTAATATTATCATTCTTATTTGGCATATCTTAATAGGCTGGTTGTTAAATTAATGATATACGTATAATATGCATGTGATGGCTATGTATGATTTAGCGTATTGTTAATTTTAAAGTTAATTCATGGTTAAAGTGTGGGCATGGATGAATTGTCAAATGATTAAATATATTACCTAAATATTTGTATGAATAGAATACATATATGGAAAGCATGGATGAATTGCTAATTAAATGTATGAGTAAATATACCTGTGGAGGCATGGTTGAATTGCCAATGTATAAATATACATACACGGAGGCATGGTTGAATTGCCAATGTATAAATAAATATACTTATGGAGGCATGGTTGAATTGCCAATATATAAATAAAAATATTTACAATGGCATGGTTGATTTGTCAAAGCATAATTACGTTGTTATGTGTTAGATGATTAAAATATCATCTATGGTTGTTGTATGTATGGATTAGATTAGGGTTAGATATTCTTAAATGAGAATAGTTTAGTACTTATTGGTTAGTGTATTATTTTCCATTAATAAAATAATATTGGGGAAGACGTGGATGATTTGTCAAAACTTGGATTTTGGATATGTGATTTAAACAATTAAAATCATTATCGGGTTGGGATTAAATAGAGTATTTCTTTTATTATAATTTGTTGTTTAAATGATTAGACAACTGACTAGGATGGGATTAAGGTCAAAGGAGTTTTTATAAAATGAAATGGTAGATTGGTCTAGGTATGAATATTATTTTAATAATTATTTAATAGGTATGGAAATTTAATAAACCTATTAATGGATGTGATTAGTATAGTATATATAATTATATATAGACATGTATATCGTGCTTTATTAAAGTTAAAACTTTATTAGGTTTGGTTTTGATCAGAGATGATCTGCTTATTGGTTTTCAGAGGCCTGGTAGAGTGAACTTGCTCGTAGGGTTTAACCCACGATTTATTTTTCAGGTTATTAGAGGTTCCAGTCTCGAGGTTGAGGATCCGCAGCTGGGAGACTGTCATTCGTCTATTCATCTTGTGTACTTTTAAATAGTATTGGATTATTGGATAATGTTTTAAGGGGTCCTTGAGTTATGGGATTTCCGAATTGTAATTGTTGGAGAATCATTAAGTAATATTTATTTATTAGTTTTCTTCAGCGGTTTATTTATTCTTTATTATTCATCTTTGTATTCTGTGCTTGTTAAATACTTAAATTGTTTTGATATCCCTTGATTTTGTGCGCGGACTTGATCAATCCGTGTTCCAAAATTAGGGGGTATCACAGGAAGCTACAGGCTGGAAATCAGTTTCTGGCAGATTTTTATTTCGAATTTTTGGATCAAAACTATTCCAATTGGGAAGGGATTTTGTTAAACTAAATTGACACTCTCAAAGTACATTGTTTAAGCTTTCATTAGGCTTTGGAATCACTCAATTTGACTTAGAATTGAATTTGTTATGAATTTTCAAAGATTGAAGTAACATGTTGCGTATTAACTGATTTGTTATTTTGGAAACTTTGGGACATGACACAATTGTGCATTCATCTTGCATGGTCATGGTGTTAAGGTTAGAATGGAAAAGGAAGTGAGAGCATCTCATTAAAATGGTTTTGAAAACCGGATTACAGGGAGGTGCCTTATATCCGTGAGTTTAGAAAAGGGAATTGAATTAATGATTTTAAAACCGGACAAGGAGTTACCTCGTCTGTGCAGTTAATGGGAATCCAGAGGAGACGTAGGGAGTGGCTCTACGCGTAGTTGTGTCATTAGAGCCCCAAATGATCACAAGGAGTGGCCTTGTATCAGGTATAGGTGACTAACTCTCTTCTCGTGGTACTGGGGAGCAGCCCTGGGCGGATTACATTAATTTTTTGTGATGGATTTTGGGAAGTGAAAGGTGTCAGTGACATTAGTATTGGCATTGACATTGCATGACACTTCATTTTATTATCTCATATGATATGTTGCTTTCCCGAGCCTGTATGACCCCTTTATCTTTTATCCGTTCTTTGTTTGGATTCACGGAGGTATTAAGGAGTGCGCTTTAGACAATTCATGTTGAGCTGTGGTTGCTCATTCATATTTTATTCACATCTTTTCAGGTCATAGCAAAGATGGTGTGGAGGGTATTCCTCCTCAGCTGTAGGCAGAGTCAGGGCTAATGTTGTTGTGTTATATTCCGTATAATAGTCTATGTTTTGTATTATATTTCTTTAGAATATTTCTGGCATGTAATAAATGTTATTTCAGACTTTAAAACTTTAAAGTTGTAATATTTGCATCTTATCTATTTATTTTCAGTCTTGTTTTGTAAAGGGAAATAGATAGTTGATGTGTGGTTGAGATAGGTTACAGGGATATTCTTGATTTTGAGACTGTGATTGTTTGTGTGTTGTGTTCACAATCCGGATTACGGTCTAGGGGCATGACAACATTCTTGTTAACATATTCAAGAACATTAGCCCCATCCATGAATCATATTTGTTGATGAAGAAATAAATTGCCCAGGTTAATAGTCCAATGGCAAGTTGTGAGATGAAATTATTTGCAATGCAAATCCAGAATACTTATCCCTGCAATGGCTAATTCCATGGTGTGCTCAGGGTTCAAAATCTCACCTTCCTCCAAGAACAAGATACAGCTCACAATTGCCACCCTTTTCTGATGGCCCCATACTGTTGTGGCTTTGGAGCCTTCAGTTCTAGGCAAGAACACAAAAAAAGGATGCTATTGTATTGTTCTTTGGTCATCCAATAATATCTCCCTCAAATAGCTAAGGTTATGAATAATATAATTCAATTTTTCTTTCTTATTGCAACAAGAAATGCATGAATGGCCTCTCGTGTATTATTTTCCTTACATTAAGAAAGGAGAGGAAATAAGGAAGAAGATATATTGCCACTTCTCTTTTGTTATTTTGAATGATATGATATACAAAATATAATCAAGTATTGAGTAGGTAACTTAATGAACACTTTTCTTTTGGATGATACTGAGTAGCAAGTGTATAAATTTTTTTAAAGAAAGGAAATGTATAACAAACTGGGCTTAGCCAAACTCCATAGCAACTAGATTTAAGCATTAGCTTGAAAATGTATTAGTATGAAGAGAAATTTAGCCCAGAGCAAGCTCATAACAATGTTCAAAAAGCAAAACTTTGGCTTCGTAACCAATCCAGATTTTTGTTGAATGTCCATGAAACTATCATTTGAACTTTCCATCTCCTTGAAGGTCTCATAATTACACTCTTACATACTTGCGCGCGCACAAACACTTTTGGAATGGAAAAGAAAATCCTCAAAATAAGAAAAAAGAAAAAATGATGCATAATTATTTAAAAAAAAAAAAAAAAAAAAAAAAAAAAAAAAAAAAAAAAAACAACAACAACAACATTTTCATGGTAGCTATAATTTATATCAATAGGAATCTTGCACATCAAAATGGGGATTCATCTTCCATTACAAAAACAAAGTCTATGAATCTATGGACTATTGAGCAGCGTAGCCAAGAACAAAAGCATTGAGCAACATAACTAAAAGAGCAAAATGAACTTTTTTTTCATCAGGAAAGCCAAAAGGATAGAATTATCAAGCCAAGAGGAATAGAGCAAATGCTCATATAGCTCTTAGGAATTCCCACTATTTTCCATGGCATCATTTCTCGACAGCTTCAAAAATAACAAAAATGATTAAAAGACATAAAGTTAGAATATAAAGGACAATTAAAACATTTATTCACGCCTAAAATGAATGTGAAAAGCTCATCCTTGATTAATGTTATCAAAATTATGGCTTGCTTGGTTTTGTATAACATTGTTGTATGACACCTACAAATACATATATGAAAATGATATGCGTAAAATTTTCATGTCTGACTGAAGCAGACAATTAAGTTTTAAAAAAATTTACCTGACTCCAATTTGGCAAAAAATAGTGTATTTGTTGAAAGTTTCCAAAAGAACTGTTATGATATCCAAAACTCTGTATGACAAATTGTAATAGACCTAATAAATAAATAGTTATTATAAGATAATCTCTATATGATTACACATACACTTTGTGTTATATTGTACCTGATTGTGAGAGTTAGAACTCATTTGTCGAGAGCAGGCAGGGACGTGTGAAATATATTTTCTTAGGGAATTTGTTGCCCTTTTGTTTGCCTTTTTCTTTCGCTTATCCAAACAGCCCTTAAGCCTACCATATGTTACCCCTTTTGGCCTTATACGTGAATGATCCAACACCACCTTTTCACCAATTTAGTCATTTACTTCATTCACAACATCAACTCTATCAGAATCACAACTATCCATCACATTCCTTGATTAATCTTTCTACCTTCTTGCACAATTTGGTCTAAATGACCATTAGCAATTGCAAATGTTTACTCATCATATGCACTTAAACTCATAACGCTAAAAGCTTTGCACATGAGCTTGTTCAAGAATATTGTCTTTGATGATGATTCTTTCTTCTGGGATGGTTTGCGATACTTATCAATGATAATCCCTTCCTTTGCACCTTTTGCCCACCTCTTCAATATATTTTCACTTGGAATTTTTTTGATGGCATTAAGATTCAATATCCTTAAACTATGTCGATACAACAAGCCCAAAGATTCAAACATTTTACAACTACACCAAAAAATGAAATTAGAATAATGAAATTCTACCATATGCTCTCGATGACAACCCATTTTTTTTAAAGTATAAATGACAAGTGGCCCAACAGAATCAACCCATATAACCTCTCCATTTACTGCGGTTAAGAACTCACTTTGAAACATTCTAAAAATGGTATGTGTATACACCTGAGTTGCATGTATTAAAGTACCATTATTAGGTATTAGCATGGGAGACATACCTCTAGCTGATGAAAAATCATCACTGTAATACCCCGTATTTTTAAAGAGTTTATTTAAATTAATTCTGTATTAGGTTAATTATTTAATGTGTAGATTTATTCACCTTTTAATTGTGTATTCTAAATTATTAACTTAATATTATTTGTTTGTACATGTAATATAGATTGTATGCTCTATATATTATAATGTTAGTTTATATACTTTATTGGTTATATTTTATATTACTTAATATTACTTAATTAAAGTAGTACATTTGTAATGTAGTGTATTATTATGTAATAATAATAATAATAATAATAATAATAATAATAATAAAGTGTCATGATGTAAATTAGATATTAGGATAGGATTTCATTTACTATGGTAGAATTTTATGTCAAATAAGTTGACTTAGATTGCATTGCCTTAACTTAAATTAGGTAGGAATGTTTTGGTATTTATTATAAGTTAGATATTTGTAATATTTATATTATATAAGTTAGTATATATATATTAGTTAGCTAGCTTACCATTTGAAGGCAACTCACGTAATAGAAGAGGAAAAATAAAATAATAGTGAGCTATTCTAGAAGAGTGAAAGGAAAAGAGAGAGAAAGAAGCTTGGACCGGTGTAGGTGATTTTACCCGACTATGCGCAACCGACGGATTTGTTTCAAATCCATAAGGCAAGTTATTATCTACTTTTCCCCTTTGAATCCATGAATTAATTATTTAATTTATTTCGGTTATTTTGGAGCATAGAAAGTATGCTAGGATTTTAATAAATTATGATTTTTAGTTTATTAAATTAGTGAAATATTAATTATTTAAGGTGTTAGATATTATTTTTATTGGCCTATGTAATTAATTATAGCTAAACATAATTATTTAAGGCTTTAGGGATTTTTATAGAATTTTTTGGGAATTTTCGGGAATTTTCTGTAATTTTCGGCGAGATTCCGGCGAGGTTTCCGGCCACCGGCAGTGAGGAAGGTGACCAGAATGATTCCGTGTGATGTGGCGTACTATAGGTTAGTGTACACGCGCATCTTGGCCATTGGTAGAATCAGATTGATCCAGTGCATCGCAGTCCATGTTACTGCAGTACACCCGGATCAATAACCATTGGATTAGGTGAAGATAAGATAGATTTATCCAGTGTAGCGCGCCCATAGTAAGGCAATGCAACCAACGAATCAGCAAGCGCCGCGTCAGCAGGTAGCATTAGAGCGCGCGTGGCAGCGCGTGAGAGATCCCAAACGCGCGTGGGTGCGCGTGACGGTGCGTGTGAGAGTGGGAAAACTTGGGCCGCGCGTGGGGAAGCTCTGAGAGGCGCGTGGAGGCGCGTGAGGGACCTCTACAGCTGCTGGAAAAGTCCAGAATACCCCAAGGGACTGTTTTGTAATTTTCAGAACCTTCAACTTGCATTTTTGGGTCCTGAGTTGGTATTTTCGGGATTAACAGGACATTAAATTATTATTTTATTACCTGTTAATTATTATTATGTCCGATTAATATTTCTAAACATTAATTGTATCGTTTATAGTACGGATTGCTATTAAACAGATGTAATTAATTTAATGACATATTTAAATATTAATTGTGTTATTATGTTATTAAATAGTACTAATCATTAATGGTAAATTAAATGATTACAAAATTTTATTCATATAAATTGTCCATTATATATTATGGGATTATTTATGTTGTTAATGAAATATAAATCATTATTATTATGTTGTGTGCATTTCAGGTAGTAAATGAACTGATTAATAAATTATGTCGCATTTATATTATATGGATGTGTTGCCATATAGAACCATGTAAGCTGACTAATAAGTTTAGACTCATTTATACCTTATGCATTCATTACCATAGACAGATGTGTGACTGTCGGGGTATGTGGTTTAATATTATTGGCATGTGTTGCCTAAGTGATATGCTCAGTATATTCACTAGTACCTTGAGATGTGTTAGCACTGTGTAGGACTTATAGTCTGTGTTGTCAGTACTGTGCACCATGTATTAATAGCTGATTTCTCAGGTAAGGAAAAAAGACACTTAACCACCGCGTGTGAGTCTAAGTGATCACCGTCTATTCTGGTTGAGATCATATTATATATTGTGTAGTTCTATTAGGGTGTATACAGATATAGTATACTTCCGAATAATAATGATTAATTTATTTGATTCTCTAATTTGGGTCATAGTAGAGAGGACTTGCTCGTGGGTTTGACCCACCATCGTTGTTATTTCAGGACCCTGTCAGTACCCGTTTCAAGGTTGAGGCTTAACAGTATGGGACCACCATCCGAACTCATCTACTCTTACGGTCTTGTTCAGGGTAGAAGTTTTATGTATTATTTTGATTTCAGTTTTATTTACTTCCGACGTTGAACTTTTATGTTTATATTTAGGGATCCTTGACATAGGATTTTCAAGTTGAATAAAGGAGTATTGTATTTAATAAATGATGGATGGATGTTTTAGTACTTAGTTTTCCTTTCCTGTCTAAGTTCTTCTATTATTAGCATTTTGTATTCCATGCTTATATATTACTAATTGTTTTTGATATCTCTCATTTTTCGTGTATAAGCCTGATCAACTTAAGCGTGGAAAATATCGGGGTGTCACAATCACCCACTTCAATTTCACGCATTCGGCTTGCACTTTCATCGTAATGCTTCACAAATTCAGTAAGAGTCATGATCTTGCAAGCAATATATTGAAATATATTATTTGTACTCTCACTTCTTTGTGTTGATGTAATATCGGCCGAGAATGTATTATGACTGAAAGTTGGGCACCACTTCTCATGAATGTCATACAATTTATTCAACCATTTATTTCTTATAATGTCATGTTCCTCATTTATCTTCCCCCAGGTGGACTCGAACTCTTCCTCAGTTTCACAACCATAAAAAAGCTTGTTGAACTTCTCCTTGAACCTTGGATTTGCAAACAAAGTGGAAATGTTTTGGGCGTCATTTTTCAAGATATGCCATGTACATAGGCGATGTCGTGTGGTGGGTAACACCTTACGTATAGCATTTGTCATTGCATCATCTTGGTCGGTGAAAATTGTTCTAGGAGCCTTATTTCCCATAGCCTCCAGAAATGCTTCAAATAACCAAACAAAAGAAGCTGTGGTTTCATTCAATAAAAAAGCACAATCGAATAGTACAATCTTCCAATGATGATTTATTCTAACAAAAAGGGCACAAATCATATTGTATTTATTTGTGCGATAAGTGGTATCAAATATCACGACAAAAAAATTAGTCATTCGATTTTGATCATCCACTTGAACTGTGTAAAAGAACATTGGATTTTCTGATTGCTTGGACTTGAAATAATTAATGAGAGTTTGAGCATCCCCTGCTTCTATTGATTTTGATTTTTCGGATTGTAAAAAGTTATGACAATCACGTTCTGTGAACCCAACATTTTGAACTCCACCGGCTTCTTTAGACAAGTATGAGTATGCCTTGGTTGCTTTTATACCGGCTTTGGACATGGAACTCAAGACAGCGGCACTAGTGCTGTTCATCTTTCGCCCTGACCTCAATAAATGTCTTTGCTCAGGCTTTGCAAGTGCATGGTTATGTTCAGAAATGAACTTAACCAATTCCCAAACACCATTTTCCACACTAAATACAACACGAGCTTTGCAACCAGTCCCAGTTAGCATTCTTTCAAACTTTTTATCTTCAAAAGGTGAACTATCTTCTTTAAATCCTTCACATGAAAACAAAAAGATGCGTTATCGCAAACCACCTGTGCCTTCATACCTCCGAACTTTGCCTTTCCGCACACTAAACCCTTTTGTTTATAGCATACCTATTATAGAGATTATAAGCTTCTTCCTCGCTATATACCAGCATTCCAACTTTTAGATCAAAACTATCATCACTCTGATGTGTGACATAAGGGTTGTTATCATTGTCAACATTAATGATTTTTCATTGGTGCATGATGATTTTTCCATTAGGGTTGTATGGCATAAGATCAAAATTATAATAATGTTAAAACATTCTTTAATTAAAGCAACCTCAATGTGTCATATTAGGTTCAAATGAAGATAATGAGAAAGAAAACTATAATTTTGAGTTTAAAGATGTCTATTAACAAATTTTGTTATTTATTTTTATCAAAGATTATTATGTGAATCAGGATATGATACAATGTATTATTAAAATTTTCATTCAACATCTTATTTGAAATCACATTATAAGAAAAGAAAAAATCATAACTGAGATGAAAAATTATGTATATAAATAAAAAGAGGAATACATAGAAGCTAAAACATAACCCAATATAAAATCAATTTGTCTGTCAATAATGCTCATATAAGCAAGTTGAAATTCCTTTTATTTCATGTAGCTTAAATTTATATTTTTAATATTTTACAGTTAAATATGTGATGTTCAACCCACTCATCACATATTTAACCATATATATATATATACATGTGTGTGATATATATATAGTCTTTTGGACTTGGAGATTTACCACAACTTCAAATTCTAAATCATGAAATCTAGAATTCGACCAGATTGAAAATTCTCTTAATTTCAGGTTTTTTTTTTTTTTTTTTTTTTTTTTTTTTTTTTTCCTGAATGGGATGTTTTTTGTTTTTATATATAAAGCAAAATGGTATAATTACAAAAGGATTCAAAATCCCATTTCGTTTCAGACGTCGATTCAATTTTAATACAAGCCAAGAAATGGAGTAAACTCCATTATCAAAGAAAAAAATCCAAGTCTAAGACTGAAAGGCCAAAACATGAAAGCAAAAACAAAAACTCAATGTTCTCGATCATCCTGCTTTGACATGAAAGAACGAGACCGAGATGCTTATGGGTGAAAGAGGAATAGAACAGGATAATAATATCAATAATATAAAAATAATAGAGCAGGAATGTAACTGGGATGCTTATGGGTGAACGAGGAATAATAGAGCAAGAAATTTTGTTATGTTGATGATTACGGGTGAAAGAGGAAAAACAAAGCACAGAGTTTTTGTTGGGTTTAAAAGAAGAATTTGTTAGATAAAGATGGAGGTTGGGTAGGTTAGATGGAATGGTTTAGAGAGAGAAAGATGAACTTTGGATGATGCAAAAAAAGGGAAAATGAAACCAAAGAGAACTTTGGATGATGCTGTTGACACCCATTTTGGTAAATTTTGTATTGATGACGTGGCAGTGGAGAATGGTGATATTCCACGTAGATTGAAGTTGAAATTGTATGCAAAGATAGGAAGAGTATTTTGAATAAGTTGTGGATAAAGATTATTGTTTTAAGACTTATATTTTAGTAAGTTTTAGTTACATAATTATATTATCTATAGGATTAGTTTATTTTTGATTTTTTAATTAGTTGTGATAGAGTTGTAATGCAAGTAAAGTGTTTGTGTGTATGAGTTTGTTTTACGTAGTTTTCTATAAATAATACTAAAGGCATGCTTTGTAAGAGGTCCAGCACCCTCAAAATCCTTTAATTTATTTGTTTATTTTCTCAAGCCTTTCCTAGAATAGTATCCTTGCTATTTCTTCTCTATCTTTATCTGTCTTCTCAATATCTTCTTCTATTTCTCTCTCTCTCTCTCAATCTTTCTCTCTATATTTCTTTCTATATTTATTTCTCTCCCCTTTCTATTCTCTCAACTGTTACTATAAATTATTCATTGTAAAGTCATTTTAACTAAGGCAATTCTTGAACTCAAAAGAGGAGTTTTACCGTTCTCTTTATCCTCGCATCGCCTAAAAGTCAACCTTCCCAAAGAGACTAACGTTGACAACTCACACTCGAACCACAATATTGGTTCTGGCACGCCCGTACCACATCAATTCCGAATCGGATCTAAGGAATCGATTTTAGCGTTAACATTCTTGGCACGCGCGGTGGGACTCCACTAGGTGAGTGATTTATAATACAAAATATGCAGTCGGCTTCTCAGCCAATGTATCAGTATTCTAATAAGCCATATGGTTGGCTAGATGATTATCGGCATGTTCTAGCAGTCGCCGATTATCGGTATGTTCCAGCAATTGATTACCGGCATATTCCAACAACTAATTATCGGTATGTTCCAATAGTCGATTATCGGCATGTTCAAGCAGCCGTCGATTATCAGCATGTTCTAGCAACTGATTATCGGTATGTTCCAGCAGTCGATTATCAGAAGACGCCAACAACCCCTAATTATCAGCATCTTCCAACAGCCGATTATCGGCATCTTCCAGCAGTCGATTATCGACATGTTCTAGCAGCCGATTATCGGTAAATGGTAAATCAAC
This sequence comes from Cornus florida, assembly GCF_030987335.1. NCBI lineage: Eukaryota > Viridiplantae > Streptophyta > Magnoliopsida > Cornales > Cornaceae > Cornus > Cornus florida. The sequence goes on along the minus strand of NW_026775571.1, from coordinate 97,290,426 downwards.
AAGTGGGAGAAATAAGATCCCAACTAAATCTCCAAATGGGAGAATTTAAAGAGGCACTTATTGATTATCGGCAGGTGGTAAATCAACAAATGGGAGAAATAAGATCCCAACTAAATCTCCAAATGGGAGAATTTAATAAGGCACTTGCCGATTATCGGCAGGAGAATCGGGAGATTAAAGCAATGATGGCTCAGGCTTTAGCCCTAATCCAGGCCGAGGTAGTTCAGCAAAGTCCACCAACACTATTAGCGGCTGCCGTGGGGCATGTGATTGCAAACCCCCAACAAAAGTTACTTGATTCATACCCTCTACTTCAGCCTGCCAATTATAGTGAGGTCATGTTTGCTGATCAATGGACTTTTGGGTATAATGCAGTCCTGCCGATTGAGCTGAAGGCAAAATCGTCTGAAATGAAACTGGCTGGAAGGAAATCAGCTAAGAGAACTCCTTGCTGGCACAATGTCATTAATCTAGTAGAGATAATAGGCAGATCGGCTAGAATGACGCTTCACAATAATTTAATTCCTACCGATCATGATCATGATTTGCTAGCGGAGTTAGAAAACATATGGTGGGTAAGTCCTTCCTGGGTTTCTGGGCAAGTGATATTGGCAAACTTTCTAAGAATCTAGGAAGAAGCCTAAATCGGCAGATTTGGCTAAATAAATAACATCTTAGGGGTGATTCAGAAGAAATAAAGTTTTGGAGCTCGTTGATTTGTAATTTTATTCCAATTGATTAACTTAAAATTTCCTTCTAATATATTTTAAAATTTCAAATATCTTATCGGTTTGGGCGGCCGACAGCCGATAGGACATTTAAAATTGGGGCATTGTTGACACCCATTTTGGTAAATTTTGTATTGATGACGTGGTAGTGGAGAAGGGTGATATTCCACGTAGATTGAAGTTGAAATTGCATGCAAAAATGGGAAGAGTATTTTGAATAAGTTGTGGATAAAGATTATTATTTTAAGACTTATATTTTAGTTATTTTTAGTTGCATAATTATGTTATTTATAGGATTAGTTTATTTTGAATTTTTAGTTAGTTGTGATAGAATTGTAATGCAAGTAAAGTGCTTGTGTGTAGGAGTTTGTTTTACGTAATTTTTTTTATAAATAATGCTAAAGGCATGCTTTGTAAAAGGTCCAGCACCCTCAGAATCCTTTAATTTATTTATTTGTTTTCTCAACTTTTCCTAGAATAACATCCTTGCTATTTCTTCTCTATCTCTATCTATCCTCTCAATATCTCGTTATATTTCTCTGCCATTTTTTCTCTCTATATTTCTTTCTATATCTATCTATTTTTCTCACATTTCTATTCTCTCAATTGTTACTATAAATTATTCATTATAAAGTCATTTTAACTAAGGTAATTCTTGAACTCAAAAGAACAGTTTTACTGTTCTCTTTATTCTCGCATCGCCTGAAAGTTAACATTCCCAAAGATACTAATTTTGACAACTCACACTCAAATCACAATATTGATTCTGACACGCTCACACCACATCAATTCCAAATCGAATCTAAAGAGCGATTTTAGGGTCAACAGATGCAACACGCAGGATAATAAGTGGTTAAGTTTTTTCAACTTTTGGTGTTAACACGACAGCTTATCTATAAGTAGTCATTTTGCCTTCGTTATATGATCTAGTCCACCAAATAAGATATCTCACCTGGTGGACTAGGATTACGCAATAATTCCCCCTCGGATGCATCCAACCTTGACACAATGATTGTAGGCTGGGAAACGGGAATCAAAGCTAAAATGTATGTCCAAAATAAACACAACATGCTTTTCAAAAAGTGGCCACCTACTAGCCACAACTTTTCATCTACCAGCATGAAGTTGGACGCCACTCATCTGAAAAACATATTGATGGACATTAAAATTTTAAATTACTAAAATAAAATGCTTCATTGCCAAAAATTGATAATTTGATGTATAAAAAAGGCTTTGCCTCACTAGTTAGCCACTGTTCTTCTGACACGTCACACGGCAAAAAAAAAAACTATACAAGACATTTGACTGTGATAATTAGAACGTTAGCTAAGAGTTACAACCACGAGTCAAATCTTAGTGGAATCAGCGTATATGATGGGATTCACTTGTAACCAATACCGGTCATTCGTTGTTTGTCAATTTTGGTCTCCTGATTTGGAATTTATTTTTTGTCTGTCACAGAAACAGTGATGAGCTTCTGTAACTGTAGCTTCCCCCAGCGAAGAAGATAAGTAATATATATATATATATATATATATATATATATTGAAAATTATAATATTGTTACTATTGTGTGTATATACATGTGAACTGTGAAGTGCTCACACGATCGTTTCTAGCGCTTCTCCTCTATTCTTCTTCGCTCTCACTCTCTGGTATACTCTCTCTCTCTCTCTCTCTCTGCAACAAATACACATTTACATTGTGTGTGTGCAACGGCATATGTATATATATATTGTATTTGTTGTTGTTAAATATATATATTTTTTGGTTGATTTAAGTAAGAGGGCTTGTGAATTGTACCCTAATGAGCTCAACTTTGGCATTTTCAAATTTTTAAAAAAATAAATGACACAAAAATAGTGATTCAAACTTGTAAATGAATGCTGAGTTTTCTCTATGGTTAATAATTGATTGGTAGGTAAAAGAAGCATCTTTTGCTGTAATATTCCAAATATGAGCTTCAGTCTCCTCTGTTTCCAAAATATGGGTTTTACACTTTTCTACTCGTTGGTTTGATGAGTTCTAACAAATTTGGAGACACACATACACAATATTATTATTATTATTATTACCCCTCTCTCTCTCTCTCTCTCTCTCTCCCTCTCCCCCTTACATCATATTATAGAATTGCCCTAAGAAAATCAATTTATAGGTTTGTTTGATTGCCAGATAATAGGAGGAAAAGATGAGGATTCTTGGAACACCCTAAAAAAAAAAAAAATCACTTTGATACTTGTTAAATATTTTTTGCTCGGTTTTTAAGTATTTATTTATGTTTTTTTGGCCATCAATCGAAGGAAGAATATATATAGAGAGATATATATACATTTTTTTTTTTTTTTTTAATTGGGGACGTGGAGATGTTTTATAAAAATGTAGGGATGAGGATTGATTTTTTATTCATATGAGTTGATCAGTCTTGGTAGAACTTAAGATGAGTCTTTTTGTTTTGGTTGTCAGGACATTTTTATTATTAATAAATAATGGTATTTGAATTTAGATCTTATCCTCATCATTGCAATGATTTGAACATCAATTTATGTTTCCTTATATCTGCAAGTGTAGAGGATGTGATAACAATATAAATAGTTGATATATATTGTTCTGACACCAACTTTTATTGTAAGTAGGGTGTTCACTTATATTTGAACATGGCTGAGGCTGCACCTGTTGTTTCAAGTGATGAATTGTTGGAATGGCCAAAGAAGGACAAACACAGGATGTTACATGCCGTTTATCGTGTCGGTGACCTTGAACGCACCATCAAGTATGCCTTTACGACATTCACTTTATGTGCTCAAAAATAAATAAAAGTAGGGTTTTGATCTAGTTGTGATTTTTGCATTGAAATTCCCGAAGTTTCTCATTTTACTTTGATGTGTTATCACTATCAGGTTTTACACAGAATGTTTTGGGATGAAGCTGTTGAGGCATAGAGATATTCCAGAAGAAAAATACTCTAATGCCTTTCTTGGATTTGGTCCAGAAGAGTCTCATTTTGTAGTGGAGTTAACATACAGTATGTTTTGTATTTTTTGTATTTTTTTGTTTTTTTGTTTTTTCCTGTTTATAAATTCTCATCTTTTGCATAAATTTTTATGTTCTTGTTGGTATAGTGAGCAGTTTGTTCACAATTGGTTCACTTAACAGTTAATTTTCCTTTATATATATATAAATCCCCTATTATTCTGTCTCATTGGTAAATCTAGACCACTTGACAGACTTCCTGGAGTAGGTGATTGAGTCGTTTTGACCTTCAGAATCACAGTTTCTTCTTGCTTGGTTACCATTCAATCCAAATGAGCAAGTTTAGCCAGAATACATTCGGTGTGTGTTTGATAAACACGTCCTCAATCTCTCTATTTCTCATCCACCAAATACTTTTCCCTTCCTTTCCACAAAAGGAGTAGAATCTGTTTCTGATGTTCACGATTTGTGCTGATGAAATGAAGTGAGCTACAAGTAGATTTTATAAAAATAATGAAGATCAACTCACGAGTGCCACCATCTCTAGCCTAGAGTCAGCATACGAAATTTTACTTTTAAAAGTTGTATCTTAGGGAAAAAGAAGGTTATAACTTGAAATTTTGTTCTCTCTCTAATATATGATTTCTTATATGCTTTTTTCAAATACTGATTCACAGACTATGGAGTGGATAAATATGACATTGGAACGGGCTTTGGACATTTTGCTATTGCAAGTCCAGATGTGAGCTTTAATTTGCTGTTTAATTTTGGATCATTATTTAGCTTCAGTGCCAAATCTGGTTTCCTCATCCTACCTGCTATCAGGTTTACAAATTGGTTGAAGAAATAAAGGCCAAGGGTGGGAATGTCACACGGGAACCTGGTCCTGTTAAAGGTGGAACGACAGTCATTGCTTTCGTGAAAGATCCTGATGGCTACCTTTTTGAGCTTATCCAAAGAGGTCCTACTCCTGAACCACTCTGCCAAGTAATGCTACGTGTGGGTGATCTTGATCGCTCTATCAAGTTCTACGAGAAGGTAGAGTTCTCTTAGTTGATTTTTGGTGTGAAGTCCACGTGTCATTTGAATTTACCTTCCAAGTCATTTTGTTTTAGCATTTTAATGTGGTCATATCTATTATTTGTTGAATACGTGCATGTTATATCGGGAAAAAAGTTTCCAAGAGGTTTTATTTTTGAGTAATTTTTTTTTTATAGTTTGTAGAGAAAAGCAGAAGAAATTTTCTTTCATATGTGGAAAGACTATAAAAACTATCAAATATAATATTCTCTAAAAGGATAAACGTTAAACAATATGGTTCGTCCTAACTCCTATGGCTTGAACTACTCGGAAAATGTAAATTTACTTGAGCAAAGTTTTTGAAGAATTGGAGAACTTGTGAGTGGTTGGGAAAAGACCTTTTTTTAGTACCTTGATTTTAATGCCATATATAGATTTATTCAACCTTCCTAAGCATCTCCAATTGTTATCTTGCATTGGCATTTGTATTATTGTATAACATTTGATAAAGTTAACATCTAGTGATTTTCATTTTGAAGTGCACATTGTTGAACATAGTATATGTTAGCATATATGATATCCACGATTTATAGAATGACTTACCATAATAGCAGAGACTTGACTATGCATATGTTAGCATACATGATAGCCACGATTTATGGAATGACTTACCATATTAGCAGAGGTTTGATTATGCTATAGAATATGCTTTAGAATATGTTGTGATTTGATTTAGATTTGATTTAGTTTTCTTTCTTGTAATATGAACATGTGCCCTTTTTATCTATAAATACTAGAGATGTGAATGAGTGATTCAGTCTTTACACAATTTTCTAATTTTTCTTCTATATTGTATTTCTACTTGGTATCAGAGTCAGGGTGGTCCGACTGCAATGAGGGCATTGCGAGTTCAGCACCCACCCATTCAGAAACAGTCTGAGGAGACATAGTTGTTTCTTTTTTGTGGTCTGAGGAGACATAGTTGTTTCTTTTTTATGGTCTGAGGAGACATTATTGATTCTTTCTTCTACTTTTTTTAAACATATGTATAAAGGGGAATGGTTTGAGGAGACATTGTTGATTCTTCCATCATGTTTTAAACATGTGAAGGGGAATGGTCTGAGGAGACATTGTTGGTTGTTTACGGTCTGAGGAGATATATCGTTGTTTGTTTACGGTCTGACGAGTTGGTTGTTTACGGTCTAAGGAGACGTGATTGGTTGTTTACGGTTTGAGGAGACATTATTAATTGTTTATGGTTTGAGGAGACATTTTTGGTTTGTTGATTGACATTTTTAATCTAGTCAGATTTGCACTTTGCAACTTGTAGATTCTGAAGAAGGGTGCTAGCAAGACCGTGTTTGAAGATGTGTTATCCAAGTTGGGCGTTTTAGATATACATGCACCAACTTGAGGGGAAGTGTTAGCATATATGATATCCACGATTTATAGAATGACTTGCCATAATAGCAGAGACTTGACTATGCATATGTTAGCATATATGATAGCCACGATTTATGGAATGACTTACAATAGTAGCAGAGGTTTGATTATGTTATAAAATATGCCATAGAATATGTTGTGATTTGATTTAAATTTGATTTAGTTTCCTTTCTTGTAATAAGAGCATGTGCCCTTTTTATCTATAAATACTAGAGATGTGAATGAGTGATTCATCTCATTTAAGCCTTTACACAATTCTCTCATTTTTCTTCTATATTGTATTTCAACTGTATAATTTCATTCCAGATAAATTTGTTGTCGTTTTTGTTGTTCCCATTTTTCTTATGACCCATTACAAGTTTAGTCTTGTCACACCATGTTTCCATTTTCATACAATGCACCAGAAGAAATGATGTTTCAGAAAACAATGATATTGATTTAGATCTACCACAACATGTAACAGAATTAAAAAGATATCTTTATTTACACCATTCATTATCTATACTAAAGCGGGAAGGTCCTTTGATCTCCAATTTGGTATGTTATATACTAAGCTACTAAAATGCTCTTTATGATCAGCCAAACTAAACAATTTTTCTAACCATATATAAAACTCATTCAATATGAATCCTTCAAGAATCTCTGTAGTCTGATTCATCCGTCAGAATGTTTTAACCAACTAATAACGATTTACCTTTGCTCCATAAATTAACTTTTGACTGTATCTAACCCTAATTTAGTTTTTCTCTGACTTGATTTCAAGTTGCACTTCAACTTTTCTATGTTTGGAGATCTGATTTAAATGTGTCTGATCTAGGTCAGGGTTAAAATGCCGAAGTTTTTTAAGATGCACCAATAGTATACTACAGTTCTTTCCTGGTGCAAAGATGTGAAAGTGGAATATTGTTCATGTTGGCTCCCAGTTCTTGCGAATGATATATAATTAAGTGTAATATTTTTTTAAACTACATTTTTTGTAACATTATTTTTGAAGACTTTTTTTAATTTTTTTTAATTTTAAATATCAATTAATTATTATAGAAACTGATGTTAACTAGTGCAATGCAATAATTGATTCTGGAATTTGAAAATTTTGTACTTTTATAGGTCCGGTCCATAAAAGATATATCTTTTGTTTCATCCTGTATTAAGTAATTGTATTGAACAAATTTTCACATCCGATTTCTTCGATTTCCCATTTGCACAGGCCTTGGGAATGAAACTGTTGAGGAAGATCGATAATCCGGAGTACAAGGTGAAAATTGTTTTATTATAATTTTTAAATTAGAATTCAGGTGGTATATTGATTATCAATGAGGTTTATTCTATTGCATTCTGCTCAGTTCACTCTAGCAATGATGGGATATGCTGCTGAAGATCAGACGACGGTTCTGGAGTTGACATATAACTATGGTGTGACTGAATACACCAAAGGAAATGCATATGCCCAGGTTTGTATAATTCTTCTTCAATACTTGACTAATTTTCTTTTCATTTAAATGGATTTCTTGTTTTTCCTGAATTATGGGATGTACTGCTGCTAGATTGCTATCAGTACCGATGATGTGTACAAAAGCGCTGAAGTTGTCAACTTCGTTACACAAGAGCTTGGAGGGAAGATAACTCGACAACCTGGACCGATTCCGGGACTCAACACTAAGATTACCTCCTTTTTAGATCCAGATGGCTGGAAAACAGTAAGTTCTTTCTTCAACAAATAAGCCCCTTTTAGGTGCAATACCAAATTCATGGTTGAAATAATATTTTCAATTGAGAAATAGTATAGTGACTTCTCAGTCAATGTGCATCTGGAAATGCAGAAGGGCATAAACATTTCATTGAAGCTTTGTTGGCCTTATCAAGGAAAGAGAATGAAGTCATGGCTCAATATAGAGTTTTGAACATGCATTTTCAATTCGTACCATCCTCTAATTCATGCATTGATTGTGTGGTATCATATCCATTTATTTGTGTTGGTAGAAATATCGAGTATCCCATGATGTTTCACAGCAACAAATTTGATCCCATGTTTAAACCTATGTATTGAGTTGCTTCATCTATATATATATTTTTGTTTACGATGGTGGTGTTGGGCCTTTTAGAGCACCCCATAATCCACTGCCAGGCACATGTAGTCCCCCGGTCTCACACACACCCCACAATTACCGGGAAACTGACCCCTTGGAATTCAAACTCTTGAGTGAGCCTTGCCATTAGGCTATATGGGGTTGGGGAGTAGCTTCATCATTTAAATGTGTTTGTGTAGGAACTACCGTCAACTAATTACTAGTTAAATTCTGGTTCTTTTTGCTGTACGTGTAGGTTCTTGTTGACACTGAAGATTTTCTGAAGGAACTGCATAAGAAAGAGTAATGGCGGGAGTGAAAAAGCTTTCTCGAGTGATGCTTCAAGCATGCAAATCTTGATGTCTCTCTAATATGAATAAGTTTGTTGTATTATCTATATGAATAAGTGTGTCAGTATTAGCAACCATCATGGCTGTTCTGGACATTTTGACTACTTACAAACTTTGGTGGTGTTGTATTATCTATATAATATTGAAGTGGGTGCTTATATATTATTATTGTTCTATTTTTGGTAGCTCCCAAGTCCCAAATAATTTTTCTGTGCTATTATCATGTTTGGTATCTTTTAAGAACGAAGACAGGGAAGGCACTAACCAATCAGAAATCAAGGTGTAGCAGATTGGTAGAACTAACAAATCAGTAAAATGAAGAAACAATTTGTTCTCATCTGTAAGAATCAACTTCATTTAGGATATTCTGATATATCCTGACATCTTATACGCGAAAATTTGAAATCAACCTTGTGTTGATTTCTCTTACTTCTTCCCCTGTGAACTCTGAATGTAACCCTTTGCTCAATTTGAGCAGATCACAAAAAGCGTTCAAAGCACTTCATGGTATGTTTAACGAACTAGATATTAGTATTCATTTACTTACTTTTTCCTGGTTGGATGGTACTGTCTTTTGCAACGTAACAAGTTGTAGGTGGATCATACTACCGGGCTGCAGGTCAAGGAGGTAAGGTATAACGTTTCCATCCCAAAGAGGAGGTGAGGGTTTGGGACCCAAGTGGAGCAAATTTGTGTGTGTGTGTGTGTGAGTTGGTTTGCCTAAGCAGGAAAGAAAAAAGAAAAGAAAATGAAACAGATGCATAGTCAATGTTCATTATCTTGCACGATACAGAACAACAAAGAGAGAGTTTATGTTCAAAGTTGCCGCTACATTCATTATCCTAGAGAGACTGACATACCAAGAAACCTCTGCCAGGATGGAGGGTAAAAGAACGAAAAAATTGGAAAGATCCTGCTGCAGGAGATTCTATCCTTCGCAAAACTCTCGCTCAATGCTGGGAAAATTGTCCTCCCACCACCTGACTTCAACAGGATCAACAGAATGTACAACCTTTTAGTATGAGCTGTTTCTTTGATGAAGCCCAACAAACCAAATAAATATATGAAGATTGATTATTTTGGAAAAGCCTCTATCACTGAAGATGTATCCCTAGGATATGAACCAAGAACCCGAAGAAATCTTGCAAATTCCTGCGAAAAAGAATAAAACACATCCTTACATGCTCCAAGCAGTGAGGTGAAAGTTTAAGAAAATAAAAGAACGAACTAGTTTTTTATTTATTTTTTATATACCAATTCTTTTCAGAGCTAAGCTACACTTCCACTGTAAATTTAAAAATGAACATAAAAAATTCATTTGAGAACTTCCATGACAGAGGCAGATGAATAATACAACTCAAGAAGGCTCACATGAATAATTCTTTAGCAACACAAATACGTAAAAATAAAAAATAAATAAATTAGGACAAAATCTGTTTAGAGGTCCAAACAACTAGAATACTAAATCTTCGGGTTCGAAATAACACAGCCATGCTATGAAGAACTGGTTAAACAAGATGGGTGCATGTGACCAAGCTACCACGTGTCTAAAGTAATAAGAACATGATGGCACGAAGCATGGACAGATCATATACACTTGAGGGGCCATGGTTGCATAGGATACTCGAGGAACAGATAGGAGAGAACCCATGAACTGTGAAGTTACACCCCAATATACCAATTTGCGGAAATGATTGGAGGGATTGAAAAGGGCTACCTCCACAGGTAGAACCTTGAAGACAGAGGTTTGCCAGACCAAAGGAACATACCATGGGCCGGCCTTCTCTGCAGGCACGTCCATGTGCCTATATATAATATATATCTTTGTGAGAATCTCTTCAAAAAAAAAGCTAAGTCGCAAGCGTAGAACTGTGGAGGGCTTCCTCTCTTACAAATAACCCTCAGTCTTCTCCACAGACATTTCTCTCCGTTTTTTTTGGGTAAATCACACATTTCTCTCCTTGAGGACTTCTTTCTCATAAATGAGCTTCACAGCCTTCTCCACAGGCATTCTTCACCTGGAGGACCTTCTCTCCTGTGGAGATAAACCTCGAGAAATGTTTGAGAATCATAAGATAGTGGAAATAACTGCCTTGAACTGATTCTGGTAGGGAGTAGGCCTCAGGAGACATTACAAAATAACAAGGCGTAACAACATGGGATCCTAGGGTATGAGTGCCCTAGAGGCTATAACCCAAGATTAATCAAGGTGATTCTGTCCCATGAGGATGGAACTCCTTGGACAAATTCGAAAGAGAAGGGAACTCCATAATGTCTTGAGGAAGGCCGAGCCTACCTCATTTGTTCTGTCGTATTTAGAAAGTTCACCTATCCAGTCTGATTGTATCACATCATATTTAATGAACTTTCTTCATTAGTGCCATCCTAGACGACCATAAGAAATCACATCTAGCCTTGAGCTTACCACGATAGCCTCTGTTTGGTAATAACTATTTCATAATACCCCTTGTTATCTGAAGGTCCTTGTCCAAGGGTCATTACATCCCTAATGCTATAAAAGGCTCAACCCCTTCATTTATCGCACTCACCACTCAAGAAAAGGACTCCTCAATGAAAAGGGAAAAGGGAAAAGGGAAAAGGTACAGAGAATCTAGGAAGCTCGGTCTTTGCATGAACCTCAAGAAATAAAATGCTGCCACTTACTCTCTCCTTCTAGTTTGTTTGGGTTTCCGCCTAGGTCTATCGCCATACTATTATCTCTGGCTCCCCTTGTCACATCCAAATCAACAACATCAATCAGCAACTTGAACCCACAACAGGCGGACATAAACTACTTAGGATGCATATTGAAATCTTAAGAGGGTTGCATGTTGGAGTAGGCATAAACTAACCCTAAATGAATAATATATCACAATTTTGAAGTGGGAAAGAAGAATGTGCCAATTTGCTCATAAATTAACTCTACAACTCACAAATTAGACAAGAAAAAGATTGTCCCATATAAATAAATAAAGGAAAGAGAAGATCAATTGGCACGGATGGAATCACAATAATCCACACAGTTTGAGATGCACAGCAGTGGAATTATAATATATTGAATTAAGAGCACCACTTGCTGAAAATGAGGAATTCAATAATCTCACAGAAAACAGAATATCAAGGATGATGTACTTCCAATAAATCATGAACTATAATGGACTTACCTGCAGATGACCTAAAGCATATTGGGCACGAGTCTCCGCCATAGAAGCTTCAAAGTCAATGAAGAAAAGGTAGTCAAAGTACCTGCCAACACAATTCAATCACTTGTGCAAATGGGACTGAAAAATAAGAACTTTTCCTCTCCCCAGCTATTTTGGGTTAAGAAGATGTGAAAGCGCTTTTGTTTCTATAAGAATGATGAGTTCCGAGGTGTGAAGTGGGAGAGAAGGAAACATAGGAAATGTATCAGAAAAATCAATAGCACTCACTTGGCACTCCCTTTATTAGAGTCATCAACAACCCTTAATGGACGCTTTTTCTGCGGTCGGCTCTCTATCTGAACTTGCATGTGAAAAAAGAAAGAAATAAAAGACAATGATCAAAAACTTTTGATATAGGAAAATAGTAATGGATCCAAAAAAGTTATGGCACTACATAGAGCACAATGGAAACATGATTCATGTAGCTAGCCCAAAATATGCAGGCATGGTTTTGTTGAGTTTGAGTTTGAGTTATAGTAATCGATCAGAACTCTTTAATACCTTGGACAAATTAATGCCCCTCAAAGCAAATACTGCCAAGGCTTTGAATAGTACTCCTGGCCCTTCTTCAAGAGTGAAGACAATGCTAGTCTGCAAAGGTAAAATAAAAATAAAAATAAAAGAGGAAATAATGAATTTTTAACCATTTATAGAAAGTGCATTTGACTAAATAAAAAGCACTACCTTATAGGGCCTGTCAGTTCCTGGAATTATAGGTTCCCTTGCAAGTATCAGAAAACGGGAAACATTATCGGAATCATCCTGGCAGTGCATTGGCAACAAAACCAAAAGGATAACAATATTCGTTAATCATATTGACTACATTTTTCAAAAGTAGAAGTAGATGATAAAGTGACATTTCAGACATGAAATGAATCTCATATACAAATCTAAGAGAAGGTTTAATTATCTATCTATCTCATATAAGTCACCAGTGAAGGTTATATGTACAGACATGCTTATACGTACATGTATTACCTACTCATAAACAATAAAGAGATACTTGCATATATCATCTTCCGAAGCACAAATATCAAGATTAAGGTACTTAACATGGAGAAATTCAATGCAAGTCCACTGTGTGAACATTTATCTGCTGCTTTGTAATGATGACAAATTACTGACTCCAAATTACACATTCCATAGCCTTATATAAGTACCCATTTACCCAAGCAAGGTACACATCCCACAAAAAGAGTACAAGGCACGTGAGAGAAAAGTTTCACATATAATCAAATGTTTCGCTTTGCTAGCACTAACGTTTCTTGGTTTTGTTTACAAAACCATTGTTTTGTTTTTGAAAATGAAAATAAGAAATAAAAAAGGAGCTGTATCTTTTTCTTTTCTTTTGCAAAAAAAAAAAAAAAAACTGCATAATCTTTCTTTTTTAGTAAGTAGCTTTTTGCTAATCATTTCTAGATGTTGTCTAATACAGTCAAAACAATAAAAGACTACCTCATCAGTCATTTTATTTTTGTCCCTTATAAGTCAACACGCCAAAAAGGGAAAGAAAAAACAAAACAAAAAACAAAAAACAAAAAATAAAAAATAAAAAAACAAAAGTAATGACATTGAAAGTTGAAAATTTGAAATTTTTTCCCCCCATAATTTTGTCATTTCCAACTTCCAGATTTCCTGGAAATTCAAGAATTAATTTGCTTGAAGCAGAACAATGTAGGTGCTAGTCGTATTATGTAATGGATGCCATTACTTTTGATCTGCTTGGGGGGTGCGTCACAATTACTTGATTTTATCAGGGGGAGAAAACTAACAAATAGAGCACGGATAAACAGACGCGTTGATGACGTAGTGGACCACATTGGTAAAAACTGAAGACCCACAATTACCAAAATGAGATAATTGCCTTACCTGGATTCCTTCTGCAAGAATGTCAAGCCCATAGATTGCTGCAGCTCTAGCACTTGCAACTGCTCCAGTGTCTCTTAGGCCATCAGAGGCTATAATCTGTCCCAAAGTCTTTATTTAGATACACCCGCAACAGTTACTGACCGTAAAACTAATTAGCAAGTTAAGAAAGACTTCCATAGATCACCTGAGCAGCACCAGCAGTATCATCAGCATTAACTCTGACAACACCTAGCTGGTTCAGTGTCATCTCACATTGATCAAGTGCCTGCAAGTGCAAAGAGATGTTTTTATCAATATTTCATTTAGTATTTCTTTTTCATAGAGGGCTAAAAAAACTGAGAAACTGAGGCCTTGCTTGGATTGGCACTAAAAAAACAGCTTTCTGTTTTTTGAGGGACAAAAAATCAAAAAACTCAATTTTGGACTGCTTGGATCAGTTTTTAAACAATTGTTTTTAGAAAAGTGAGTTGCAAGAATGTGGGTTCTTAGAGAACTACTATATGGTGTTTTGGGAGTTTTGGAAACGGGAGTTAGAAATTTGGAAAACACAGAGTACTATGGGCTACTTTAAAAAAAGTACGGACAAGCCACTAAATCCAATTGTTTATAACGTTTCTCTCTCAGCCACACAATACACTCTCTCTCTCTTTTTCTCTAACAGAAGAATATGTATTTCTCTCTCTGCAGATTTCTGAGTCACCATAGTTGATCTCTCTCTGTCTTGTGCTTCTTCTCTAAACCCAAATCCCCAGAAACCTAATGAAGAAGGTCAAGGACAAAATCAATCTAGAAAAAAATCAGGAAGGTGAATATGAAGAAGATGGAGAGTGTGCGTTATGCTTGTTCATGAAAGGAGGTGGATGCAGAGACAGCTTCATTGCTTGGGAAAACTATGTCCAAGAAGCCAAGAAGAGCAAATAAGACATTGTCAAGAAGTGTTTCAAGGTGACTGGGATGTTGAAGTCTGGAATGCTACGGGCTGATTCTGCAGGCGGAGAAGGCGGCTGAGGAGGTGGCTGTTAAGGAATTGGAGAGATAGAAAGGGAAAGAGGTGGTTGCGTCAATGTTGTCGTCAGCTGAGTCCAAGCAGAATTCGGCTGAGAAGGGTTCGGAATAGCAAATTTCTGAAGTGTCTGGTTTTGGGTTATGGAAAACAAAATGTAGTTTTGCTTTTGATGATGATACAAAGGTGGGGATGGAGGAAATTATTGAGCTTTTGTTAGGAAGACACAGAATAACACAACGGGGCTTTAGATGTATTTTAGAATTGAATATGAAATCCTCGAAAGTCCATGACACATTGGTTTTTTTTGGCCGAATCAATGATTCTTACTATAGTTGAGGTATGAGGGTCCCTCTCTCGGTTTCTTTATAAATCCTCAATTGGTAGTGTAGAAAGAAGCAATAGGCCTATACTTTGCTGCAAACCATGGAGTTCTTGTAGATAGTTTAGGATTTTAGAACATATGGTTGAGGATTGTATGATATTTTTGTTACTTCTGCAATAGATAGAATCGATAGATGGATTGGTATAATGAATATGAAACATTAGTGATTTGGGGGGTATAGAATTGATCACTGCTCTTAAATGATTATTCATAATATATTGTCTGAAGGGGAATACTGTATCTTGTTTGGTGAAGGATATCACAAAGGTTCATAATTTCCAAGGATCTTTGCTGACGTCTGCAATTGGAAACATTTTTCATCTCTGAGTTCTAATGCTTAAAGCTAATAATATTCATAAGCAATGCTAATAAGAAGTGCCCACATCTAAATCTGACATTCTGTTCCCTTATTTGTATCGATGGGTTCATGTTTGACAAACTAAACCTTGAAAATGCTGTTTACAATTGATCTAATAACAAGTCCCTTAACCAACACGCCAATGGCCTAGCGGTACCAGGCCCCTACTTCTCAAAGAGAGGTCAGGGGTTCGAGTTTCAGTGGAGGCATGTGCGTGTGAGTACCAACTAGGAAAAAAAAAAATAACAAGTCCCTTATGATTGTTCACCAATTTGTTATTACTTCTACAATTTATATTCTCTCCTTGCTTTTAACTTTCTATTTTCAAATATAAGTCCATGGACCACACTGCTAATTAGACAAATGCTTCAAATTTTGAATTATAACTACTTGACCTATACCATATAATCTGAATCAATTGGCAGTATTACTATATTAGGATGGATGTATTCAGATCAGATGTTTGTCTATAGTAAATATTCAAATATTGATTATAGTTGGCATCCTTTCATGTAATTGGATTATTCATCTCTTTTTCATGATTTTGTAGCTAATTTTGTGTAAAATAAATGAGTTGGTTAATTCAGAAAATCATTTTCAGTAGATACAACCAAACAGATTGCTGAGTTTTTGTTCTCTGAAAACTGTTTTGTAATTTTTTCAACCAAGCAGATTTCAAACTAAAAAAACTGAAAACTCTTTTTTGTTCTGATTTTCTGAAAACCATTCTTGAAAACTGAGAACTGATCCAAGCAGGCCCTAAATCTTCCATTAGAATTGAAATATGTTATCTGCATAAAGAACCTGCCTTGCTACACTTTTTTATGCATCTGGATATCGAAATGCCATGTAGCTGACATAATCTATTAGAAAAAAAATTATTGGTCCAAAATAACAATGGGATACACAACAGGGTCTTTATATTATCGCTTCTGTTTTCCAGTATATACCTAGTGTGTAAAAAGAACCATTGTCGCTTTTTATTTATCTTTTCATGCCACTCTTTTCAGATATTCAGCTGTATCAAGAAGCAGCTATGGTTATCTGATGAGACAGATTCTAGAGATATGGGCATAAAGAGCAACTCCCTGGCATTTTTTACCCTACATTGACGAGCACCAATACTTTTTCATTTGAAACAGGTTATACATCACACTAGTATGCTTTGATTTTAACTAACAAAAAAACAAAATACTTTACAACTTGTGATAAAGAAAAAGAAAATGGTAAACCTGAGGGTGGCTCAATACACGCTTTAGCTCCTCCTTTCTAACACCAGGCAACCCCAAAAGGCAGTGGTTGACAATCATCTGCACCTCCCCAACAATATGCAGCCTATGACGAAGGAGTAAGTCGTAATTCCGGTGGATGCTTCCACCTACAGAATTCTCAATGGGTAGCACTGCTTTGTCGACCAACCACAGTTCAACTGCCTGTGAAATAAAAATCAACATTTTAAGTAGCAACAAAGGACAAGTCCACTTTAGAATTTGAATTACATATTAAGAACGTATTGAACCTTGAATGTAGACTCAAATTGGTCACAAGGGACAGTCTCACACTTGGGGTATGCTTTAAGTGCAGCAGCCTCACTGTATGCACCTGGTATCCCCTACATCAGGCAATTAAACCAAAATGAGAACAAAAAGAAAGCCGAGGACGTTCAGGAGAAATTTTTTTATGAGTGTTATACCTGATATGCAACCCGCACGTTTGAACCATCACCTGGAGATGAAGAAATATCTGTTGCAGACAAGGGTCCTGCAATTTATGCATGTACATAAGCTTTAAAATAGTACACAATCAAAAAGGAAGGAAACAAAAGAAAACAGGATAGCGTTGTCCCTGTAACAAACTAGGGTACTGTGGGCCATGATCATCATTTCAAGTTTTATCATAATATAACTAGCAGTATATGAAAAAATGCAATCCTACCAGGTCAGGCCATGACTATATATGGCTACATAAAATATAGAAAAATCAAAGTACATTTATCTGTTGTCAAAGTTGGGAAATGATCCTGATTACATATTTGCTGTGATTCACAATCATGACAATCAAAAGGAAAGACAAAAAAGATAACTATAGAGCATAGTCCTTATTTGTTGTGATTCACAAGCACGGCAATAAAGCAATATTTTCCGTGATTCGCTAGGATCCCTTAGGCCGTTATCATGTTCGAAGTCTTGTCGTAATACAGAACAGTATATGTCAAAAAATGCAATCTTACCAGGTCAGGCCATGGCTACATACGATGTAGCAAAATTGAAGTATATCTGTAGTCAAAGTAGGGAAATGATCCTGATTACTATTTGTTGTGATTCACAATAATGACAATCCAAAAGGAAAGGCATAAAGGATAACTATAGAGGATAGTCCTAAATTGTCATGAGTCAAATGCACGACAATATTTGTCGTGATTTGCTAGAATGCCTCAGACCGTTATCATGTTCAAAGTTTTGTCGTAATATGACTAGTAGTATATGTCAAAAATGCAATCTCACCAGGCCAGGCCACAACTAACATTGCGTAGCAATATCAAAGTATATAATCTGTATTCAAATTTAGGAAATGATCCTGATTAGAATTTTTTGTCGGGATTCACTATGTATATAGGCAGGAACCTCGATTATTACCACCAAGTGGTCATTGTACTCCAATTATACTGGAGAAGCATCACTTATTAATGTCTGCAAAATACGACAAGATCATGCTTTTTAAACCTAAGATTTGTCAAATGCATCGATGTGATGATTGCCAATTGGATATCGAAATAATGGAGTGATCAATTTGTACCCCAATTATAATGCAGCAATATCATCTTATTGATATACATGCCTGATACGACAGGTTCATGCTTTTTAAACCTAAATTTTCTCGAACTCATGCACATGATGGTTGCACAATCTGATATACAAAAAATATTGTAGTAATAGAATTCAAAAATATATAGTACAGGTCCTCACAAGACCTGCTTTAATATCCAAAACCACAACACCAAATGGCAATGGAGCACTCAATGGAAAATGCCAATCATTATAAAGTCTATTGCCACCTAAATGGAACCATCTGGATCTGGTAAAAAATAGAAGTTAAAAGATAATAACCTATAAGCATTAAAAACCTCTTCACAGAATCAATCTATCTATAGGCTATCTATAATTGAAATTGGAGCTCTTACTGAAAAAAAAAATTTAATTTGAAATTAAGTTAAAGTTTTTTTTTTTTTTGGTTTATTATGGTAGCTTAAATTCTTTTATCTTATTATTGTTCAAGGCCGACCCCTCTCAAATCATTTTCTGGCTGTCACTTATAATATCACTTGCAGTATATGGGAAAATGCAATCCTACTGGTCAGGCCATGACTACATAAAATATAGAAAAATCGAAGTACATTTATTTGTAGTCAAAGTTGGGAAATGAACCTGATTACAGTATTTGATGTGATTCACAATCATGACAATCAAAAAGGAAAAGCATAAAAGATAAATATAGAGCATAGTCCTTATTTGTCGTGGTTCACAAGCACAACAATATATGTCGTGATTCACTAGGATGCCTTTGGCCGTTATCTTGTTCGATCACTTATGCTACATTGTATGTATTCATGGCCTGATGTGGTAAGATTGCCATTTTGACATATACTGCTCTATATTACGACTGCTTTTTCTTTCTTCATCGACTCGTTTCTGCTTTCATGGTGTTCTCTTTAGAGAGGAGTTCACTGACCAGCCCCTCCATCTCATTCTATTGGCCTGACCCGGCAAGATTGCATTTTTGACATATAATGCTCTATATTAAGACAAGACTTCGAACAAGATAACAGACCGAGGCATCCTAGTGAATCACGACAAATATTGTTGTGGTTGTGACTCAACACATAGAGTATCACCTATAGCTATCTTTTTTGCCTTTCATTTTTTATTGTCATTGTTGTGAATCAAAGCAAATACTGTAATCAGGATCATTTCCACAGATAAACGTACTTCAATTTTGTTATAATTCACTAGAATGCCTTAGGCCGTTATCATGATCCAAGTTTGCAGTAATATATGTCAAAAATGCAATCTTACCAGGTCAGGCCATGCCTATATACAAACTTTTGGCCCCTTATCGACGTGGAGGAAAAATTGGACTGTTCGGGGGAGATAGAGGAAATATAAATATAAAAATATGTTATATACGATTGAGAGTAATAGCAAAAAAGATTCCGATATTAGAGAATTGAAAAACGTAGCAAAATAGAAGTAGATATAATCTGTAGTCAAATTTAGGAAATGATCCTGATTAGAATTATTTGTCGGGATTCACTGTGGATATGGGCAGGAACCTCAATTATTACCACCAAGTGGTCATTGTACTCCAATTATACTGGAGAAGCATCACTTATTAATATGTCTACCAAATACGACAAGATCATGTTTTTTAAAAAAATCTGCCAAATACGACAAGATCATGCTTTTTATTTACATATTAATAAGATTTTTAAACCTAAGATTTGTAATTAGGAAAAAAAAACCTAAGATTTGTCAAATGCATCCATGTGATGGCTGCCAATTGGATACCCGAATAATGGAGTGGTCAATTGACTCAATTGTACCACAATTATTATGCAGAAACATCATCTTATCAATATATATGCCTGATATGACAAGTTCATTCTTTTTAAACCTAATTTTCTCGAACACATGCACATGATGGTTGCACAATTGAATATCCTAAAAATATCATCATAATGGCATTCAAAAAAACACATTATGGGTCTTCATGAGACCGCACCACCAAATGGCAAGGGAGAACTCAATGTAAAATGCCAATCATTATAAAGTCTATTGCCATCTAAATGAAATCATCTGGATCTGGTCAAAAATAGAAGCTAAAAGATAATAACCTATAAGCATTAAAAACCTCTACACCGAATCAATCTATCTATAGGCTAACTATAATTGAAATTAGAGCTTTTACTGAAAAAAATAAAATTTTGAAACAGAAGTATGAGCAATTTTAAATGAAAATATTTATTAAGTTAAAGTTTTTTTGTTTATTATGGTAGCTTAAATTATTTTTATCTTATTATTGTTCAAGGCCGACCCCTCTCAAATAATTTTCTTGCTCTGTCACTAATAATATCATTTGCAGTATATGGAAAAATGCAATCCTACCATGTCAGGCCATGACTACATAAGAAAAATCGAAGCCCATTTATCTGTAGTCAAAGTTAGGAAATGAACCTGATTACAGTATTTGTTGTGATTCACAATCATGACAATCAAAAAGGAAAAACATAAAAGAAAATGAGTCATGCAACTGTTAAAAATTCAATCTTTTTAAGCATGAAATAGAAATCTAGCAGTATTAAGCTTAGGAATGGATCCTGATTAGAATTATTTGTTGGGATTCACTATGGATAAGGAGGACAGGAACCTTGACTATTACCACCAAGTGGTCATTGTACTCCAATTATACTGCAGAAGCATCACTTATTAATATGTTTGCCAAATACGACAAGATCGTGTGTTTTAAACCTAAGATTTGTCGCATGCATCCGTTGATGATTGCCAATTGGATGCTGAAATAATGGAGTGATCAATTTGTACCCCAATTATAATGCAGAAACATCATCTTATCAATATACATGCCTGATAAGACAAGTTCATGCATTTTAAACCTAATTTTCCTCGAACACATACACATGATGGTTGCACAATTGGATATCCAAAAAATATCATAGTAATGACATTCAAAAAGACACAGTACAGGTCTTCATGACACCTGGTTTAATATTCAAAACCACAACATGAAATGGCAAAGGAGCACTCAATGGTAAATGCCAATCATTATAAAGTCTAATGCCACCTAAATGAAACCATTTGGATCTGGTAAAACATAGAAGCTAAAAGATAATAACCTATAAGCATTAAAAACCTCTACACACAATCAATCTATCTATAGGCTACCAACTGAAAATTTATTCGGCATTCCGAATTCATGCTAAATGAGTCATGCAACTGTTAAAAATTCAATCTTTTTAAGCCTCAAATAGAAATTTAGCAGTATTAAAGCTTATAAGCCTGCAAATTTAAAATCAACAATAACATATATATAAATGTAATTCCAAGAACCCAATTGAACTAAGTGAGAATCGACAATAACATATATGTAGATAAATGTAACTCCAAGAACCCAATTGAACTAACTCACTAGGAAGAGAGTTCAAATCCTTATGAAAGCCCCTGGACTCAGTGATCTGAGTCTGATCAGTCTCACCAGGTGACTCCAACCCAGGCGTTAATGGCTTTTCATCTTCAACTGGACTAATTGCCCTCTGAGCCAACAACAACCCACAACACTCCCACTTCCGATACCTATCAAGATCGAACCTCAGATTCAAACCAGACCCATAACGCTTGGTCCCCAATTCTGAAAAACCCAATTGGACATGAGAATTGTTCGAAGAAACCCAGATGGGTACAGCCTTGAGAGCCATGAATGGTACCAATCTGTGACGACCCAATGCAGCAGAGAATCATAAAACGCCAGGCTCAGGCTCATCAGAGACAGAGTGCGTTGGAGGTTTGTTGGTGAGTTTTGGCAAGACCAATTACGACATTGTCAGGAGGGAGGTCGAGTATGGTGTGGGAGTGCCCAAGTGGAGCCCACAACTCGTACGTTACGCTGAAATTTAGGGATATAGGAGAGAATCCTTTGAACGAAGGAAGGAAGACTGGTTAGAGAGAGAAAGAGGTAGGTGAGCTGAATGTTGGCAGCACGTTCCCACCGAAGAAGAGAGAGAGAGAAAGAGGGTGTCTTTATGTGCAGTTTTGTAACGAACGCAGATGCCAGAGTGAGAGAAGCGGATGAATGTGTATATATGTATGTGTTTGTGTGTGTGTAAAAGGGTTATCAGTAGAATCACTCAATATAAGGTATGTGCGAGTGTGTTTGTGTTTTGTGTGTGTGTGTGTGTGTGTGTGTGAGAGAGAGAGAGAGAGAGATTTAAGAGCAGCCGTCAAATTAAGTGCATCTAACCATATTTAACTAGTAATATGGTAAAATCTCTCAAAGTCTATTTGATTCTTTGTTGAGCTAATTTATTAGTCCATTTAATGTAAGAGACCAAATTAAATACGCAAGAACCATTTTTTCAAGTCTGAGTTTATTTTATTATTTTTATTTCTTTGTCATAATTACATTTAATTTAAAAGGCCAAGTTAATGAAGTAATCACATTTTGCTGAATACTCAATTGAACCCAATTTTTATATATTTTTTTCAAGAATGATCCTCAGAGAGATTGTTTCATTATTTTTATTTCTTTGTCATAATTATAATTAATTTAAAAAGTCAAGTTAGAATTTTTATATATATTTTTGCAGGAATCATTTTTTCAGAGATTGTTTTATTATTTTTATTTCTTTATCATAATTACAATTAATTTAAAAAGTCAAGTTAAATATGTAATCACATTTTACTGGGAGTCAACCAAGTCCAACTTTTTATAAATATTTTAAGTTTAAGTTTAAGTTTCACAAAGTAAAAATTAACTCAAACTCATTTATTAAAAGACGCATTGAATTCGAACTCATATTTAACATTTATTTAATAAACAAATTGAGTCTAAACAACTCTTAATTGACTTTTGAATACGCTAATTAAAAGAACTGTAAACTTTTTGATCTTGACCTATAAATTAAATTTGTGTTTGAAATTGTCTAAATAAATCGAACAAACTAAACTTCAACGTCAAGAATAATGTTAAAAATAAATTTAAACTCTCGACTCGAGCTCAAGTTTGCTAGTTAAATTCAAAATCAAATAGTTTGAAACCGAACTCAAATTCAAATAGACTCTATTCAACCTTAAATTTGATTGTAAAATCCTACCTCTTACAACAGTGCAATCATGTGGTTCCATTATTGAAAAGGATGGGCGGATCTACATGGGGACATGAGCCCCCAAAATTTTGAAAAATAAAAAATAAAATAAAAATCATAAAAAATATTTAATTTGTGGCGCTCATTTGAACTCATTTTTACCTTATTTTCGAAACTTTTCATTTGGAGGGAAAAGTAAATAACAATAGAAAAATGAAGTAAAAAAAAAAAAAAATCCTTATTTCCATTCTTCTTATTTGGAACCTTTATTATAAAGGAATTCAATTGATAAAATTTCATTTTTATAAAAAATATATACAGAAAAAAAAATTATATTGTAAAAAGTTACTTACAATTTATATATTTCATTAAATGTTATTTTCGCACTACTAATTTTATTTTATTTTTACACTGGCAATACAAACATCCCAATTCGAGAGTAGAAACTTGGGAGAAAAAAACGGAATACATACACATAATATATATATATATAGCTTTTGCAGCTTTAGTCTACTATATCTTCTCTATATTCTAAGGTGAAAGGTGAACTCTCAAATTATTAATAAAACAAATATTTTTTTGGTAAAAAAAAAATGATTTACCACCTTGTTTCAAGATTAGTACAACTAGTTCAAATTTATGGCTGATATATAAAAAATTTGTCATTGTTTGGATCATTAGAATCCTTTGATCTTATTATATCAATCTTTTTAGTTGTATAATGTAATCGTCGTGGTTGAATTAGAAACGTGAAATGCATTTTAGTGATGCATATAGTATCATTATTCTTGTAACATCTTATATTTCGATATCAAAATCACACCAATATGGTTTCAATTTTGAAATTATTATTGTTAATGTTGAATGTAGTCATGATGATCTGTAGCTTACCTACTACTCATTTTCGTAATCAAAGTTTGTTTAAATCATTAGAGATCTTCTTTGTCCTTAAACATCATTTTTGAACTAATAAAAATTTCGGCATCTGGAATCAAGTGGAACATAAAATTTATAAAGAATACACTTTTATTAATAAGCCTAATTAACAAGCCTCATAAATGTAATTGCTTTGATAATTTAGTAGATTAATGCCTCCTGTGAATCTTGGAATGCTTGAATTCGACATTCTGCATCTAGCATCTAGTATCTAATATCTAACATTTCTTGCTTTGCAAGAAAAAAAAAAAAAAAGAAAAAAGAAAAAAGCCAGCCTCATAAATACCTTAATTTTTCTTTAAATGATGAATAAAAGGGATGATACATCCTTAAACCCTAAAAATAAATAAATAAATAAATAAATAAATGGAATGTTTTAATAGGGATCTATTTAATGTAGAGTTATTATATTGTCATTCATCTATTGTAGGGGAATTGTGTACAAATTAATCACAATTAGTGATCAAAATATAAAGTGAAAAGAATTAAAAGGTAATAAAAGCTAATTGTTAAAAAATCACTACAAGAAACAAATCGGAATTGAAATGACAATGTAATAATTTATAGTCAAATATAGTGATCCGAAATTCAAATCTACTCAAGTGCATGTTCTAAACATCACTACACGAAACAAATTGATTGAATTTGGAATGACAATCTAATAACTTATAGTCAAATATGGTATTCGGGAATTCAAATCTCCTTAAGCTTATGTCTTAAGACCTTGTTTCACAATTTCAATTAATGTGCTTCGATACATTTAGCATTATTCTTTCGTTTATTGTGGAAATGTAGTTAAAGCTAGTGATGTTGCACCAACTACCTTTGAATGCTTTCAAATTAAAAATGGTTTTAATAATTTTGTTTAGTCATTTTTGGATATGTCTAACTTTTAAATGCCATATATCATAAATATTGATGATGATTGAACACTGTTTTTAATCGTTATGATTACTTATTTTTGTAACTATAGTCCACTGATTCTATAAGAGTCAAAATACGAAAATGATAGAACACTGATATGAAAAGAGTCATATAATTTTGTAAAAATAATATTGATGATGATTGAGCATCGGTTTGTAGTTGTAGGTGTCCTATTAATTTGTTGTGAGAAAATCCCTCACATTACTTTGTGCTGTCGGCTTTTCTTGGAAAATGATTGATTTTTTTTGTCCTCTGGTATTGGTGGATGATAAATTTGGTAAGTTGGTGGAGGATGCTCAATGAAAATAACCCATCAACCCACTTTTTACACACATATACACACACATAATATATATATATATACACACACATAATATATATATATATATAGCAAATGAACATAACTTAGTGTGGCCATTTTTCGGCTATATGCTAGGGTGAGTTCTTGATCAAGTGAGAATTGCGTTTACTTGGAAAGGCACATAGCTAACTACCCAAAAAACAACTTTAAACAATCTTTACAATAATTGGGGTGGTGTTTGGAAACAGTACACATCTTAACTTTGTGTTTTTTGTCTATTCGGGATTGGAATATGAAATTAGAATCAGATATGTCGGCGTCCCAAACGCATATGTAAAAAAGCAGGATCTCCCACATCTGATTTTGTTGTTGTGCTTTTATTCAAACATTATGTTTCTCATGGATTTTTCAATATCAAGAGATTCAAACACCCAACTACCTAACTTGGGAGTAGTGGTACTGTACATTGCCAATTCTTTAATTACATTGTCCCTAGTACCGAATTTGCCGCTCGGCCATGTTGTGGTTAAGAATTAGGACCATGTTTCAGTGCACAGAAACACTAGATATAGGGTGTGACCCGTGTCATCGCTCACAAATCGAGTAGACTTTTGCCCTGCGTGAGATGATCTCCATCCTCTCGTATTCATAGAGGACTATCAGAATTGGGAATCTAATGTGTGGCTGTCTTTCACTTGCCACATTTGACCTGTTAGTTTTATAAGACTATATATGAAAATAAAGAGGTCGTACAATTTACTTGGTACCCTAAGAAGTTGGGGACCTTTCCTCCATTCTTATAGGAGTATACATAGATGATTTATTAATACAGCCTATGAGAGGGTAAAGGATTTCGTGGTATTATGAAACAGTAGATTATATATGACAACAATGATGGTTTTTAAATACTTTTTTTAAAAATATGGTTTTAAAATAAATTTTAAACATATTCTTGTAATGACCAAGAATAACCCATTTTCTCGATCAAATTGGACTTGGAGAAGAAGGTTTCAATGGCATCTTAATTGAATTTGATCATTTTCGTTTTTAATTTTGGTGTTAGATGAATTTAGGGGTGTACAAAGAAGCAGTGGAATCGGAGAACCGATTGGAATTGAACCAAACTGATGCTTCGGTTCCAAATCCTCACCAATTCTGAGTTTTTGGAATTGTTGAGTTTCAGCTTGATTTCGTCAAAAATCGTACCAAACCGTGTGCACATGTTGAGATGAATCCATTTCTTTTTTTCTTCTTCTTCTATTATTTTTCGAAGTTAAACCAATTGTCTATGTAAAAGTATGTACAAAGTGGCCCAAAGGACATAGAATTCAGCCCAATGGCCATTAGCCCGACAGTAATAAAACAGGTATAAAGGGCCCATACCCAATGAGCACCCTTTTACAATCAATAAGGCCTAGTAGGCCCAAACATACAACTAAACCCAAAAGCCCAGATAGTTGTTTCAAAGATGGATCCATTTCTAGCTACAACTACCTAAAAGTCAATAGTGATAAAAAAAAAACCATGCTTGCAGAAAGCTCATTTATGGTTGTGTTTAAAGACTAATCTTCAACAATTAAGAGAAGATGAATCTCAATTCTGATTATTTTAACAAATTAATTTCTTTCTAGGGGGAAAAAAAAAGTCCTCTACGTTTCACATGAATGTTAGAAAATGACATTTTTTGTGCATGACTATAATAATCTCACACGTGCACACGGGAATGTGCATACTAGAGTTTGTGTTTATTTGTGGGGAAAAAAAACAGAAAAAAAAGAGAGGCTTGTATAACCAAGAGGCTTATCATTTATGTTTTTTTGGGAAGTTGAAGCAATTGTATACATGTAGAAGTATGTACAAAGTGGCCCAAGGGCAGAACAGAAGGATAGAATGAAGCCCAATGGGCATTAGGACGATAGGAAAAAAAAGGTATAATGGGTCGAATGAGCACCCTTTTATAATCAAATAAGGCCCAATAGGCCTAAACTTTTAACTAAACCCAAGCCCAGATGGGTTTTTAAAGATGGATCCATTTCTAGCTACACCTACCTAAAAGTCATTGCGATACAAAACCATGCTTGCAGAAAGCTCATTTATTGTTATGCTTCTACCCTAATTTTCAAATAGAACATGAACCTCCACAAGTCGCCCATGTTGAAATGAATGTTATGAAATAAACAATTTTTGTGCATACAAATACCAAGTATGGTTGTGATTGTGATGACTACACAATTATATGAGCCCTGTTGTAAAACTTATAAGATTCAAGGACTGAGTTTGCATAATCACAATCGTGCACAACACAATTCTCACCTCTTTTTATGCATGATAATAATAATCTCACACATGCGGAAAAAATAAGAGGCTTGTTGAAAGTTCAATGAAAATTTGCATGTCTATGTTATTTATTTATTATTATTATTATTATTTTGGAGTTCCTTCAATACAATGGGTCCTATATAGCCACTAGCTAGGAATTTCTGGTCAATGTTTGTTTTGTAAATCACCAAACATGTCTGGACAAAGTTTCTTTATGTCATCCTTGGAGTTTCAGGCAAAGAACATGTGAAAACAAAAATATAAAATCAGTCTCACCAAAAAACTTATATATAAGTAGTAGTAACAAAGTCTTGATGATGATTTAATTATAAAGCTTTACATCAACATCATAAAAACCCAATTTGCCTCCTAGATATACATCTCTTAAAAGAAAGAATAACAAACTAAAGAACAAAACAACAACAATAAACCCCTACTAATAATCATTATAACAATATAAATTT
The DNA here is from genome assembly GCF_030987335.1 of Cornus florida. Lineage (NCBI taxonomy): Eukaryota > Viridiplantae > Streptophyta > Magnoliopsida > Cornales > Cornaceae > Cornus > Cornus florida. Next base: position 97,262,214 of record NW_026775571.1, on the reverse strand, counting down.
ATTGAAATATAGAAAGTTACAGGTATTAATTAGAGTTATGTGAGGGTGGGAATTGGAGCATTAATGGTAGGGTCGCGCTATTGTGATTGAAAAGGTCACAAGTTCGATCAAAATTGGAAACAACCTCTCTAACATGAAGGTATGCGTAAGACTGCATACAATATTTAACTCTCTTCAAATTCTGTAATGATGGAAGCCTACATTAAAGCTATGTGCGCGCCCTTGCAAAAGAAAATTAAAAACTAGTGTTTTCATAAGCGCAAAAATCTTGTTCCAATGGGGAAGTAGGTCACTGGAATGGGAGGGCTTCTCTTGGATTTGTTCTTCGATTTGGCGTCAACATGAATAGTTTGGACTCGGCTCAATTTACTTTGAACACGAAGGTCATCATGAACAGTTTGGACTCGGCTCGATTTACTTTGAACACGAAGGTCATCTTCGCATGTCACCCTGCTAGAATTTGAGAAGCAAGTGAAGAAGCTGAGAAAGAAAGTCATGAAGAATTAATTTGGAAGAGGTCTTAACTAGTTATCAAGATGTGAGTCCTTTAATAACAAGCAAGAATGGTTTGTTTGTTTGGTTCACAATTCCAAGAAATGTGTTGGTGTGAGTCCTCTCACTTTAGCTTCTAGGAACACAATACCAAGAAATGTGTGGGTGAGCCGAGTATTGATAAATTGAAATTTGGTGGGACATGGGCTTCATGCAGTGTATGGTTCTCTGAAATTGAGTTTGAAATTTCAACAGAGACCACAAATAAAACAAAATCATTCACGCGGACTTGGCTTTCCAAAAACAATGGATAGCTTGACGGCTTTGGAACCGTGTGGCAAATGAGCCCCGCAACTATAGATATCATTTGGTCCAATAATTCACTTGATAACCTTACGTGTCAAACATTAACTACTTCATGCTTAACGAAAACGAACTCGAAGAGAATAGCCTATTGACAAAGATTTCTACCCCACATTTGAAAGATGGGAGTTTGAATTTTTTGAGGCCACCCTAAGTGCATGTAAGACGAGAGGAGTGTTTATGTCTAATGGTAAATTATAAGGTACTTTATGAGGCTCGACATCATCATCATCGAAAAAAAGAAAGACAGTGTACGTGTGGGATTAAATTAAATTGTTCGGAGTCAGGTCCAGTTAGATAGATAGGGGGAAATGATATACCCCCATTTTGCAGCAGATACAATTTTCAATTATATTGACGAGATATTACAGTACATTTTGTGAATCTGGAGGAAATAATTTGTCAAAGTTTCATATTTTAAAACACCCCCGCCAAAAAAAAAAAAAAAAAAAATGGGTGTGATTTATGGGTTCTCAAATTTTGAGGGAAAATTTTGGAAGGTTTTGGATTTTTGGTTATAAGTTTGTTATTTCTCCCATTAGTTTCAGCAAGAGTATCTTCAACCACCGGACTTCCTTAATAATTGATAGTCAAATTTATTGGTTTTACTCAAAAGAGTGCTTTTAAAAAAGTAAAGTAAGAAACAAGACGTAATGATAGGGATTGTTTACCGAAAGAATCTGGAATTACATACATTGAATAAAATTATGGCTTTTGAGAAAAAACAGGTGTATAAAAAGACTCAAATTCTTTTCAAAGCAGTTCAGGGGCGCAAAAGCTTGAAAGAGCAAACACGTACACTTGGTTTAAAAATGGATAAAATATAATATCATTTCAACGAATAAAGAATACAAACACTCTAGTAGCACATGAAACAAGGTCAATCTCACTGTATAATATCAACTACATGAATAAATGAATAAAATCTGACAAGCACCAAGGAAGGAAGCTCTGAATGTCTCATAACCGGGAAAATGTTGATCCAATTGGGAAGTAGGAAACTGGAATTGGAGGACTTTTTTTTGACTTAGTTTTTGATTTAGCTTCATTGTCTGCTCGGGACTTGATCGACGCCTCTTGAGTCCTCACACTCTTCCCTTCGCATCCAACTTGGCTGGAATCAGAAAAGCAACCGAAAAAAGTGGAGAAGAAAGCAGCCATGGTGAAGAAGTGTTGAACAAAAATTTATGAGGCTTAAAGTTGTTTAGCAAGCAGCTAGAAATGGCTCTTCAATCTGTACTAAACTCAATCACTCTCTCTCTCTATTTATACACACACAAGCATGTCTTCTTGACTCACACGGCTTGGCATTTGTGATGAGGGTCAAGTGCAGGTTCCTTCCATAATTCCTAGAAACAACAACTTGTAGGCCCCTCTGCTCCTATGTATAGTGACATTTTAAGAAGTTTCAAAAGGGTCTGCGGTTTTGGACTTGACTGTGGTGGGGCATATATAGTTGAAAAATGATAACCAATGATTGTTACAACAGAAAATTCTAAATATATTAAAAGAGCCAATTGACTTTATTGGTACAACGTTCAGCTCTCGAAGGTTTAATAATAACCAATGTTCAGCTCTTCAATAATTTTACTATTGAAAAGGATTTTGATATTTTGGATGGGCGTGGGGTACTAAACGACATAGTTTTACTAATGAGGAGGATTTTGATCTCTTTTTGGATGGGCCTGGGTACTTGTGTTAGTTTAATTATCTTATGTCCCTGTGGTTGTAATGCATTAGTGTCTACTAAGTTGTGTTTAACTAGCTACACGGAAGTGAGGTTATTTTGTGTTAAATTGTGCAAATATGGAGGGGTAGAGATGAAAACGTATGTTAATTTGATATGAGTCTTTCCACGAGTTTATGATGTGATGTGGAAATAATTCGAGTCTCAATTCATTGGAGTCAAAACTACAATGGTGTGTGGTGATAAAGGTGCTCCCAGCAAGAAATGACACAATACCTAAGACATTTTGACACGTGATCCCTCTTCATCCTTCAATTGTATCGAATAATCAAGCCCCTGGAACCAATTAGAAGAATTGGTCAGCCCTTACATCCAATTGGGCTTGATATTTTATGATTTATTGAATAAAAAAAAAATGATGACAAAGCGGCAAGAATCAAAGTTGTTGTCTAATGATACTATTTTTGTCCCTATTAATTGTCTAACTTTGCTTTTATAACTTTTTAAGAAAATATAAAATTAATACATTATTTTTTAAAAAAATTATTAAATTATCCTTTTTAATTTAAATATATATAATTACAAATTTTGAAATTTTTTTAAAAGATAATGATGAAAATATAAAAAAAAGATGGTTTGACTTTTTAAAAAGGACAATTAATTTGAAAAATATAAAAAGTAAAAAATAGATTACTAATAAATGAGGGAGGGAGTACTTAATTTCTTGCACTTCAAATCAAATTATTGAGATATTTGTTTATTTGCACGAGGAATCCAAGTAAGACTTTACTTGATGCATATACTTCTTTCCAAAGTTGCTTCCAAACAAATTGTGATAGTATAAGGGAAGCGAAATAATGTGTCAAATGTTTTCTTTTTTCCTTACTTTCGAAAAGATCATTTTGCCAAAATTGGTCATAATTCAAGAGATCACTAGCTATGGTTACCATTTTATACAAAGGTTTATGTAGTTTGATCGATAAAGTTGGCCATAATTCAGGAGATCACTAGCTATAGTCTACCATTTTTCCCCAAAGTATCTGGGTACGTAGCCTTTCAGCAACTACTACAAAAGCAGCCAGACAAACCAGAAATGGAAATTGTTCTAAACACTCTATTGATCTTCTTATAAGTAGTCTAATAAAATTTAATGATGATTATTATTAATCGGTTAGTGATCCAGCAGTATCAGGTTCTTACTTTCTAAAAGAAATTTATATATTTAAACCTTAGTGAAAGTATATTTGTGAGTAGCACTTAAGAAAAATAAATAAATAAATAAATTCAATGATTATTATTAAGATTTGTGAGTAGCACTTAAGAAAAATAAATAAATAAATAAATTCAATGATTATTATTAAGATATGTTCATTTCATTCTTCTTAATTAATTCCACACTAGTGTTAGATAAAGCAATTAAGGAGCACAAAAGCTTAAAAGAGCAAACACACTTGTTTTAACAATGGGTAAGATATAAAATCATTTCAACATATAAAGATTAATACAAAACTCTTAAGTAAAACATCAATCAAGTTTAATCTCGGTATACAATATCAACCACATGAATAAATGAATAAAATCTAACAAACGCCTAGGAATAATGAAAATGTCACAGTAACGAAGCTCAATGTCTGTCTCATACTCATGAAAAAGTCACAGGAACGAAGCTCAATGTCTGGCTCATAATCGAGAAAATGTTGATCCAATAGGGAAGTAGGAAACTGGAATGGGAGGACTTCTGGACTTGTTTTTTGATTTGGCTTCACTGGCTGCTCCAACCTTGACCGATACTTCTTGACTCCTTGCAGTCTCTTCTTCGCATCCTACCCTCCTGGAAGAATCAGAAACACAGCCGAACAAGGTGGAGAAGAAAGCCATGAAAGAAGTGTTGAACAGCAATTTATAAGGTTTGAAAGTTCTTTAGAAAGCAACTAGAAATGGCTCTTCAATCTATAATAAACTCTATTACTCTTTCTCTCTATTTATAGAAACACAAGCATGTTTTGGACAACCAAGATTTCTTGACTCATACGCCTTGGACATTTTTGATGAGGTTCAAGTGCAGCTTCCTTCCACAATTCCTAGAAACATCTAGGAGGGAGGGAGTCTGATTCTAGAAAAGATTACAAACTTGTAGGTCCCCCTTGCTCCATATATCAAAAGTGGCTGCGGTTTTCACTTTGACTCTGGTGGGGTATGGTTACAAATGTTAACTCTATGGTGTCCTCTCAAAATAATCACGTTAAATGATCCTAAATTCCTCAGTCCTCACAAAGTCATCCAACCATTCAGATTTTATTTTTCGTTTTTTATTATATAAAAATCAAAGTTGGGCTCTGTAAAAGTATTTAAAAAGCTTTAAAAGACAAACTTTTTCTCTCTTACTCTTTTTCTTTTTCTTTCTTTTCTTTTCTTTTCTTTTTTTTTTTTTTTTTTTTTTTTTTTTGCCTTCAACAGAGAGGGCGGATGGTTCCGTTTCAAAACTAAGTGCAAGTTTTATGTGCATCAATGGAAATTACGATTTTGTTCAAAATGCCGTAGCCTTGATCCGTTTTTGAAAGGGTTTCAAAGGGCATGGTATACTTGTATTAGTTTAATTATTATTTTTTTCTTAGTTGATACTCATACACTCCTCTTAAGAAATTGTTTGTACTCAAGAGGAGTCTGATACTTAGACTTGATATTTCCCGAAACAACATAGCCAAATTCTTACTCACTTGAGTCAACGGGGTTTATTAGATTATTTATGTGTATACATGTGTCGTTATAGTGATTAGTGTCACGTTTAGCTGGATGAAATTGAGATTGTTACATTTTAATTTGTGCAAATATGTGGGGATAGCAATGAAAAATGTGTGTTAAATATATCGGATCTTACTAGAAAGGGACCGTGAAGGTCAGATCAACGGACTGACCCGTGTGTGACCGTTGAATCGGACTTCCATATTTTTGTTGGCCAAATTTGATTTTTATAACTGGAATGTTGTATTTCGAGCCTGGTCTTACCTCTTGGACTCAAACTAGGCTTGAATTATATTAGGGAATTTTAATAAAAAAATAATAAGATTAAATGCTCTGACACCCCTCCAGGTTTAGATTTATTGTTCTCATATTAAACCTTAGCCATATTTACTCTCACACACTAATGAAATGAAAAGTAAGAAAAAAGTGAACATATTTAAGACATGGACCAATACAGTTAAAATATTAACATAATGTTTGCTCTTTTAAGCTTTTGCGCCCATTAATTGCTTTATCTAAGACATGGACCAATACAGTGGTATGGGGTTAAGAAAAAAAATGAAATGAACATATCTTAATAATCATTAAAATTTATTAGAGTACTTGTAACAAGATCATGGGATATATATATATATATATATATATATATATATATATATATTTCAGTAAGATAAAGACTAAAGAGCAAATACACTTGATTTAATAATGGATAAGATATAAAATTATTTCAACAAATAAAGAATACGTAAGATATCAAACAAGTTTCACCAATTTCAGTGTAGAAAGACTATCAACCACGTGATTACGTGTATAAATGAATAAAATCAAACAATGCAAGTTATTTTTTATTTATTTCAAATTCAAGACTCTGATTCAGTACTTTCATAGTATGTTTATTAGGAGATCTCTAATTTTTTTTGAAAGTTCCACGCCTCCAAAAAAGCCTACAGAACCTGGCCTAAATATTACTGACGTTTCATCCACTTTTTTTCCATTTATTTTTTATTCAGCTGTAACATAGGTACCGACTCTTTTTATTTTTTACTAGACTTGAATTCTCGACCCTACACTAAGCAAAATAGATACCGCTAAAATAGAAGTATAGTCTGTAACAATTTGTCAAATGCCAAAAGACTATGGTGAAGACATTTTCACCGTAAAGACTTTTGCTTTCCTTGTGCAGCACAATTGAGAACTAATGTGCCTCCAGAGCTACTCAAGACCATTCCTATGTCATAATAAAACAATGCATTCATATGGGAGACAGAAATATCCAGGACTGCAAAAAATGTAACAAATCATTTTTGCAGCACCAAACACAAAATAACAATAATAATAAGTCAAGAAAAACATTCATCAGCCAAAATAATAATAAAACGAATTAGCCTAATTAAAAATCAATCTTACCCATTAAAGCCATGCATACATATATATATCTATATATATATATCTATAATAGACTTTTCCTTAAAACCGTAAGACACTTTAATTTTGTTATTTCTTCAATGGGTTTCAACAAAATTATCTTCAACCACGTACACTTTCTATTGACGTACAGCTTCTGCGGGGACTTCCTTAATAATTGATCGTCAAATTTATTGGTTTTACTCAAAATAGTGCTTTTAAAAAAGTTAAGTAAGAAACAAGACGTAATGACAGGGATTGTTTACCTAAGACCTTTCTTAAAGAATCACATACATTGAATCAAATTATGGCTTTTGAGAAAAAACAGGTGTATAAAAAGACTCAAATTCTTTTCAAATTTCAAAGCATTTAAGAGGCACAAAAGCTCCACTAATTAGTAAGTAATTAATTTCTCAATTATTATATATTTAGTTACTTATTTTAGTTAAATATTACACTATAAATTGAATATAACATCATCGTGAATAATATTAAATTGAGTTTTGATTCTTATATTCTTTGAATCTCTTTTAATTTATCTGTGAAATTCATAGACCAGACACATACATACATTCCTACACCAACCCATACACATACACATAAATTCACATCCACATACCCATACCCATACACAAACCAATACATCCACCATACCCAGACATAAACCATAGCTGTCGAGTTGCAAGTTTTCGCCTTGAACCAAAAGGCCTCACCGCCGAACAAAAGGGTAAATAACATTATGGAGAGCTAACTGAAGTTTTCTGAGAAATGGACCATCGAGATAAAGTGGTCATGAAAGATCCACATGACATTGAAACATATCGGAAGTCTATCGAGCGACTAAGGGTTCACATCTTTCTTGCCGGATTAGATGATGATTTTGAACAAGTTCGTGGAGAAATTCTACGCAATGATCTAGTTCCAAACTTGGAAGGATGCTACTTTTTGGTTCGACGAGAAGCGGTACGTCGTGCAACTCTGAGAGGGGAATCGGAAAACTCTGAAGCTTCCGTCATGATGGCTCGAAACAGGTTTAAGCAAAACTGGCAGGACCGTTCTAAACCTAATCAATCTAAAGCCACCAACGGTGCAGACAAGTCTACCTACAAATGCACCTATTGCAATCAGACTGGTCATACCAAAAGTCGTTGTTTCGAACTTGTGGGATATCTGGAATGGTGGGATCATAGTTATTGGAAGAAGAATTCAACGAAAACCTCCACTGCAGCAGTTGTTAAGACAGATGATGATGATGCTGACAAGGCCATGGGGTTGGTAGTAACTGGAGATCATGGTGGTAAGGTTTTAAATGTTTCTACACCTGTTGTTAATAGTGTATGGATAATTGATTCTGGTGCTATAAATCACATGACATTTGATTCTAGACAAGTCTCCCCGCTTAATTCTTCCTCACAACATTTTGTTTATATTGTTAATGGTACTTCGACCCAAGTTATTGGGGAAGGATCTTTGATACTCACTGATAATCTAAATTTAGAATCTGTTTTAATTAGTTGTTCCATCTTTATCTTATAATCTTTTGTCAGTTTCCCAAATAACCACAGCTTTATCTTGTGTTGTAATTTTTTGGCCTGATTTTTGTGTGTTTAAGGACATCCAAACAAAGCAGACGATTAGTTGTGGTATTAGGCGAGGGAAGCTGTATTACTTGGACTTGCTGTCAAAAAGTTCTGACAAGTTACGACAAGCATTGATAGCAGATGGTTCTGAGGGGGAGAAAAAGAAATCTGAAATCTAGCTGTGGCATCGACGTCTGGGGCATGTATCCTTTGATTATCTTAAAAAATTATTTCCTAATTTATTTGAAAATTTTGATGGTTTTAGTTTTCGCTGTAATGTTTGTGAACTAGTAAAGAGCCATCGTACTTCGTTTCCATTATGTTTGAATAAAATTCCACTTCCTTTTATGGTTATACATTCTGATGTTTGGGGTCCATCCAAAGTTACTACTTTAGGTGGCTCACGTTGGTTTGTTACTTTTATTGATGACTATACTAGGATGACCTGGTTGTGCTTGATGAAATCTAAAAGTGAAGTGAACTTATTGTTTCAAAAGTTTCATAAAATGGTTGCAACTTACTATAATGCACATGTTCAAGTTCTCCGTAGTGACAATGGTGGAGAATATCAGAGTTTTGACCTTCAACAATATTTGGAAGCACATGGAATTTTTCATCAAACCACTTGTTCCAATACACCCCAGCAGAATGGGGTTGCAGAGCGAAAAAATTGTCACTGGTTAGAAGTTGTTCGTGCTTCCTTGATAGATGCTCATATGCCGTTATCGTATTGGGGAGAAGCTCTTGTCTCTACAGCATATTTAATCAATTGAGTACCTTCTAGCTCTATTGACTTCCAGACACCATTGCAGGCTCTCACTGATGCAATTGTTGCCCCAACCGTCCCAAATCTACCTCCTCACGTATTTGGTTGTGTAGCATTTGTATACCTCCATAAACATTAACGCAACAAGCTAACTCCTCGAGCGTTGCGATGTGTTTTTCTCGGATATGCTACTCATCAAAAAGGGTATCGCTGTTATCACCCTCCAACTCGACGAATGTTTATCACTATGGATGTTGTCTTCCATGAAGACTCGATGTATTTTTTCTCTATGTCTGAACTTCAGAGGGAGTACCAGAAAGAAATTCAGACTCTAGATTATGATTCTCACATTTTTGAGGACGGCGATTCGAGTGGTGATGGCGATTCTAGTGGTGATGACTCACAAGTTGGACTAGCCAATTAGGAATCGGGTGAATTGGATTTAAGTGGTATAAGTTTGGATCAAAGTGCTGATAAACGCTCAAAAATGGAAAGTATGGCGCCAACTCCACAGTTGTCAGAGTTTGAGTCCCTCGTAACTGATATATCAGACCAATCGCCTGCTGAGGATGTTCCTGATTCAGTGCCTAAGCCACTCAGAAAACAATTACTACAACGTCACACTAGAGGTATTCCTAAACCAACATATGAACCCGAACCTTTTAGTAAAGTTAAGTATCCCATGAGTCATTATGTGTCGAACCATCGTTTGTCAGAATCAAATTTATCATTTGTAAATCAATTATCTACTGTATCTATTCCTAACAGTGTGCAGGAAGCTTTAACTGACCCTAGGTGGAAAGCAACTATGAACGAGGAGATGAAATCCTTACAAAAAATAAAACTTGGGAACTCCTTGATCTTCCACCAGGAAAGAAACCAGTAGGATGTCGTTGGATTTACACTGTGAGGTATAAAGCCGATGGCACAGTTGAATGCTTTAAAGCAAGATTGGTGGCAAAAGGTTACACTCAAACCTATAGAATTGATTATACAGAAACATTCGCACCTTTAGCCAAAATCAACACAGTTCGTGTCTTTTTGTCTTTAGCTGCAAACTTGGATTGGCCATTACAACAATTCGATGTGAAGAATGCCTTTCTGCATGGTGAATTATCTTAAGAAGTCTACATGGATCTCCCACCAGGATTCATGATACCTGAAAAGTATAGTCAGAAAGTCTGCCAGTTAAAGAAATCATTATATGGGTTGAAACAATCTCCGAGAACATGGTTTGGAAGATTCACAAAATCGATGATAGCCTTTGGCTACCGTCAAAGCAATTCAAACCACACATTATTCCTGAAGAAACAACAAGGTAGGATCACTGCACTTTTTGTATATGTAGATGACATGGTGGTTACCGGGAATGATCTTGAAGAAATGAAGGCTCTCAAGAAGTACTTGTCCAGAGAATTCGAAATGAAAGATCTAGATCCTTTGAGATATTTTCTTGGGATCGAAGTATCTCAGTCTAATAAAGGAATCTTTCTATCTTAAATAAAATATGCCTTAGATCTATTACAAGAGACTGGCATGACAGCATGTCAACCAGCTGAGACACTAGTGGAAGAAGGACTGAAGTTATGTATTGAGTCCAACCAAGTACCTGCTAATAAAGGAAAATACCAAAGACTTGTAGGGAGATTGATGTACTTAGCACACACAAGACCGGATTTGGCTTATGCATTGAGCATTGTTAGCCAGTTTATGTATGATCCTGGAGAGCAACATATGACTTCAGTTATGCGCATTTTGAGGTATCTTAAATCTGCACCTGGAAAAGGAATTTTGTTCACTAAAAATGTTGGTTATCAGAACATAGATGCATATACTGATGCTGAATGGGCTGGAGCTATAGATGATAGGCGATCTACTTCTGGTTACTTCACTTTTGTAGGAGGTAATCTTGTTACATGGAGAAGTAAGAAACAAAACGCTGTTGCTCGCTCGAGTGCAGAAGCTGAATTCAGAGGTATGACACTTGGACTTTGTGAAACTTTATGGTTAAGACTTCTCTTGCGGGATTTGAGTTATCTACCTGGGCGACCGATTCGACTATATTGTGACAATAAAGCAGCATGTGATATTGCCCATAATCCAGTTGTCAAAATAGATAGATTCTTCATTAAGGAGAAGTTGGATGGAAAAATTGTGGAGTTGCCTGAGATTCGATCTGAGGATCAACTAGCCGACATTCTCACCAAAGCAGTCTCAAATCAAGTGTTTTCAAAATTTTTAGACAAGTTGGGCATGTATGACATCTATGCACCAACTTGAGGGGGAGTGTTGAGATTTTACCTTTTGTACAGCTGTATGATTGAATTATTTTCTCCGTGATTTAGGGAATTGGTAGGTAATTAGTTTCCCGGTTATTGTATATTTAGTTACCTATTTTAGCTAGATATTACTCTATAAATTGAATGTAACACCATCGTGAATAATATTGAATTGAGTTTTGATTCTCATATTCTTTCTTTGAATTTGAAGAAAACACTCTAGTAGTAGCACATGAAACAATTTCAATCTCAGTGTACAATATCAACTACATGAATAAATGAATAAAATCTAACAAGCACCAAGGAAGGAAGCTTTGAATGTCTCATAACCGGGAAAATGTTGATCCAATGGGAAGTAGGAAACTGGAATTGGAGGACTTTTTGCCTTGGTTTTTGATTTAGCTTCATTGTCTACTCGGGACTTGATCGACGCCTCTTGAGTCCTCACACTCTTCCCTTCGCATCCAACTCGGCTAATCAGAAAAGTAATCGAAAAAAGTGGAGAAGAAAGCAGCCATCGTGAAAGAAGTGTTGAACAACTATTAATTTATGAGGCTTAAAGTTTTTTAGCGAGCAACTAGAAATGGCTCTTCAATATGTACTAAACTCTAGTACTACTAGTCTCTCTATTTATACACACACAAGCATGCCTTGGACAGCCAAGATTTCTTGACTCACACGGCTTTGCATTTCAGATAAGGGTCAGTGCAGCTTCCTTCCACAATTCCCAGAAACATCTAGGAGGACTCTGATTCTTGAAAAATTACAAACTTGTAGGTCCCTTTGCTCTATAGTGACATTTTAAAAAGTTTCAAAGGGGCGGCAGTTTTGTACTTCAACTGTGGTAGGGCATATATAGTTGAAAAAAGATATGCAACAAAAATGATATTCAACTGATTGTTACAATTGACAATTCTATGGTGTCGGCTAAAAATATTAGAACAGCTGATTGGGGTTTAATTTAGACTAGAGAGCCACCTGAAATGTATAATCTTTTTCAACAATTACGTTAGAAAAAGCAATACACAATGATCTAGTTAGTGAACACTCAACTTTCTAAGCAGGTATATCTATGTTGAAGTCCACTCTCCTCCTAGTTTGCCAAAAATCAAAAAAAAAAAAAAAAAATCAAAAAAAAAATAACTTACTCTTAAAAAGTCCTAAAACAATGTAATTTTACTATTGAAGAGGATTTTGATCCTTTTGGATGGGCATGGGGTACTGAACGCGCGACATAGTTTTAATACTAAAGAGGATTTTGATCCTTCGTGGAATACTAAACGACATAATTTTAATACTAAAGAGAATTTTGATCTCTTTTTGGATGGGCGTGAGTACTTGTGTATGTTTAATTATCTTACGTCCGTGTGGTTGTAATGCATTAGTGTCTAGAATTATTTTTCCAGTGTAACTTGTGTTTAGCTGGAAGGAAGTAAGTTTGTTATGCGTTAATTTGTGCAAATATATAGATGTAGGAATGATGAAAAGGTACATTAATGTAATATGAGTCTCTCGATGAGTTTATGATGTGATTTGTAAATAATTCGAGTCTAAATTTATTGGAGTCAAAACTACGGTGTGGTGATAAAGGTGCTCCCAGCAAGAAAGTATACAATACCTAAGACATTTTGACGGGGAGAATACTTGCATCCAACCCAGGTTGGATGAAGTTTGTCCAACCTGGGTATGTGGTCCAATCATATTGCGACATGTGTCTAAAAATTATTATTAAATTAAAGTGGGCATTGCCCATGTATATCAGGTATAACATGTCTTTTTCTCTCTCATCTCTCCAAAAAATCTGCAGCACAGCAATTACAAACCCACAGCAACCCAAATACACAATTACAAACCCACTTGCCCAAACATGATTGCCCCCTTCCTCGTCGCCGCCACCGCCGGTATGCGACGTCGGCAAATCACCAGCTCCTTCAGTGGCTCCGTCACTTTCGGTGGAGGAGGAAGTGGCACGGGAAGCAACGTACTTAGGAGATCTCACCCAATGTCGTCCTCGTCTGCTCTTTGCCGCTGCTCAGTCAGTCACCGCCATCGTTCCACCATCTTCCTTGCAGCCATTGATCTCCATCATGCGCCAAAGAGCCACCAACCTCACCGTTCACCGCCGTCTCCTCAAGCGCCGCTGCACGTAGATCTAACGCGCTTCTCACGTGCGCGTGGGTTACCCTTTCTTCTTCACTGCTTTCTTCCGCACTTGTTCTCGGTTGCGCCTGTTCTCGGTTTGCAGCGGTAGATCGTTGGGGGAGTGGAGGAGAGAGAGAGTGTAGTCAGTGATGGAGAGGGATTGGGTGGGCGGAGGGAGAGTGGCTGTAGATCAGAAAGAGAAAGAGAGAGAGGGGGGAAGGGCTGCAGATCAGAGGAGGAAGAAGAAGGTGCAGCTCAGATGAGAAGGAAAAAAAAACAAAAAAACAAAAAAAAAAAAAAAAAAAAGAGGTAAAAAGACGGGTTTTACCCGAAATACATAGGCAAAGTCTAATTTAATTTTAGACATGCGTCGCAATATAATTGGGCCACGTACTCAGGTTCGACAAAGATGGATGCAAGTATTGTCCTTTTGACACGCGGTTCAACCTTTAATTGTATAAAAAATTCAAGCCCTTCCAACGAGGGAGAAGAATTGGTCAAATTTGATTGGGTCGGCCCTTTCATCCAATTGGTCTTGATATTTTATGATTTATAGAATACATATTTAAAAAAAAAAAAAAAAAAAAAATTGATGACAAAGGCTCAATCAAATTAGAGACTTTTCAGAAAGTCACCCGTCCTAATACTATTACAAGTTAAATAGGCATAACTCTGCAATCGTAGTGGGTTTACTACCATTAAGGTTTTAAAAAGCACTGTGTCGTAAAAGGTTGTTAAATCTACATATAGCACTTAGTGGGATTGTGTACCTATGACTCGCCCAGTATGATAGTCTATTAATGCCACCTATGCATGCTCATACACACCTGCCCACAATTCAAAACAAATTATTGAGATATTTGTTTATTTGCATGAGGATTCCAAGCAAGCCTTTACTTGATGCATACTTCTTTCCAAAGTTGCTTCCAAACAAATTGTATAATGTGTAACAAGTTTTTTTTTTTTCTTTCGAAAAGATCATTTTGTCAAAATTGGCCATAATTCAAGAGATCGATCGATCACTAGCTACGGTTTACCATTTTATACAAGGCGTTATGGGCCGGTTTGACCAAAGTTGGCCATAATTCAAGAGATCATTAGCTATAGTTTACCATTTTTCCCCCCAAGTATGTGGGTAACCTTTCTACAAGTACTATGAAAGCAGCAAGACATACCCGAAATGGGAGTAGTTCTAAACAATCTATTCATGACCTTCTTATAAGTACTCTAATAAAATTTAATGATTATTATTAATATATATCCCTTTCATTTTTCTTAATTAATTCCATACTAGTGTTAGATAAAGCAAATAAGGAGCACAAAAGCTTGAAAGAGTAAACACACTTGTTTTAACAATGGGTTATATATAAAATCGACCATTTCAACATATAAAGAATGCAAATCTTAAGTAGCACATCAAACAAGTTCAATCTCCGTGTACAATATCAACCACATGAATAAATGAATAAAATCTAACAATCGGCTAAGGAAGGATGCAAAAGGCTGAGGAACGAAGCGCAATGTCTCATAACCGAGAAAATGTTGATCCAATAGGGAAGTAGGAAACTGGAATTGGAGGACTTTTTGACTTGTTTTTTGATTTGGCTTCACTGCCTGCTCCGACCTTGATCGATACTTCTTGAGTCCTTGCAGTTTCTCCTTCGCATCCTACTCTCCTGGAAGAATCAGAAACACAGCCAAACAAGGTGGAGAAGAAAGCCATGAAAGAAGTGTTGAACAACAATATATATATATATATATATATATATATATATATAAGGCTTAAAGTTCTTTAGCAAAAGCAACTAGAAATGGCTCTTCAATCTGTATTAAACTCTATTACTCTCTCCCCCTCTATTTATAGAAACACAAGCATGTTTTGGACAACCAAGATTTCTTGATTCATACGCCCTGGACATTTTAGATGAGGTTGAAGTGCAGCTTCCTTCCACAATTCCTAGAAACGTCCAGGAGGGAGGCCGGAGGGTCTCTGATTCTAGAAAAAATTTCAAACTTGTCCCTTTCTCCAGATATAGTGACATGTTAGGAAGGTTTCAAAAGGGCTGCGGTTTTTCACTTTGACTCTGGGTGGGGTATGGTAACAGAAAACTCTATGGTGTACTCTCAAAATACTCATGTTAAGTTAAGTGATCCTAAATTCCTAACAAAGTCATTCAATCATTCAGATATATATATTTTTTTATTACATAAAAATCAAAGTTGGGCTCTCTAAAAGTATTTAAAAAGTTTAAAAAGACAAACCTTTTCTCTCTTTACTTTTATTTTAGCCATCAACAGAGTGGATGGATGGTTCCGTTAAAAAGTCTCAACCGATGTAGTTTTAGCTGCACCATTGGAAACCACGATTTTGTTTTGTTTTGTTTTTTTTTTTGCCTTTCCAAGAGGGTCTTGATCCGTTTTTGAAAGGGTATAGCATACTTGTATTAGTTTAATTATTATTAATTTTTTAGTCGATAGTTATACAACATTTTTAAAGAATTATTTGCGCTCTAGAGAAATCTAAACCTTAGACCTAATGCTTTCCGAAGCACCAGAGCTAAATTTTTACTCACTTGAGTCAATAGAGTTTATTAAATTATTTATGTGTATACATGCGTGGTTATAGTAATTAGTGTCACGTTTAGCCTTATGTTTTAATTTGTGCAAATATGTGGGGGTAGTAATGAAAAATGTGTGTTAGTTTAAGTAGGAATTATTATATAATCACGATTGTAGCCTTGAATAAAAAGATAATAATAAAATCAGACTTGGCTAGAACCATAATAGGATATTTTTAAATAAAAATGAAAGTTCAATTGACTATTTCTCTTTGTGGTGTTAAAAAATAAAAAAATAAATAAAAATAAAATTGGGCTAGAACTATATTAGGATATTTTAAAATAAAAATTAAAGTTCAATTGACTATTGCAACTCTGAACTCCCTTGGGTAGGGCTCTTTGGACCTACTCCAAGCTAAACCGAGAGTGCGACCCCACAATACAAATTAAATCAGGAGTTATAATAAGAGTGTTTGGGTTCGAAACCGAGACATATTAAGATCCAGTCTTTGGAGGCAAAATTTGACTATTAAATAATGAAAAATTTGACGACTAAACAAACGTACATAGGACGAGCTGCAGTCCTAGAGTTGGCCAATTTTTGCAATTCATGGCCTATGGCTAAAAGGAATGTTTTGGACACATAGCTGTATAATTGACTAGATTTTTTTTTTTTTTTTTTAATGAGAATTTAATTGACTAGTTATTTATTTATTTATTATTTTTATATACGACCAAGTGAGACAAGTTATCTAATTTTTATTCATCAGATGAAGTGAGTTTTACTTATTTAATTTAATTTTTGTCAAGAATGCACTTACTTTTTATATGAACTTAAACATTTTATTTTGAAAGAGTTAGATAGATAACGTTGTTACAACCATGAAAGTAAGAAGACAAAATCGGAGTTCTAAACACTCCAATGATCTCGTTAATTACAAGTACTCTAATAAATTTTGATAATCGTTGAGCATTTCATTTTTTTCTTAACCCCATACCACTGTATTGGTCCATGTCTTAGATAAAGACATTAAGAGATACTAACGATATTAGCCTCTTACTTTCCAAAGGGAGGTCAGGGGTTCAAGTCTCAAAGAGACAAATGTGTGTGACCGTGTGAGTACCAACTAGGACAAAAAAAATTAAGGGGCACAAAAGCTTAAAATAGCAAACATATTATTTTTTTCAGCAAGGCAAAGACTAAAGAGCAAACACAGGATAAAATATAAAATTATTTCAACAAATAAAGAATATGTAAGACATCAAACAAGTTCCACCAATTTCAGTGTAGAAAGAAAATAAACCACATGATTACATGCATAAATGAAGAAAATCAAACAATGCAAGCACCAAGGAATTGCAAAAGGCACAGAAATGAAGCTCAATGTCTCATAACCGAGAAAATGTTGATCCAATGGGGAAGTAGGAAACAATGCAAACACAAGATATAATATGAGTGTATACAATGAATTTAGGACATGATGTATTAAGTAACTTGAATATAAATTATTTTATAGGTGATAATCACGGTCAAGGGCGGGGTCAGTGTATGCCAAGGGGCAAGGCATGGCCTCGCCCATTAAGTATATGTGGTAAAAAAAAAAAAAAATTGCATAAATATATGAAAATTTTAAGTTAATGCCCCCCTAAAATTATTAGTTTCTATAATTATTTATTAAGTTTTAGTTATTTTCTCTTTAAATTCATTAAAAAAAAGTTTTCTTTCTTAGTAAACTCTAATTTTTCCCTACTAAATTCTGTCATTCTTCTTCCATTTTTTCTTTTTTTACCTTTCTACATCTTTAAAGTTCTCTCTTTTTCTGTTTCTTTTTCTTCTTTTCTCTGTTTGTTTGTTTTTTTTTTCCCTTAACATTGTGCCCCCTGAACCGAAATCCAGGCTCCGCCCCGAATCACGGTTGTCGCCTTGAAAGCCTCTAATTTATCGCATCTTAGTGGACAGGGAGCCTGAAGGTCAGATCGACGGACTGATCCGAGTTGGCCACTTGTTACAATTCATGACCCATGCCAAAAGGAATGTTTTGGACACATAACTGTATAATTGACTAGAATTTATTTATTTATTTTTATTAGATGAAGTGAGATTAAATGGTCAATTTGTCTAATTTTTATGTGAGTTTAGTGATTTAATTTTATTTTTACCTTATCAAAAAACATACTCACACATTTACTTATTTTATATGAACTTAAACTTTTAATCATGTACCTTTTTTTTTTTTTTTGAAAGGTTAACAAGATTGTATTGAACGAAACCATGTTACAGAAATAGATAGTTAGCCCAGGCTAACTAAAGAAACGAAGCCCAGATACAAGGCCCAAATATTTTGGTAATCCAAAGCAACCTAAGAATAGAACAAAACAGCCCAATTGTTGCCCAAGCCCCATTGGAGCAACCGAATGACAGTTAGCCCACGCAGGAAACAACACTATGCAGTGGCAAGGGGGAGATTCCTCCTCCATGGGGTTAGTGGTCATGTGGAGGTTTTGCCAATGGGCGAATTACAGAAGCAGAGAGTTCCCATTCTTCAATGATACGCCTGGAGAGTGGAGAATCTGTGAATTTTAAGGACACGAGTTTCAGTCTGATCAAGTCAATAATTTGTTGAAGTAGGGCATTTTGGGATAATGATGTCTTCTTAAACACCCTTTGGTTGCGCTCCATCCAAATGTTATAGAGAGGCCAGTGCAAGCTTTGCAATTGAACTGCAATGGGAACCAAAGTTGGATTTCCACCATGAAATAAGACTCTACCATGATGATGGTTGAATAGAGAACCCACATTTTGCTTGAAGAAATGACCACAAGGGTCTTGTGAAGTCCTTTCATTTTATTCTAAACCCCATTCTGTATTGGTCCGTGTCTTAGATAAAGCAATCAAGGGGCGCAAAACCCTAGAAGAGCAACCGTATTTTTTTGATTTATCAATGGATAAAATATAAAAATAATTTAAACAAATAAAGAATACAAACACTCTAGTAACACATCAAACAAGTTCGATCTCAGTGTACAATATCAACTACATGAATAAATGAATAAAGTCTAACAAGAACCAAGGAAGGATGCAAAAAAGGGCACGGGAAGGAAGCTCTGAATGTCTCATAACCGGGAAAATGTTGATCCAATGGGGAAGTAGGAAACTGGAATTGGAGGACTTTTTGACTTAGTTTTTGGTTTAGCTTCATTGTCTGCTCGGGCCTTGATCGACGACCTCACACTCTCTCCTTCGCATCCAACTCGCCCTGAATCAGCAACGCGCCCTGAATCAGAAAAGCAACCAAAAAAGGTGGAGAAGAAAGCCATGAAGGAGTGTTGAAGTCTAAACAATTTATCAGGCTTAAAATTTGTTTAGTAGATATGGCTCTTCAATATGTAATGAACTCTATTACACACTCTCTCTCTATATATATACACACACAAGCATGTCTTGGGCAGCCAAGATTTCTTGACTCACACGCCTTGACATCTTAGATGAAGGTCAAGTGCAGCTTCATTCCACAATTCCCAGAAACAGCAGGAGGGACTCTGAACAAATCCTTACTTGTAGCTCCCTTGCTCTATAGTGACATTTGAAGAAGGGGCTGTGGTGGGGGATATATAGTTGAAAAATGATATTCAACTGATTGTTCCAACTGAAAATTCTTTGTCCACTAAAATACTACTAATTTAAGTGATCCTAAATTCCTAACAAAGTCATTCAAGCATTCTAATTTTTTATTTTCTCTTGAAAAGTTGAATGATCTCTCAGTCGACACCAAATGGGCAATAGCCCAGTTGGTTCTAACCCACCAAAGGGGAGGTCGGAAATTCCCGTGGAGGCATAGGTGTGGGAGTTTGCTTAACCTTCCAATACATATATATATATATATATATATATATATATATATATATAGGCACCGACTCTTTGTTCACACTAGGATAGATACTTCAGTCAGAACCATTTGTCAAATGCCAAAAAACTATGGTGAATACATTTTCACTTGTAAAGACTTTCGCTTGTGCACAATTGATAACTAATCAAATCAGACGTGCCTCCAAAGCTGGTCAAGACCATTCCTATGTCATAATCAAACAATGCATTCATATGGGAGACATAAATATCCAGGACTGCAAGAATGTAACAAATCATTTCTGCAGCACCAAACACAAAATTACAATAATAACAACCCAAGAAAGAAAAACATTCATCAGCCAAAATAATAATAAAACAAATTAGCCTAAAAATCAATATTACCCATTAAAGCCATATATATATATACATATAATAGACTTTTTCAAACATTAAATTAATGCCATTGATCCCATTAAGATGAAGTTGAATTTCTGATTGAAGGGAGTTAAGTCAGTGACTGTAAAAAGGATAACTGAGAATTTTTAATGAAACGTAGTGTATTTACACAAATCGGCATGACTTCATTTAGAGGGATCCAAAAGTGTTCTCGCCACTGTAAGTCATGTAAAGAAATCCATCTTCATCCTTATTTTCCTCATAAATTGCCGACATCAAGGCAGCTGAAACAACAAAATATGTGTATTACAAATACAGCTTCATTACTGAAATAAAGAAAAAACAAGGGAAACTTGCATCTTGAATCATCAAACCGTCACCCATATTAATAATTCATATAAAGAGAACTCCACTCACCAGTGGGAGGTAGTATGTTCTTCACAAAGACAAATATAGCCTTTTCAGCACCGAGCTTAATCCTCTTCCGAACCACGTACACAAATTGCCCCACATTCAGATCAGCAGGGACAAGATATCTGCATTCAGGATAAAAGAGAGGCATATCATTTAAACTAGAAGCATTCAAAACTAGAAGCATTCAACTCATATTTTTGGTCAAAAATCCATGCTCTGCCAACTCTTGAATCTCTGAACATAGCCATTTATGTATTACCAAGAGCAAAAACATATATGAACATAGATAATGCAATCAAAAAGGAGAGAACGCATTGTGAACATCGACATTTAAAATTAAAGACGTCATATCCATTAAACATACAACCATTAGAAACCTGACTTCAGTAAAGCAAACTAACTGTTCTAATGCAAATATTGTGTAGAAAGAAGTGGCAAGCACTAGTTCAAACACCCAATGTTAGAAGAAACATCATCTACCTACCATTTCAACAATTACATTCTGAATCATTATAATTACTTAAAGTTTGTCTCCAAACAAAAGGGAAATATATCTTGCAGATCACTTAATAGAAGATGGCTTTTAACAACATTAATATGCCAAAAAGTAATTGCAGTGTTCTCAGTACGTAACAGTAATAATCCAAAAACATGAGTTTACTTGCCATCTTTCTCAAGATCTACGTTGTGTGACTCTCATAACAGGATGATATTCAAGTGTGGCAATAATTGAGATTTTAGGATAAGCTTATATAACAAAAAGCACCTCCGCAAGCACTCATGACAGCCACACCAGCTGCCACGTAAAGCCCTCCACCTAATCCCCTCCACCTCCTATGGCTGCACATGAACCAAGTATGTTCGCTCGCCTTGTTGAATTCTTGGCCTGTGTTTTTAAATCAAATAAGCCAGACAAGCTAAAGCCACAACTATGAGATTCTTTATCGCTTGTTCGCTAAATGAGCCAAACCTAAACAATGGTAGACTCAGATTTGTATAGACTCTGGAACACGCCCTATAGTTATTTTCAATTTAATAACTTTCTTACTTATTTATTGATAAAATAATATAAAAAAATTAATTGTATAAAAAAATTAATGAAATATTATTTTTAAAAAAACTACATTTCACGAGCTTATAAGCCAAATCAAATATTAAAAAACTTGATGCAAGCTCAAATTCATATTTCTAAGCTCACAAAGGCCCTATCTTAGCTCATGTAGAGCCAATGAACGAATGAGCCGATTATGAACAATAAACCTCCACCCGAAGGTTGTTTCACAAAGAGCTTATCCACTGCCATCAACTCCCTCACCAACACAGATGAGGAAAGAAAAATGTAGGTATCTATTTTGGAAGATATGTTATTATTAAGAAGTCCTATGCGGCAGAGTTGGAAGGTAGGCTCGAAGGATCCCCTTCCCTAGTTGTTTGGGAAGGTTTTCCAAATGATCGAATTTTCACCTGCTACTTCGAGGAACAAACGAAGTCTCAAGAAGTATCTCCACGATAACCCACACTTTGTCTCCCAAGGAGTTTCATCCTTGGGACTGAGAAATCTATAAAGTAGTTTGATTATGTTATTTGAACTGATAATATGTCTCATGAAATGTCCTTCACATGTATGAACTCTACATGTGAAGGACATTCCAACCTTGGAAGGAAGTGACATCATGGAAACATGGCCTCTCAGATGAACCACCAAGGCTAGGGTAGCAGGGCCTAGGAACTTGGGGATGTTTTGGCTTGGTAGCTGGAGTTCAGGGACGCCAAGAAGTGCCTCTACACAAGGAATGGCAAGAGATAGCTAGAGTATCCCCATACCCCTACACCTCTTACACAAACTTCTCAGCACCACAGGCAACCTATCCTTGTCTCAAGTTGTCTGATCACATTTAATGTGCTGACAACTCCATCGCATCAAGCCTGCCATACATTTAATATGCTATGTCATTACTTTAACCTCATGATGACTTTCTTGAATTAACCCTTGTAAACCCTACGTAGCTGTGCGTGTAGACCATACAAATAGGGCTTCCACCCCTTCATTTAAGAACCTTAAAGAATCATAGGCATGTTACTTTCTCTTTTTACACTAAACTCTCTCTCTCTCTTCAAATTAGATACAACCTTCTCCAGCATCTCAGTCACAACCTTCTGCATCACCTCGGGCACAACCTACCCCAGCATTTTAGGCACAACCTACCCCGGGACCCCAACTCCTCGAATATCCTTGTCTCTAGTTGTCTATTCACATTTTAATGTGCTGACAATTGCATGGCAGCCTTGATGCACTATATGATTACTTTGATCTCATGATGACTTACTTGAATTCACCCTCGTAAATCCTAAGTACCTATGCATAAAAACCATGGAAATTACCACTCTATTCTCCCTTTCCCGTCACTATACATAGGGCTTCCACCCCCTCAATTAAGAAACATAAAAGCCACCAGAAGATTAAGGCTTTAAACCACGATTGTTGGGGGTCACCTATCAAGGTCCCAAACTTTGTCTTATCCAGAGAACTTGACAAACTACCCCCTTACAGCCTGCTCACCCATCTCTTTTGGCTTCCCTGGGCTTCCATATAGGTCACATCACCTTGGACACTTGCTGTACATCCAAGTAACTCCTCGGTGGTGACAAAGAACCCACAAAAAGAAATATAAGGTTCCAATCACCCACAACCGCAACCAGTTACAAATGCACACACACATATCCACATATGCAAATGCACAGTAACACCCACAACCAGATACGAGATAAACAATTCCAGCAGCTGAGCACACCATGCACCGTGGTCAGCACCAAATTTTGTTGAATAAATCCAACAATCTACTACAAGTAATTATCCATTCTGAAAAAAGAAAACATGTGCTACAGTGCTACAGCATGCAGTGAAGAAACTAGCATTAAATGGTCAGAACATTTATGATTTAAGAAGGCCAACTGCAAAGTATCAAGACAACTTATATGCTCCACTGTTTAGTGGTAATAAATAATGTAACCTAAAAGAGATTTGTGATCCATAACACTTGGAAACTAAAATATAGGAAAAGAAAACTTTAAACCAACATACACATTAAGGACAGAAATGCAAATGCTTCAAACAAAACAAAAAATAAAAATAAAAATAGTCAACCATATAAAAGGCCCAACTAAAAGCATGATATTTTGATTGGGAAACTTTTGCAGAAGTACAAACATTTATTGGGCAAGAAATAAAAAATAGCAATTACCAAACAAAAATAAAGAAGCGCATAAGAGCTTAAACAACAATGTAAATAATTCAGAGAATTAATTTCATCTAACTAATAAAAAATTAACTTTTAGATAATAATTACAAAAGATATTACAAGAGAAGAACAGGTGCAACATACTTCTTCTTATCAATGTCAGGAATGTCGGTCCTTTCGGCTCTCTCCACTATAACCTGCAAGGGAAACTAAATTGTCAGAGAAGACCATAATAACAGTAAATTAACCATAGTGAAACTACAATTCACCAATGCCCCATCTACAGAAAACAAAAAACTTACTGGGATTCTATCAGGATACTTCTCTCTGATGCGAGCAGATTCAGCCTGCCTCCTTTCTGACATTTAGAAAGCAAGAAACATAACTATGTATGCAACATTATGTTTTTACATAAAAGAAAATATCTTGGAAAAAAAAAATTGAAAGAAAAGAAAAGGCAAGATTTTCCTGGGGTATTTGAAAGAAGGTGCAAAAATGAATATAGACATACTTGTCTTCACATTTCAGGTGTTTTAGATTCACTAGAACAACAATATAACCCCCTTAATTAAGTAAATAGGTAGAGACATTTATAAATGTGAGATTGTTTCTTTTTTAACAATTAATAATCAGTGATACACGATATGGTTTAAATGAACAAATTTTAGATTTACTTCCGAAAATGAAATATTAGAATTAATTAGCAAACTTCTTCATAAGCTTAAATGTGAAATGATCAGTTACTCAAACTTTTAAATAGAAAAGCTATCTCATCGATTATCCAAACAAAAGTATTATCCACAGTTATCATTTTTTACATTTATGATCAATAATATAAAAGGATGGAAAGATGGATGGTGATGTAATTAGCGGAATTAGAACATATTGGATAAAATGGAGACAACTAATGGGATTTTATGCAATAAATTCATAAAAAATAAATTAAAAGAGAATTTTAATATAACTGTTATTAGGCCAACCATTTACATGGTGCAGAGTGTTGCACTATAAAAAGAAACAGGAACAACAAATTCATATAGTGGAAATGAACATGTTAAGATGGAATGATAGGGGTGACTAGAACAAGAGATAAGATCACCAATCAACATGTGATGGAGAAATCAGGAGTGAAGCCTATTAGTGGCAAAATAATTAGGTATGAGCATATGCAAAGAAGACCTGTAGATGCACAGGTAAGGTAAGAAGAGGAAGTCTAATTTGCATGGAAGGAAGTAAACAGAGAGAGAAATTGAAGTTAACATGGGATGAATTTGTTAGAAATGATTTTAGAAAGTTTATAGGAAAAATGATTTGTAGTAGAAGAGAATGGAAAAAGAGAATTCATGTGCCCAGTCCCATTTATATGGGATTAAGGCAATGATAATGATGAAGATGATGATCTATCCCATTGTTCCAGTCATTTTTTTATAGCGCCTCTTATTTTAAATAAGAAAAGTAATACACGAAATAGAAAATGGTGTATTGATCACGAAACCAGAGTTATGGAATGGAAGTGTAACAAGTGTCAGAATATATATTTTAAAACAAAAATACTTGGGATCAGCATTAACAACTATGACTAGAACTATCAGCATGGATTGACTGAGGCTATTGCATTAGATAGAGAAAAATGAAAAAAACGAGATTCATGTAGTTAACCACAAGAAGTTGGAAAAAAGTTTTATTGAGTTCAGTTGAGTAGACCCAGAACTATCATGTATCAAATGATGATGATATATTTAGTGGAATTGGAACGAGTTGGACAAAATGGAGACAACATTTTATGCAATAAAATATAACAAATAATATATATGTGTGTGTGTATGTTGTCGAACTGTTATAAGCCCAACCATTTATATAGTGCAGAATGTTGTTAGACTACAAAAAGGAACCGTGAAAATGAAGATGTTAAGCAGGATGATAGACGCAACAAGAAGAGATAAGGCCAGCAATCAATATGTGACAGAGAAATTAGGAGTGATGCCTATTAGTGAAAAAAATAGGATAAAATAAACTTAGGTGGTATGAAATTATACAAAGAACATAATTGTTAAAGGCTCAAGGCAGCCTAAGCACGACATAAGGAGCGAACCAAATTGAAGTTAGGCCCGCGTGTGTGATCATAATGTATATTTACTATAAGTATATAATCAATAATTAAACCATGCAACATATACTTGTCAATATAAAAATAACAAATATTTTCAACTTATCAATTCAATAAATTAGCTAAACCAACATACATATCCCTTTTCTATTTGCATATGAATTAAATAAAACCAATGTACAATAAGAACAATTCAAAATGTGCGACACAAATAATAAGAAATTCTTTAAAATAGAATTTTTGATATATCAACTAACAGGATCAGGTAAATTAATGCTCATTTTATATGCAGATGCATTAACCAAATTAAATGTGATTATACAACTGAAACAATTAAAAACTATAATTATGGAAAACATTACATATATATATATATATATATATATATATATATATATATTATCTTAAATATTCATAATCAAGCACTAAATGCAATTAATGTAAGTAGTGAACCTTAAATTTATGCATTTTGTCAAATTTTTCATAAGGTTGAAAATATGATCCATTAGAAATGATCATGATATAATCTAGAAAATTCTAATATAGTAGTCATTTTATCAAAAAGAAAAATGATATGAATAAATCAATAAAGAATAAAAGGTGCTTTTTTTGAACCTAGAACCTACTAAAACGCGCGAGCCTAAGGCTTTATGTGAGCCTAACTGAAGGGGCCTGATCTGTACTACATTGAGGTGATCTAGCTGAGCCTAGGGCATTTTAGGAGCCTAGGCACGCCTTTAACAACTATGACCCATAGATACACAGGTAAGGCAAGAAGAGGAAGACTAATTTGCACAGAATTAGAAACAGAGGAACATCGAAGTTAACGTGGGATGAAATCGTTAGAAATGATTTTAAAAAGTTAAATATTATAGGGAAAATGACTTCCATATAATAAAAAATTAAAAAAAAAAAAAAAAAACGAATTCACGTGGTCGTACCCGTTCACATGGGATTAAGGCAATGATGATGATTCAGATCTATGTCATTGATTCCAGTCATTTTTTATATTGCCTCTTATATTACAAATAAGAAAAATAATTCGTATTGATCACAAAAGTAGAGTTATAGAATAAAATTGTAGGTAACATGTGTCGGGAAATGCATTTTAAAACCAAATTACTTGGGATCAACATTAACAAGTAACTATGACTAGAACTATCAATGTTGTTCAACTAAGGTTATGGCATTAGATAGAGAATAATGAAAAAACAGGATTCATGTAGTTAACCCCAAGAAGTCAGAAAAAGGCTTTGCAAACTACGATCCATAACTATCAGCATGTTAAATCCTCCACATCCCCCTCATATAAAATACCAAATAGTCAACCAAGTAATTGATTGTCACAGTCATCCAGATAAAACAAGAAAAGAAAGATTTAATTTCATGCATTTAAGCCTACATTTTTTTAGCAATAAAACATTCTATAAACAACCAAAGGGTCTAAACCATAGAGTTCATGCATGAATCGCATCGGAAAACAGAACTCATACAGTATCTTCCGGATCGTGAGAAAATACCATCACATTCGCCAGGTCAATGCTAGCAAACAAATTCTTTAAGACACAAACTCTAAAACATAAGTAGCAGAAACGACAAAAAAAATTAAGACATAATTCAGAAACTGAAATTCAAAACCAGCGCAATTTAAAAGACCTGACAATATTAATATGTGACACACATGAATAAACCCACATGTAATATCAAATAAATTTTGATGAACACAACACACAGTCAAAGGTACCATTCTTTTCTATATAAATAAATCACTTTCCAATCCAAAACCCGCCAGATAACTTCCATGAAGAGAAGCAAATTTTATAAAAAAAAATTTTGAATATAAAATATTTTTAGCATTCACAAATCAATTAGCCATCATGAGTTCATAATGGTACACATTAATCATAACTAGCATTAAAAAAAGAAAAACCCATCAAAGCATACAAAATCCATCCATCCCCAATTTAAATTTTTCACAAAATCAAACAAAAACAAAATATTTCTTTAAAGAATACAAACAAATATATTAACAAACAACAAATACAATAAAAAGAAGACAAACCCAAGGGGTGTTCCAGTTTGAAGGAGCTTTTGGCCATGGCAAGATTCAGGCTACCACCCTTGCTATCTGCAAATTTCAGACATCAAAACAACTTTACAAAATATACATATGCGCAAATAACTATTATATTCACATACATATACGTATTTATATATACATATACATTCAGAAAGCAATTGATGAAAAGAAAGAAAAAAATATAGCATTAACGTGGGTTTCTTTGTAGAATACCAAACGATTACCAAACACAAAACCAAAGAGATCGAATTGGGTATTTGGAATTTGTGAATGATTTGATCAAAATCTATAGAGAGAGAGAGAGAGAGAGAGAGAGAGAGAGAGAGAGAGAGAAGGTACCCTTTTTTGGAGCGACGCTAATGAAATTAGGGTTGTGAATGGGAACACGAAATCGGAAGAAGAAAGTTGAAGCTGTCCCGTTTTGCAAGGAAACTGCGTTTGATTACGCCAAGACAAATTGAGGGAGGAGATCGTATTTCGTACGACGGTTTTATTTTATGCTACAACCGATACTACAGTTCTTGTTATATTATGATTCTGGAATCTGCATTATGCTTTGGCGTGTGGCAATGATTTGCGTGTTTTGGGGACAACCGTCTGATCAATCAATCACAAGATCGAATTAAGATTTAGAGTTGGAAGCACATAACTTCGGTGATCCCAGGACCACCTGATTTTTATTCAATTTATCGCTTTTTCTCTTTTATTTATTTTATATAGGTTTTAAGCGCCAAAAAAAAAAAAAAAAAAAAAAAAAAAAACCTCCTAAACTACTGTCCTTTTACAAATAATTCCTGTACTAAAAACCATCCAGAACTATTAATTTGTTATAATTAAGGACAAATTAATCACAAAAGACTATTTTACTTTTTTTCTCATTCAAATTTTCATTTATATTAAATTATTTTTATTATCTTTTCTCTTATGTAAATATTAATTATACTACTTACCTTAATTTTATTTTTAGTATTAATTTATTATAAAAATAAAAAAAAATAAATAAATAGATTTGTAATTACCATTTTTTAAATTGATTAACTTATTATTAAAACTTTATTATTTATAATAAAACGTATTATATCTAATTTAAACATGTATTATATCTAATTTAAACATTTTTATAGTTAAAAAATATCATTTTTTTATACAATATATTGATGAAAAATTAATAAAATACTTTTGAAAAAAAATATCTTCTTTTCATGTAATACATTATTAAAAAATTAAAAACTTAATTAATTTTTTTAAAAAAATTATACTAAATTTTTTTATTTAAATAATTAATTAAAAAAATTAAAGGTAAATTTATGCAAATTTAATGAAAAATATCTCATCAAATTAGTATAAAATTTTTCATAATTTTTTATAAGAAAAATATATTAAATATAATTCAATATGATGGGATATTATGGTCATTTAATGAATTATAGTATAGTCGTTAGGGTATGTTATAACAAAATGAAATAGTTTAGGAAAGTTTATGCACAAAATATAGTTTAATTGGGTTATTTACAAATTCAAACATATTTCAAGATTGTCTTTTTGCACTTTAAAAAAACTTGTGATGGTAGGGAAACAAATTAAAAGAATGGAAAAAGGTATTTTTTTTTCAGATTGGTCCTCTATTGTTCTGCTGTGTCAGAGAAGCAGGGACCATATTCCTTTTTTCCCGGAGGAAAATAAGATGGAAGATTTTGGATTGTTTTATTCAATTTTCAGGAAAATAAGTTATGCTTTGACCAATATACCCTCTTTTCATAATCAAGTTACTAGCATACACAAAATTAAATATGAAGGGATCTATGTATGATTTGCATATATATTATATATGGAAAATGATATTTTTGACTACTTTAATACCCGACTTAAAACCGATATAGATAAAATATGACGTGGTTATTTTAAAATACGCCTCTTTTTTCTTCCTTATTTTTCAGTTTTTCATATCTCATTTCTTTTATATTTTTAGTTTTCCATTTATGGTTGTATCATCATCATCTTCTTCTTCTTCTTCTTCTTCTTTTTTATTTTTTTTTTGCTTGTTTTCACGGCAAGTTTTATGGTACTCAAATATAAGAATTTGATTCGCACAAAATCTACACCAAAAATTATAATGTTTTTACAATTTTTCAATACTTTGCAAAAAAATTTAAATTCATCTCCTTATTTTGTGTATATTAATAATCAAAGACACAATTTTTATATATAACTAGATATACAATCTAATTATATATAGGAGATGTCTGAAATATATAATATCTCAACAGTTCTTGCAAAGATGCAATGTGACGTATATATATAATAAATGCACAATTTGATATATATGGTGATTGACACTTTAATAGTCTAATAAAGATACTATATTAAGATGAAACCTAAAAAAAATGGACTACAACTTTCTAAATAATTAATTATCTTATATTTCAATATGAGTTTCATTATATTTGACACATAAATAGTCACATAGACTCGTAGTAGGTTTTTATTTGTCGGATTATATAGCAGGCTAAGTCACATGATTTGCCAAACAGAGATTTCCGAATTGAGAGTGGATTCGACAGGAATTCAAGAACTTATTTTTGTAAATTCGCAAATTCAATTTGAAAACTCATGTTTCTTAACACGGGTTCAAATGGATCCCCAATCA
Organism: Cornus florida; assembly: GCF_030987335.1. Taxonomy (NCBI): domain Eukaryota; kingdom Viridiplantae; phylum Streptophyta; class Magnoliopsida; order Cornales; family Cornaceae; genus Cornus; species Cornus florida. Next base: position 97,231,471 of record NW_026775571.1, on the reverse strand, counting down.
ACAAATCTCATATGTATTGTCCTACTATTTCTATTTGAATCACCTTTCAACAGCCACCTTATAAACCATCACCGATGCAAGAAATCAGACCTCCATCTCTGATAAGGAAAAAGATGAAACAACGACCCAATTTTTAAGAAGAAACCAAACCTTTCAATGCTTCACCTTAAGATTTAAGAAAGAGATGGAAGTGACCATATCTATGAGAGAGAGAGAGAGAGAGAGAGAGAGAGAGAGAGAGAGCTGTGCGATTGGCATGTTAATGAAATAATGTTTATTGGGCCAAACTTAATACTTAAGGGCTAAACTTTTAACAGTATAAATTTATATAATAACACATAAATTAATTAATTAATTAATATATATATATGCATTATAATAATAATAATATGCAGACGCTTCTGCTCTCAAATATTTTGGGATTGGGTGCTCTCCCGCTCTTGCATTTTGTAATAGAGTCCTATTCTAAATCACAAAATGCAAGAGCGGGAGAGGAAGCCCAAAATATATTTATTTATATTTATAGTTTTGGTGTTTTTACAGAAATTCAGGGGAGTTATTTTGCAAATTCAGAAAAATTTAATTAATAATTTTTTTTGTCCTTATTTACCCTTGTCTTTTTTAAGAGAGAGAAGCCATTTTTCCACGTGTTTATAAAAGTTTTAGGCGAAATGGTAGGGTCCAGAAGGCCCAAACAATTAGGCCCATAAAGTGCGGGGAGTGTTTCCCTATAATCACACAGACGAGTGGAGTTGATTAGGGAGGTTGGGATGCATGTGCACAATCAATAGTTGCGTAATGGGAGGGCTGAAATGCTTCAACTTTCCAATCAGGAAATCAAGCTGATGCTACCATTTTCATATAAGTAGATCTCATTCTCTTTCAAATTTTATAATATAAATTTACCGCTTCAACGCATGTTAATTGGTTGAGTACAACACTTGCAGGTGTAAGAATCATTTTCTTAATTGGCTAGATTAATTCAATCACACCCCTTTAATGTGCATGGAGAGAGGCAGGGCTATAAAAGGAAACTAGTGGTTGACCTTTTAGTTAATTTGGCTTTTGGAAATCAATTCCAAATTAATATTAGATTTACAAGGTTGTCACAAGAGTTTCATGTTCGGGTTAATTTCCACTGCAAGGAAAAAGATCTTTTAAAAAAAATATTCACCACACACAACAGCTCATTGTTCATTTTTTTTTTTTTTTTTTTTTATGACCAACAATAAATTTCGCAAAAAGTAAAAATATTCATTATCAAGAAATATTTTATTTACACTGCTTATCTTGAGAGCCTTCTCACTATGAGCTCTCTTTTATTTAATTACTAATTGAAAGTTATATTAAATTATTAATTTAAACTTTTATATATCTCAAAGAAAAAAAAAAAATCAATAATTTAACCTTTTATATATCTCAAAGAAGGAAAAAAAATTCAATCGAAAGCTAGGACTATTGTCATGGACTCATGGGGCCTTTTAAGTTTTAAGAAGGTGTTACTCTTTTGACTACTACTTAATTAATATTTCATAGTCAAGAATTATTTTGTCTACATAATAAACTAAGAAAAATGATACTACTACTCAGATCTAAAACAACAGCCCAAACAGTTTTATCTTTTAGATATATTTTAAAAGATAAATATGGAATCCACTTAAAACATATATATGAAAGTAAATATGGGTAAATATGGAATTCAGTTAAGGCATGTATAGTATTCTATTTGGTTGGCGTTTTGTATTTTATATTTTATTGTAAAGTAATTTGAATAGTAATCGGAAGCATATTTGGTAACGTTTATTTGTTGCAAAATTTTTTGAAACAAAAACATAAAACATGTTTGGTAAAAAAACGTTTCAAGTTTGAAAAATATAATGGTTAGTTTAAAAATATCATTTAAGAGTATTTTAAATTTTTTTTTTTACTATTCATCCTTACCGTACCCGTTGTTGTTATAGTGCTGTAAACACACTAAATTGGTATTTTGATTTTTGACCACTATTCACGAAATGTTTCAACACTATGTAAAACAAAATATTTTTTTATCAAACACGTGTTTTTAACTGTTCACTGTTCACTGTTACAGTACCCGACAAAAACACACTAAAAAATAAAACGCCCGCCAAACAGAGAAGACGTCGGTTAGTGTTTTAGGTCATTTTCCATAAATGTAAACAACAATAAACCTGGTCTGTGTTCATACACTATAGTCCTAGCTATAGTCCATATATCGCAAATGGGGAGTTGGGTAATGGTTGCAATCTTCTGAAACAACGTTAGTCATTATTAGAGAACCAGTTTTCCAATGACCACAATGCAAGCAAACCTTAATTCAAAGGCGGTAGAAATTTTTTTTGACTGCTTTATGTGATGAAAATGAACTAATTTCGCTTTGAATGTTTTTTTGTTTTTTATAATTTTTGGAAAGGTAATTTCGCTTTCAAAGTTGTTACACAGAAAGAATTGATATCAAACACTGCTAAAAAAAATCAGGCCACCAACCAAGAACCTTTTTTGGTTTGAAATTCAAATATTGCAGGTGTCACAGTGTTAATATGCTTTTTCCAACCCCATAAATGCATAATGAAAGTTCCACATTTGCTTCTGTGAGCTTTTTCATCGTCTATTAGCTTTTGAATAAATATACCCAACCTCCTTTTTGTTGTTGGGTTGTTGGCAAATTCAATGCCAACTTCTTCAAAACCATTTCTCTCTCTCTCTCTCTCTCTCACACACACACACACACACACTATGAACATTATATAACATCTTCAATACAACAATATATTCCTAGGCCATCTTCATCTCCCCACTTATTTCATCTTCTCCATGTCTTGTTTACTCTTCTGCACATTTATTTCAAGACTATTTTTCTCTCCATGCATATATATGTGTCTATATGCGCGCTCGGGTGATTCAATCTCTGAGTTCAGACACGGAATGCTGGATAACTCTATACACGAGATATTGGTACGGTTCAACCAAAAAGCAGCGCTCAGCACAGAGTTCTATTATTCGATTGAGCCGTGCCAATATCACGTGTAACTTCTTATGATAATCGCAGCTCTCTTTCTATCAAATTAACCTTCTTTGGTAAGTGTTTCAAAAATTTCCCCTATTCCTTTCTATTTGATTTTCTAGAAAAATTACACTCCATGAATCTGACTCCAAATACTTGTTTCCTGTCATATATACATATATGTTAGATCATCTTTATATTTTTTGAGTCTTATATATATACAGGTATATGAGGCCTTTGTATCTCACATGCATGTTAGTTTTTTGCAGTACCTAGTTTCTTGCAGTGGCATCAACCTAGGGCCATTAACATAAATATTCAATCTGACCACAAAACCTTCATAAAGCTACTGTTGTGTAGTAGGTGGAGGATGTATTAGGAATCCTAGAAAATTAATTATATTTGTATTATTAGTTTTTATATGCATAAAGGTATAACTAATATATATATATATATATAAGGGACCAGCAGAGTGAATAGGAGTAGTGAAAAACCATGTCAAATGTACCAATTCTGGGGTATATATCGGAAATGATCGGTTGTACACTAGTGAGCAAGAAATTTATTCAAATGTATAATAACAGTTGGATATGATTCAAGTGTAAAATAAGAAGTTATCAACAAAAAAAAAAATCATATCCAAAGTCAGTATGCATGGCTCAGTGTGGATAAATTTCTTGTTCACTCATGTGCAAGAGATATTTCCGATATATACATATATATATGTATGTATGTATGTATGCATAAAGGTCCTCACTTTTAATTGACAAAGTGGTTTAGGTGGGTGAAAGATTCTATATATGTTCTTAATCTCATTATTGCTAAAGCTATGTCAAAAGACAAAAATAGCACTTTCAAGTACATGCATGCACATTAACAATTTTCTTTTCTTGGATGAGAAATGCGTAGCACATTGTGATCCATGCCTTACTTCAATTTTATGAAAATCATCAGAATTGCACTCATTGCATCTTACCACAAGGGTTTTTTTTGGATAATTTCTTACCACACGGTTGTTGCTATCGATCCAACCTATCAAATTAAATCTTCTAATTGAAGTGTTAATTACTGCAACTTAAATATACAGCCTATATATAGTTATAAGTAGCTGATCATATATATCCGGGTTTTTTTTTCCTAGTTTATGTATAGGTTTATGAATGCAGTTATTAATATGCCACCCCATGCATTTTATTTTCAATCAAATTTTGTACATTTTCTGAAGAATTTCAATGATTTTTAAGGTACACTGATATGGAAGTTAAGAAAGATTGTACATTCCTTTCCATGAACAATTATTTTGAACACAGTTAAAACAAAAAAAACAAAAACAAAAACTGTTTTCTTTGTGTGCTATAATAGTTTCTGCATGCTGATCAGATTAGGGTTTTGTGTACTGTAATTGCTTATTCATGGCAAGTTGTTTAACGATGAGTTGTTGTTAGGTTTAGTTAATTAGAAACTATTAGTCCTAAGTATTGCCCTCACAAGAAATTTGTTGCAGATGATTGGAGATTGGGGTTTATAGTTAAATAAGTCAAGGGCATTTTGGTCCTCCAAATGGGCATTTCAATCATTACATAAATTAGTAATAGTCACATTGAAGCATGTGACACATTTTGTTTACTTCTTAACGGCTAGCTAAAGTAGGGGTTTGAATAATTTAGGAATCCTCTGTCAAAAAATAATTTAGGGGCTTTCGGGCAAAAAAAGTATGAGTTCAGGGGGTATTATGCAATTTTCCCTAGAAGTTAAAAAATACTCTGTTAGGAACAGCATAATTTCCAAATGTGCAGTTATTTAGTATAAATCATTAAAGGCCAAACCATGCATATGGATGAAATATACAATATTAGTTCAATTTTAGGATTCTTGTTTACTTCGAACATGAATATGCTTCACGGAGCTGTGGATATTTCACTCACACACTAAAGATATACCTAATTCCACTAGATGTATGCGTGTGTGTGTGTGTGTGTGTTAAATGATTACTTATCAAAAAAAAAAAAAAAAAAAAAGTGTGTGTGTGTTAAATGATTAGCTATTTTAACTTGAAATTTGGCAGAATGAAATTATTTGCTGTTTAAAATCGAAGATAGATATATAAGTGAGCTTCTGATTTGTTCAACTGAGCATGCATGAAAATGGTCACTAATCTATAACTTTCAACTCATGTAGATGAATGAGGACGGTAGATTGAATTCTTTTTTCAGCACAGGAATCATTCATTTTCTTGTTATGTATTTTCAATCAGAAAATGCCATAACTGTTGTCACAGGATTTCAAAGCTACACATCTCATTACCTGGAACGAGGGTTGTGTCCGTTAGCTTAAGTACGATTTCTCTTTCTCCAAAAGCTCAAGTTAGGCTCTCATAGACACCACTAGCAGATGTTATGAACTGTTGAAGTTATAGAATGAAAAGCTTCAGCGCAAAAGAAAGAACTTAGTGAAGGTAAACAAAGTTACTCTACTTGCAATAACGAATAGCAGGGACGTAGGGAAGCCATTACAGCTTAATTCAAGATATATGGCTTTATGGAGCAAAAAGGAAGGTAAAATAGTGTCCACAGCCACAAACATTTCAACTTACCATCGAGTTCAATGGCCGTTGAAGAGACACCTATAGTAATCGTTCTGCAGTCCACATTGCGTTGGGCTCGTCTAGCTCCTCCTCATCAGCTAAAATAGAGAGAGCTGGCCCCCCACAGCAATCCCTTCCTCACCCACTCTTCTGACATCAACAGGATTGAACTAAAAGGCTGTACTTCATCTTGAGATATCTTTAGCTACTGTTGCAATCACCTCTCAAGAAGGGGTGTCTCGCAGTTTTGCTCAGCATTCATTGAATCATATTGAAAAAGACCATCTGCCTGCTTACTCTAGAGTTTCTTTCCTCAATTTGGAAGAACTGCTGTGCATCGCTCAGTAGAATGAAATCCATAAAGCATTCTCATATGTATCCTCTCCGCACCGGTTATGAACTTCCTTGATCCTCTCAGAAGAACTGCAGAGCCCACCACATCTTGGATCAAATGTAGCAACACAGATGTCACCACTTTGAGCAGTCACTTCGCAATCTGCAACCCCATCGACTTCTGCAGTGACAATATTAATTTGTAAACGACGATTGTTTTATATTTGCATATATAAATAATCTATCTTTCCCTATTCTATTCAAGTTTTCATTCTTTTGGTGCGACAAGTTTAAGCTAGCTGCACGTGCTGCCACATCCCCACTAACCAATGACATGGTTAATATAGAAAACTAAACCATAAGGCCCAGAAATTAAATGGAATTCCATGGCATGTAGAGAGGTCTAGGATCACAAGTGAATAATTTGGGGACTCCAACAAACGTGAAGATCGATTCAACAGAGGTTGAGGTATCCCCATAGTTGTTTTCAAGACAAAACAAATGTGTGTGTCTGTGTGATCAGTAAAGATAACTACCCGATATCTGGCTTTTATCCTACTTAATTTTAGCCAATTACACTGTTATAAACTCAGCAGGTACCCCGGGTCACCCATCAGGGAGAGCACTGATCCAACAGACAAATTACCGGCACAATAAATTTTAGTATTAAGAAAAAATAAAATTATGAAATAGAAAAAATCCGTTAGTCTATCTTATTGAAGTATTGTATATCCTTTGAGCAAGTATTACTATATAACATGCAACCATGTTTATTTCAAACCTGTTATTGCAAAATTTAGATGATATGGTCAAGGTTGTCAAAAACTGATTGCGGTATTATAAATTCCTTCTCCCAAGAGATATAGAATGTGTCTTCATATATTGTATAGATTGATTCCCCTAGATTCTTCATTGAAGCCTGATATTGACCAAAATGATTTTCGGAAAAAAGAAAATTGAACTAAAAAATAGCACAAAATTTGAGCTTTATCTTGTGTTGAACCACAACACAGCCTTCAATCATCAACATACTCCACATCTAATCGAATAAACCAAGCTCCCACTGAAACGTCTGAATGGGACATAATTGTGCAGCCAATTCCTGAGATGATAAAAACCAAAACAAACCAGATCCCTAATGTAACTATGCAATGCTTACAAATCAACACCCTGTAGAACAATAATGTCAATACAAGTACACCCTTAACTTACACAAGCTCAAAGAAAGGTCTATTAGCTTGCATCTGTGACCAAAATAAAGCTTATGACGTCAATGCCCATCTTTTCCTCTAGCTTCCTTCTCTTTTCACCTAAATATTTGTTATCACTAACCCATCAAGTATATATCAGACACAATAACCAACTAGAATAGTGTAAAACAGACCAAATATTGAAATTAAAAGATAACTGCAAGGCCAGGTCTATGCACCTTGTGGCATCCAAGTTGCTCGGATGGAATCTCTTTGTTTTCGGCTATCCAAATCTGTATTAATTCCTATAACCATAAAATATTTTACTTTATCAATTGACTTAGCAATTTTTAGGTTTATTGATATGGGAGTATTCTTTGGTTGAGCCCTCATGTGCTGTCTTTGCAGCAGCTGATCCTCTCTTAAAATTTCTGACTTTTTTATTTAGTGTTCTGCATCCCAAAAACAAGCTTTGCCTTTGGGTCACTGTACAAGCTAGAGTACTGCATACAAGAGAACTTCCACTCAAACAAGCATCAGATTGCCTACCAGATGGCCTTACGGCCTTTGAAACTTTGTTTGGACATATTCCTACAAAATTTGCTTGGACGTCACAACTGAAGTGATCTTATGAATAGGATGTCCTAAGCTGTTTCTTGGCTTTTACAACAAACAAAATTAATATAAAATTGTCCTATTTAAACATTTTTTTGGCAATTTTGCCTTGAACATGTTCCTTGAGAACAAATTACCCGCGGCCTGTGGCAGTAAGACAAAATTTGTCCTATATAAACACTTTTTTTGGATTTAATAACTAGTAATGTCAGCACACAGCATTTCGGTAATACTGCCTTTTAAATTAATATAAAAAAGAAATTGGGCAAGTTGTAAACAAGTCGTTGACTAGCGTTCGAGGTCGTTTGGGCTCACTTCAAACGTTTCAGACTAGAATTGCATTTGGAAAGCTCATGAAGGATCTCAAATGAGTAGCCAATCTCTATAAAGACTTTGTTCTTAAGAATATCAAGGGATTCTTGAAGTTGGCTCCAAATTCACCAAAATAATGTTCTTCTTCTTGTTTTTTTCTTCTTCTTTTCATGAAACCAAAATAAGATTTTGGTAAAATGGAAGATTATGGATACTCACAAGTTGAATAAAATTCTCAGAAACTAAGTTTCTTCTATCATCTTTGGCTTCAGGCACCGCCCAGATCCTGATATCAAAAATTCTTGATTAGTATGACGTTTAAATGGTGTAGCAGTTCACCTTAATATATAACTTAAACAATTGCTCCCCTACCATCCCATCCTCCAACACCCCACCCCCCTGGTCTAAACCACAACACCCAAATTAGAACCGGCCCCTAATCTAAAGTCTAAACCACCGAGTTCTTGAACAAAGATAAAAGATTTAAGAGAAAATTAGAACTGCCCTGGTCTAGACCACAATACCCAAATTCAAGAATCAAAATGACAAGCACACCCTAGCTTCTCACCCACACTAACCATGCAATATTTAAATCTAAACCAAAATGCCTAATTTTAAGTTCCCCAACAACCACTATACCAATGGAGGGCTGTAACCTAGTGGTGCTTCTTCACTTTTCAAAGTAGAAGGTCAGGTTCAAATCGGAGGAAAAATAAGTGCGAGTTTCTTGCCAAAAAAAAGAAATAAATGACCTCTCGTTCACCAATGTGCATTATCACCCAACAAATAATATCACTCACTAAAAAAGGGCAAATCCAGTGGGCGAGGATCCTGCAAGTACGGGATTGGGAAGAGTCACATGTGGGCAAACTTAGCCCGTTTCGTTGTTTCGACCCTAAACCCTACGTATCACAATGGAGCAATCTTACCTTTGTTGCCGGCCTCGCCCCCAGTATAACTCAATAAGTAACCCTTAAATAACATGTAAAACCAAAAATTCACAACAAACCCTCAAATTAATTTTGGAAAAATCCCCATAATTCTTAAAATACAGAGATACCCACTTTGCCAAAATGCATAAATCAGTCAAGCAATCAAAAAACCCTCACATAAAAGTACATAAATCAGCCATTCTTGAAGGAAATTAACAGAACCATGAAAGAAAAATACCTGTTAACGAAAAACATTCCAGCACAAAAACTACCAAGCAAAAGCAAAAGCGTCAATTTCCAAGATACATCACTTCTGAAGCAAGTCTCCTCAAACCCCCTCTGTTCAGTAAAGAGAAATAATCAATCTACAGGAAGCAGAAACCATATACGGGTTAGCATCGTAAGACTTCACAGTACCCATTTGGCGGTTTCTCTCTCTCTCCGCTGGCAAATGGAAATTTATAGGAGAGAGATGCCCACTAACTGCCCTCTCATAACTAACGGTTCTTTAAAACGAACGGCCCGGACAGTAATGGGTCGGGTTTAAATTGAATGGATAAACCCAAGCCCATGATTTTAGAACTTACTAGAAGTTTGTTGCCGTATTGATTGTAGTGAATCATGTGCGTCTGTATATATCATACAGGTGTGGGAAATAATAAGTTGTGGGTAAGTAATGAGTATGGATGGTGAAAAAAAGAAAATTGAGTATGGATTAAGGTGTCAACACCCAAGAAACCAAAAAGCAAAATTACTTTTTGGTACTGAACTTAATTTAATGTTTTTTATTTTTTAATTTAATAGTTAACCCTATTAGGGGAAAAAAAAGTGTCATTATATATATATATATATTTATTAGCAAGTGTTAGGCGTAAAATTTGTAATAGTTTATTTGTAATTTTACATCATTTTATTATTTTTATTTATTTCAGGACTTTAATTGTAAAATCAGTCAAGATAATTATACATAGAAAATATTCCAAAAGAATCCACAAGTTGATGAGAATGGAAAGAAGAAGAAAAGGAAAACTCTTTCTCCAAAAAGAAAACTTTCGCCGAAGTTGGTAACTTGAACCCGTTTTGGTAATCTGGTTGTATCTCTCTCATCAAGTGTCAAAACAGCTAAATTCTCGCGTAAGTTGAAAAGGAAATTCAAAGAGTTACAATTTTGTATTTCACGAGGATTCCCTAAAACAGCTGTTTACCTTGTCAAAATTGACCTGGAAGTTTGTATGAATTTTGGAGTCCTTATTTGACGGAATTTCTATGTATGTCTTCTATAAGAAAAAAGGAAACTTTAGGGTTGATATTTTATTATTTAAAGGAAGTCCTCTACAACATTGAAGGAATATACAGAGGAGCTTGAGGCTGAGATCAGAGAGGAGCATTCAGAAGAAGGAAGGGATCAATCCATGGTGGTGAAGGTGTCTTCCTCAACCATGAAGAATTCCACTTCAGTTATGCTTGGCTAAACGCTTTGCTAGGGTTGTGATGTAACATTAACTTAGCACACTAGTTTGATTATATTTAATTATTGGAGAACAATTTTTATCATGCATGATTGTGTAATCTATAGGATTTTTAATTGACTTTTCAATAAGAATCGGTTTTAGAGTTTTAATTCAATTACAAATATTTTTTTTATCTTGTCTTAAATATTTTAATCTTGTGATTGAACACAACTTATTCGCTTCTTGTAGTTGTGAATGAGATGATTACATAATGGTATTTCTCTGAATATAATGTTAGAGATTTGATGGATTATGCGTAGAAAAGATAGACCATGCTGCACCCTAGAATTAAGTAGATAGGTAGATGGTTTATACCAATCGAAGATAGTCCATGCTTAATTTTAAATTATCTTATTTTCTAACTGAATTAATATGTGCTTGTAGCCATGATTAATTCCCTATGCATGTTATATGATATATCTCCAATAAATTGATGCAATTGACTGGTAGTGCGACGTTAGTGGTGAAGTCATACCCCTAGTTCTCTCTCTATTTTCTACATCTTATTTAATCATTGTTCTTTAGTTTATTTTATTTTCTATTTAGTTAATTTAGAATTAATCATCACAATTCGATTATCCTACTTTCAAGTTAATTTGAAATTTAAGAAATCTGTTGACAAACTTATTTTATATAAGTCCCTTGAGTACGACACCCTTACAACTAAACCATATCTGTAAAGATTCGTGCACTTGCGAGTGGTACATATAAATCTCATAACAAGTTTTTGGCGCCGTTGCTGGGGACTTGTTTTAGTTATTGGTGCCAAAAACTTGTTGTAAAATTTATATGTACCACTCGCAAGTGCTCGAATCTTTACAGATAGGGTTTACTTGTAAGGGTGTCGTACCCAAGGAACTTGTGTAAAATAAGTTTGTCAACAGATTTCTTAAATTTCAAATTAACTTGAAAGTAGGATAATCGAATTGTGATGATTAATTTTAAATTAACTACATAGAAAATAAAATAAACTAAAGAACAATGATTAAATAGGATGTAGAAAATAGAGGAGAGAACTAGGGGTATGACTTCACCACTAACATCGCACCACCCGTCAATTATATCAATTTATTGGAGATATATCATATAACATGCATAGAGAATTAATCATAACTACAAGCACATATTAATTCAGTTAGAAAATAATATAATTTAAAGTTAAGCATGGACTATCTTCGATTAGTATAAATCATCTACCTATTTACTTTACTCTAGGGTGTGGCATGGTCTATCTTTTCTAGGCACAATCTATCAAATCTCTAACATTATATTCAGAGAAATACCATTGTGTAATCATCTCATTTACAACTACAAGAAGCGAATGAGTTGTATTCAATCACAAGATTAAAATATCTAAGACAAGATAAAAAAAAAAATATTTGTAATTGAATTAAAACTCTAAAACCGATTCTTATTGAAAAGTTAATTAAAAATCCTATAGATTACACAATCATGTATGATAAAAATTGTTCTCCAATAATTAAATATAATCAAACCAGTGTGCTAAGCTAGGGCTACATCACAACCCTAGCAAAGCGTTTAGCCAAGCATGACTGGAGTAGAATTCTTCATGGTTGAGGAAAACATTTTCACCGCCATGGATTGATCCCTTCCTTCTTCTGAATGCTCCTCTCTGATCTTAGCCTCAAGCTCCTCTGTATATTCCTTCAACGCTGTAGAGGACTCCCTTTAAATAATAAATATCAGCCCTAAAGTTTCTTTTTTCTTATAGAAGACATACATAGAAATTCTGTCAAATAAGGACTCCAAAATTCGTACAAACTTCCAGACTAATTTTGATAAGGTAAACAACTGTTTTAGGGAATCCTCGTGAAATACAAAATTGTAGCTCTTTGAATTTCCTTTCAACTTACGCGAGAATTTAGTTGTTTTGACACTCAATAAGAGAGATATAGCCAGATTACCAAAACGGGTTCAAGTTACTAACTTCAGCGATAGTTTCCTTTTTAGAGAAGGAGTTTTCATTTTCTTATTTTTTCCATTCTCATCAACTTGTGGCTTCTTTTGGAATATTTTCTAAGTATAATTAGACTTGATCTTCAACATTGCTCAGTCCCACAGAATGTCATCTGTTAAAGCAATCACTGGTCTTGACTGATTTTACAATTAAAGCCCGAAATATATAAAAACAATAAAATAATGTAAAATTACAAATAAACTATTATTAAGAGAATAAAACATGCAACTAAATAGGCTAAAATGTGTAACATTTAGCGCCTAACAAAAAGAAATTCATACACCCCATTTGCGCTTATCATTACTTGAACTCTCAACTTCCCACTTTTAAAATTAAATCATTGGATTGCAATAAGTTCACGAAGGCTGCTACAGCATATACCAATTCTTTTAATATTTGCACTTTTTCAAGGGGTTTTTTCTAATCATTTTTCAAATCAAACCCACCCACCAAAAAAAAAAGAAGCAGATATACTACAAATTTTTATTAATTTCTAAATATATTCTTGCTAAATGTCATTTTTCTCTCAAGCTTTTGTTCTTATTCCAATCTTTCAGTTCATCTTCCAACCATGATGCATCTTTCACATACTCAACATGACAAACTCTGAATGACATTCACACAGGTTCTAAAAGAAGCATCAATAAATTCAAAGAGTGCATTTCTCGGCTCTTCTGCTGTGGTGCTAGTTCTGTTCCTCCAACATAAGGCAAAAGGCACCAGATGATGCCCGCTTCTCCTCATTGAGAGAAGCTAAGACCTTCTCTTCATAAACTAAGCGGAACAACACAGCCACAGCTCAGGCATAATGACAGACATTCTTCAATGGGTAAAGCTGATAACTTCAAACAAGAGGTCCTGTCAGCAAACCTCAATAGTTTCTATGTCAGAGTACCAGTCGGACGGTAAAATTATGACAGGGTAAGGATTAGCTCTATACTAATCATCGTGCCATCAATCCATCACATGCATTCAAAGTCAGAGTGGAAGGAATTCTGTTCCCTACATAACAAGAAATTTAGGATCAATCTAGCTAAGTTGACTCGACCATTTTGTTCACTCTCTCTTAGGATCTGTCTGACTTGGCATGAGCTTCAAAGGACCTTTGGCTCACTGCTCCCTTGCAAGTTAGTTAACATGAAGATTTTGACATCTACAAAGCTTCAGCATGAAATAAAGAACTTAATGAGAACAAACGTTACTTGGAAGCATGAAAAGTAGGGAACGGTGAGAGCTAAACAACATTATTAATTGAATGGGCCAAAAGTAGGCGAAAAGTTACCCAAAAACATTACAACTTATAATGCAGGTCTAAGCCATGGCAGAGAAACCTACATTCAAGCACTCCAACTACTTAAGGAATGGGTTGCACTGTTTCTTTCATCCTTTGCAGCCGCCCAGAGGAGGTTGGTCTTCTCATCAGCTATAATGAAGAAAGCCTCCTAAGCCCCTCCCCTCATTTGAGCGTCTTTCTCAAACTATTAATAAAAAATGTATTGTTTTAAATTCTAGTATTACATATGCTATCTATACCAGCATGTATATTGAATCATCTGTCTGCTTGCTCGAGGCATCTTTCAAGCTTAGAAGAATTGCAGCTCATCGATCAAAAGATTGCAGTCAATAAATCACTTTCATCCTCACTACAGAGGTCATGAACTTCCTTGATCCTCTCAGAAGAATTGCAAATCCCGCTGCAGCTCCAATCAAATGTAGCAATACAGAGGTCGCCAAATAGAGAATTCCACTCGCAATCTGCAGTAACAAGTTTCATCACCAAACCCTATATTACTTCATAATTAAGCAGTAGTTGTTTTATATGTGCATGCATATATAATCTAATTTTCTCTAATCTTTTTAATTCTTGTTATTTTGGAGTGACAAAAATTTAGAATTGGCAAGTGCTGTACACTCTAACTAACCAAAAACGTGGTCAACCTAGACAAATCAACCAGAAGGGCCCCAAGTTTAGTGGTGTACCATATCATGTAGGGCTGTGGGATTTTCTCTTCTACAGTGAACAAAATGCATCCTATATTGCTATTTAGTTTAGTAACATACTCACATATTCCTATTTAGTTTAGTCACATTACACTGTTCTCGGCACATAGTTGAAATGAAAAACTGCTGGGTATACGAAGGGAAGCACCGAGGCAACAGGCAACTGACGAACATTTAAATTCAATATTAAGACAAGGATAAAATCATAAAGTATAAATGACAAATTTGTCTAATGTATTGAAGCGAACTATATGTTTTGAACAACCATTACTTTATTATACAGGTAGGCATGTTTTTCTCATATCATTTATTCCAAAGATCCGGCCAGACAGTGGGTTCTATGAAATACTGCTGTGTTAGTCAAGGCATAAAAGACTAACGTGGTATATTATATTCCTGTTTTACACATATACAGAACGTGACTTCCTATGTTGTATCACATGGATTCCCTAGATTTTACTTCGAAGCCCAGCATTCACCAAACTGATATTCAGGGAAAGAAAAAAAAATATATTTTTCTTAGAAGAAGTAATGGTACAACAGTTCAAAACTATAATTTTAAGCTTTACCAGGTGGGCTACCACAACAAAATCCCCTATCATCAACATGCTCCACATCTAATCCAATAAACCAAGCTCCTAATGAAACATCTTCATTAGCGTACTTGTGCAGCACATTCCTAAGATGAAAAACACAAAACTATCATTAGAAGTGAGATTGAATTCCTTAAGCACCAAAACCAGCCTTTGCTGATACAATCAAATTGTAGACCAAGTTAAAAATGGTCTGAAACCTCTTCCAACTCGAAAAGAAAAAATACAGCACAAGAAATCAGAACTTAATGGTTCAAGGTGGCTCGTCCAATCATCAGACTTCAAAGTTGTTCAACCTAATCTAGAAAGACAAGTGGGAACTTACTGGTTCTTTGCTATATAAGCAGCTAACTCTTTTGATATAGCATATATTTGTCCTGCAGCATGGTGGAAATATTTGTTTCCTGTATCACCAAACTTCCAGAACTCTGGTTCATGATATTTCATTCCCCTATATAAATAAGAACCTTTCAGAAACCAAATAATACCAATCAAAAAATAATTTGTAAAAGAAATCTCAGAGAACTGTGCTTACTTTCGAAATAGTACGGGACCAGACTTCATGCAACCGATATATAGCCGGGGCTTATTATGGTGACTAACTAAAGTCCTTGCTAGTGTTGCTGTAGTAAATTAAGAGTTTATGAACTCAGTCAGACCAAAAGAATTAAATATGAAACACAATATCACCTCTCAATAACAACAGGCAGTCTTCATTTAAAAGCTGGTTTTATATTAAAATGAATACTCAATTCTATTCGGTGACCCCTAATAAAGACAAAGGTTATATTCAGTATAAGCTTCCGATATAGAAAACCATTTCAAGTTTCAAAATGCAGTTGCACACTAACAACTTTAGAAGGAAATGTAGCTTGGGAAGATGATAGTGCTGCTAACACACCTAGGGATGCCACATTAGAGCCATCTAATCATAAAAAATTATCGTTGAGTGTCTGAAGTCATAGATTTAACTTATTCCATTCAATTTTTTATCATTCATGTATTTTTTATTTTATATATATATATATATAAATCTCAAACAAAGTGATGAAAGAGGGAGTTAAATCACCCATCCACTGGAATTTTGGACTTCAAATCCATTTATTGGAGCAATCAGTGACGATAGTCTTCATGCATGGAGATAAAATACAACTCCAGAAAGAAATCTAGGGGACATAATCACGTAAACTTCTTGTGCATTAAATATATGTCTTCACAAATTAATTCTACGTACAACATAAACACCTGAAAACCTGTAAGTTATTTTGCATTGCTATCTTTCAAAATTATGCCACTACATAAACAACTTATGCAGTTATCTAGCATGGAAAATGGGACTGCATTTTAATTTTCCATTACAGTAGGAAGACCAACGATAATTATTGAAAAATTTGGGTCTTTATTAACTATTAACTATTGAGAATTATTTTTCTTTCAAAATGTTTTCATAAAGCCTTCATGACGTATCTCATACTCATCTTCTCTACCACACATTTCACCATTATATACAAGTGGCCGTTAACAAATATAAAAAGATGAAGGGCAAAACTTCAAATTCTTTTTTCACAAATAAAGAAATTGTTACTTACCCCAAAATAAAAGTAATTTTGTAATTCTTACCCTCTCTCTCTCTCTTTTAATTACAATTTTTTTCCTTTCTTTTCTTTTCTTTTTTTTCTTCTTTTTTTGTGCATATTTTTTTTGTGATAAAGGTTGGTTATGATATAAAACCTATAGATGTAACCTCATTACTTCAATTAATCGATGGATTTTTATCAGAAACTACATTTTATTCAATATGTTCTCAAAACAAGAAACCAAGGTACTGTAACAGATTACAGATAAAAACTGGAAATTCCTTTTACCTATGTTTACATGAACATCATCATCGACTTTGACATAGAAATCTGCATCCCACAATGCAAAGGCAGTAGCGAAATATGTCTTTGTCTTGGCTGACAATTCTTGGTAGCCCTCAACATGGTCCTGCTCAAGGCACATAGAAGAACAAAGCAAGAAAGTATCAATGAAATACCCTTTTTTTGGTCCTCGATCATAGTAGTTCATGCTATTAAAAAAATAGCCTTGTGCAGTAAAATCAGAATATTCTATAGAAACAAGAAAGAAACATCACCAGCTTCAAAAAGTCTCCATGCTTTCTGTCTTCTGATTCAATAGCTTTATCAACAACACCACCAGATGATGAACTAGTAACATGATTAGAAAGCCAGTTAGCAAAACTCATTTCCACTAATCAATCCTGAAGCGTAAACCTTAATGATATACAAACACCAAAAATATAAGTACAATACAGAACTGCAAATCATGCATGATTAAACCATGACTATTCCAGGCCTTCCTTCAAGACAACATATAACTTGTTCTTTTACAAACACATTGGCAAAGAAATGTTAAAATCAAATAGATTATTTTTTCAACCTTACAACTATATGATAGGTAAACTTATTAGACTGTATAATTTTCAATGGTTCCAGGTTATATATGGATAGCAATGGGTGGCAAGAAATTCTTTTGTGTTTTATCATATTAGGTAAATAGGTGCTGGCTTTGTAATTGCATCACTACAAAATAGAAAACAAATACAATGGTACTTTATTTCAATCCTGATAAGTCATAGACTAGATCTAAAACAACTAGAATAGCAAAAAACAATTTGACCAGATCCCTAATATATAACTATGCCAAGGCAGCAAATCGTACTAAATAGAAGAACATGTTATTACACCCTTAACTCACATAAGCTCTTGAAAGGTATATCAATTCTCACCTGTGACCAATAACGAAGCGTATAACAATGCCCTTCTCTTCCTCTAGCTTCCTTCTCTTTTCACCTTATTATATATTATAAAAGAATCCATCGATGATATAAGAGAATAACCAACTAAAATAAAGTAAAACCAACCAAATACAAAATTAGAAGATTCTACAAAGCCAGTTTATGCACCTTGTGGCATCCAAGTTTCCCGAACCGAGTCTCTTCGTTTTCTGCTACTAATAGCTGTATTGATTCCTATAACCATTAAATATTTTATTTTAGCATTTGACTGAGCAATATTTGGGTTGACAGATATGGAAAAATCCTTTGGTAGAGCCTCATGTGCTGTCTTTGCAGAAGCTGATGCACTCTCAAAATTTCTGACTTTTCTATATAATTTTCTGCATTCCATTGAAGCGCCTTGCAATTAGATTATTTTACAGAGTAGGGTACTGAAATAAGTTAAATCAATCTCAAATAAGCATCAGGTTGGCCTACCGGATGGCATGATGCACCCTTGAAACTTCTGTTGGGATGCCACCTGATTCCCTGCTTACAACCTTCTGCTGAATTAAAACAGAAACACCAAAAGTACTACAAAAATGTCAATACTATAGCCAGGAAAAGCAACTGAAGAAGCAAAACCTAAACTAGAGGAACTAAGTGTGACTGGTTAAGGCTGAGTTTGGAAGAAGAATGACTTCTGGATCATTGTGGTAGCCACTGGAATTTAAATTGTTATAAATTTGTTTTTTTTTTAGTCATCATTAGATTATGTTCTCACAAAATTTTCTGGTTTCACTACTGAACTGATCCATTAAAATCATGTACAAACTGCTTTCATGTTTTCCAACTAAAAGAAATGCGTTCTTAGCAAGAGAAAGGATCCATCTCGGAATTGGAACTAAAAACATCTCAACAATACAATTTGACTTTCAATATCTTCCTTGAGAACAAGGTAGGGCAGTAGGACGAACACTATCCTAGTAAACACTTACTTTTCTGATATGTGACAGAACACTGCATTAGGCAACCCTTTGGAATTTATACAAAAAAATAACTCTAAACAAAATGGAGTTGTAAACAAGTTGCTAAGTCAAGTTGGAGGGTGTCTAAGCTTGGTCAAAGAAGCATTAAACTAGGATTAAATTCAGCTCGTTTTAGCCGATCAAGGATCTCAAATGAGCTTTAATTGAACCATTCTCTGTAAGGGCTTGAGTTGCCTGGTTCATTCATTTTAACAAATATTCTAGTAGCCAACAAAGCCATTCTTCCAAAGTTTGCTCTGAATGCACCGAATTTTGGCTTTTGCTAAAATGGAAGTCTATTGATACACTCACTAGCTTTGGATTACAATCCTCAGATGTTAAGTTTCTTCCTTCATCTTCGGGTTCAGCTGTGCTTACAATATCGTTGACTTCAGGCACCATCCACATCCTGAAATCAAAAGCTCTTGATTAATCTCTCATGCAAATAGTGATAACAGTCCCCCTATATATATAATCTGAACAATTTTCAGCCTCTCTCCACCCAAAAAAATAAAAATAAAAATAAAAATAAAAATAAATAAAAGACAGAAAGAGGAAAAGTTATATCTAAGTTATAGACACACACACGTATACACATATATACATATATTTTTGTATGTGCACATATATAAAACTTGGCTCGTTTCTAATGCAGATAAAAGAATATCATAGCAACTTATTTGGAAACCAGATACTTCTTTTATAGGTCTAATATGAAAGCCAGATATTATATAAAACATGGAAGAGTTTCTTAGAGTGCAACGATACTGGTAAAATAAGATGTTCCTTGACTATTGAAAAACATTTGAAAATCTTACAGTGAAATTTAATAAATTTAATCTTTAGTCATTTGGTTAAATCTCAGGAATTTGAGATATTATTGGAATTAGGGCTGGAACAAATGTGAAACTAAATGTTGGAATGATTTTTAATACATATGTGCCCAAATTTGTAATAGAACAAATATTATTCAAAAGAATGACAATAAATGGTCACTCCCAGCGAAAGAAAATATGATGAAAACTCATAAATTATATGTCTAAATGCATAATTAAATGTCTAAAGTATATATTGAATATTAGAGGGCATAGTAAGATAGTATACATGAAAATATATGTTATATTAACACAAAATTTATTAGTACTACATGCGATACCTTGGTATATCATCATATACTTGACATACCCGTCTCCTATTCCTCCAGATTTTGCAGGACAAAGTGTCCGCGTCATGTACATGTCCAATATCTACCCCCATACAGAATATGGGATGGGACTAAAGAGGAGGAGGCGATGGTTATTTATGAATGATCAGAAGCTTCAAATGATGATGGTGACAGGTTGCAGGTGGACGTGGTTGAAGTTGCAGGTGGACGTGGTTGACGATGGTGATGACATCTTGATTGTCAGAAAAGTAATATTTGCAATCAAAAGTTGTCATGGTAGTAAGGAGGGGGTTGGTTGTCAGTGGCGGTGACAACCTTGTTGGCATGCTGCCAAATGTGTAAGCGATGGTTGTATAGGACATTGTTGGAGGGGAGGCAGAGTTAAAAATCGCAACGTGCTGTTACTGAACAGTTCTAGTGGTGTTCTGTTTCTTCCTCTATTGCTTTTTTTTATTATGAAAATTTGTCAATAACATCTTCCCTGCCTAGCTCCTCCCCTTTTTAATTGCAATACCATTCTTGGTTTTGCAATGAAACTTTGTTTCCACTGCTGGGCTACTTCTTTTATACAATAATTGAAATAAACAGATATAGAAGTCCAATTCTCTCCAAGTCAGATGCACAATTAAATTTTAATTAGATCAGGAAAATAAGTAAACACCTAATGAGCATTATAGGAGGAAATGGCAAATCAAAAAGTATTTTTGGACATTTTGGTCTTCCTATATGCCAGGCAATACTAAAGAACTCTCAGCACAAATACCAGAAATAATTCAATACACCAAGTGATCATTGGGAGGTGTAGAGAAACAAAAACAAGATTAAGACATTTTCTTTCCCAAGTTTACAAAAATATGAACTTGGAAGAAATTTTGAAAAAGATATGAACAGAAAAGTCGACCCTATTACTATGGGATTAAGGCAAGGATGACAATGATGTTGAAGAGAATGTTCGACCCCAGAAAATTGGAGAAAGAAGAATGCACAGGGAACTATAGTTAACCCCTACTGTACAACGACCACTAACCAAACTAAAGAACCACATTGACAAGCACACTACAAACTCTCACCGACTCGAGCCATAATTGCAATATTTGGTCCAAACCAAAATCCCCAACTTTCATGACAGAATGATAATATATATATATATATATATATATATATATATATATATATATATATATAACCCAATGACCCCTCAATGACAAATCTCACATTACTCACCTAACAAATAGCATCAAGAATTATTTACTTACATTACTCATCCATCAAAATTATAGCAGATATCAAATACCCACAATGTGACATGGAGGTCACGGTCGAATGCGTACGTCTAACCTTCCCCCACACACCGTAGGAACCTCGTGAACTGGGCTAGACCTTTTATCAAACACCCACATTACTCATCCAACAAAAAAAATAAAATCACTTAATGCATATCCATTAAATAAACATGTAAAGCCACACATTCATGATGAACTCTGTGTTTAGAAAACCTCATAATTGTGAGTATACAATGACACTAGTTTAGCCCAAAAAATGCATAAATTAGTCAAGCCATCAAAAACCCAGAAACTAAAATACCATAGAAATTCACAAAATCTTAAAACCCAAAGGAAATAAATAGATACCCACGAAAGAGAAGTACCTAGAGAATAACATTCCAACACAAAAGCTGGCAAGCCAAAGCAAAAGTGCACACTTCCTAGAAACAACATTTCTTGAAGGTAATTCTCCTCCAAATCCTCTGCTCTTAAAAGACATCTTTTAGTGTAAAGAAATTAAGAGAAACAAAAATTTACAAGAACAAAGAGAAAGCTCAATCAGTATTTTTAAAGAAGAAAAAGAAACGTTGAGTACCAAATGAGAGACTTTTACACACTCAGTCTCTGTTTCGCGGCCTAATGAATAGGAGTGACAGAGACTGACTAACTGCACTCTCCAAATTAGTGAACGTGTCTTTTGGTATTAGGTTGGAGGAATTTGTACGAAATTTTCAAGGGATAATTTTACTAACTTGTGTTTTGACTAAATATCAGTTTCAAACATTTTTTAAAAATAATTATCACTCGTATTATAAACGATTTATTTCGTTTTTCACTCACAACTCAAAAGTTAGTTGACATGTTTTACATGTAAAAAAAAAAAAAACATTCTTACCATTTGACTTTGATTTGATCCACTAAATTGTTTCTTTAATGATTAAAATTACATGTTTACCCTCATTTGACTTTAGTTCAACTATTCAAATGACATGTTTACCATTCTTTTTCCATATACAAGAATATATAAAGTAAGTGATCAACATCATACAGTTTGGTATTGAGGGTTATTATAAGCCGTACAAGTGTTCGGTTCTATATTTTTTTTAAGGAAATTAATGAAATTTTAAGTAAATTTTTTTTATTTTTTTTAAGGAAATTAATGAAATTTAAAAAGTGAAAGAGAAAAATAAGAAAAATTTTAAAAATAAAATAAGAAAAATCACCCGTTCATATATTTTTTAAAGGAAATTAATGAAATTTTAAGTAAAAAAAATTTATTTTTAAGGAAATTAATGAAATTTAAAAAGAGAAAGAGAAAAATAAGAAAAAATTTAAAAACTAAAATAGAAAAATAGAATAAGAAAAATCACCAATTCATATATATTTTTAAGGAAATTAATAAAATTTTAAGTAAGAAAATTTTATTTTTTTAAGGAAATTAATGAAATTTAAAAAGAGAAAGAGAAAAATAAGAAAAATTTTACAAGTGTCCGGTTCTATGATAAGTCACCCATTGATATTAGGTTGAGAGAGGAGATTAGGTGCACATTTAGGTACCATTGATTCAACGTTTGAACTTCATGTAAACTCTGTTAGATGATGATATATTTTCATATACTAAAATACTATAAACTCTCGGTCAATTTTAATTGAAATATGTCAATTTTATTTAATTTTTATTTATGATACAAATTATAATTAATGTAAATTATATAATAATTGCTCTTAATTAGGCAATAATAAATACTGTCTTGGCCTTTCATTACGTTTAAACTATATAAGTCTTTAAAATCATTATCCAACCATAATAACATGTATGGCAAATTATAAACAAAACAACATACAAAGAATATTGAGAAAATTACAAACAACACAACAACAACATGTAACAACACAACTGATTTGAAGAAGATTAAAATTTGTCATCCCTTTCCTTAATAATCACCGGAAAACCACCTTTCATTTTAGACGTCAAGTACGATATGAACACCGGCTCTACACCTTCCTCCATCGCTGGCACCACCCTAAACCGCCGCAAAACACCAGCAACCACCCTCTTTGTATGCAGGAACGCTATCTCCTTCCCCAGATAAATCCTGGGTCCAGCTTGAAACACCGGGTACGTGTAAGCATCCCTCCCTACGAACCTCAATTTCTCGGTGACCGCTTCCTTCTCCAACCATTTCTCGGGGCAAAAATCCGCCCAGTCTGACCCCCACAACCTCTCCAACCTCCCCATTGCATAAGGATGATAAGTAACCCTCATCCCTTTCTTCACAACCGTCCCATCCGGCAAGACGTCGTCGTCTATTACTTCTTTGCTGTCAGCGGGGACTGGCCGGTACAGTCTCATGCTCTCACACAACGAAGCGTGTGTGTAAACTGTGAGATATATATTTTGTAATTGGCTAATTTCGTTGTCAAAACAAGTCTGATCGAATTGTAATTTTTTGATTCAAAATTTTGAAGATTGAAGATCGGATGCGGAGTTGAAGAAGTTCAAGTGTTCGTAATATACTACACTCTGAGATAATGAGAACAATGCTCTAAGAAATTTTGAGAGGTAGTGAGAACATTTAGGAAGGGTTTTGGAAGGTTAGAACACGTTTTTACATTCTGTCCATCTTGAACTGGTTCAAGATTTATTGAACAGGTTCAACATCTTCAGAATTGCCAAAATTTCAAAACTGGCCATCTTGAACCGGTTCAGCCCTTCTAAACCGGTTCAAGAAGTCTTGAATGCATCAGGTTTCCAAGTTACCTTTTTTCTTATGTTTCCTTTTTTATCCCAACTTCCTTCTAAGTCATATACACGAAATTTATCATATTTTCTGAAGGATTAGGATTTTCAAAACTTTATATAAACTATGTCATATACATTGGTTCAGAAATGGCTTTAGGGAAAATCAATTCTATATTTTGAGAAAGCCTTTTAGAGAGAGAAAAATTCAAAAAATCAAATCTGATTATTCTTGAGAGCACACATATATATTCATGAGTGATTTAGTTGTGTTGTTCTCTATCTCATTGGAATTGGAGCTGTATTGAAGATTCAGATATTCCGGATGATCAACAGGATTTAATTCTTCTACAATCGAGTTCAAATCTTGAAGAACAGAAGTAAACACAGTCACATTTTGAAAGGGTTGGAGCATTCGCGGAGTGCTATCTAATCTACCTCCTACTCTTCTACAAATATCAAGTGTAAGCCTGAGGTCAAGTTGCTGTTGGACGGGGAGTCGCAAAGCCAGAAGATCGTCAGCGGTTGGTGTGATATAGAACGCTAGGGTGTGAGCTAGAGTCAAAGTTCAGTATACTTTGTTTCAAACATAGTGGATTGGTTTACTTTGGACTGCACAGTCCATGAGGTTTTTCCTATAAACTGGGGTTATCAACTGGGGTTTCCACGCTAAAATCTTGGTGCAATCTCTCTAACTCTAATTTGTTTTACTTTACATATATTTGTGATTGTGGATGTTTAAATTGATTATATAATTTAATCAATCATAAATTGAGCAAGTTGATCTAATAATCATATCTAAGTCATTAAAGAAGTTAATCACAATTAAAATCAACTGTCTGTTTTCGCACCCCGCGTAACTTTTGTTTCACAATTTAGTATCAGAGTGGGTAACTCGATATATTGAGTTGATCATATTTGTTGATTGATTGCTGATTTTTGCATCATGTCTGAAAATTCATTTGTTGATGTGTTGTCTTTACCTCCTGTTTTTTATTCTGTCACAAGCATGCAAATTGAGTGGTCTAAGTCCAAAAAGGATTTTGAAAATCTGTTAGAGAAATTGAATCTTGCGGAACTTGATAAAGATATTTATAAGTTAGAAGTTTCTGTCTCTAATAAGAATTTGGAAGAAATTGGCCATAAGAATTTGTATCTTCTTCATAAAATTGATTTCCTAGAAAAGGAACTTAAAAAGGTAAATTTGTTTAATAAATCACTGAAAATTAAAATTGATAATTTGAGTAGTGAATTTGTTAAATCAAAACAGTCTATTCAGAAAGTTGATATTGACACTTGCAAAATTGATAAGTTGAAAGGAGTGGTTGAGAATGTTATAAGTAACAAAGATTTGGTATCAACTTCAAATGATTTGTATTTTAAAAAATCTAAAGATATTTTTGTGAAATTTGAAACCAAGCCTTATGTTGTTTCTAATTCTCTTAAACTTATTTCAACATATCATTTTTGTGGTGAAAAAGGGTATATCAAGTATAAGTGTCAGAAAAGAAAAATTAAACTAGGAAAGAAATTAAAAAATCTAGAGAGTTCGAATTTAAGGAAGAAGAGGATTGGGACTGTTGAGTCTTGTGACATTTTGCCTAGAACAATAAGGAAATCATTGCATAATGAATCTAAAATTGTTTGGGTAAAGAAAGAGAATTTTAAGTATTTTGCCATGCACACTGCACTTAGAGTACTTGATCCACGTGGTTGGTATTTTGATAGTGGTTGCTCTAGGCATGTGACAGGGGATAGAACATTGTTTACCACTTTTAAGGAATGTTCAGTTGGTACTGTTACTTTTGGTGATGATAAGGCTTCTACTGTAAGTGGTAAATGTAAGATCAAATTTTCAAGAATTGGGGAGTTAAAAAATGTTCTATATGTTAAAGGTTTAGCTGCTAATCTGTTGAGTATTAGTCAAATCTATGATAAGGAGTTTCAAGTCAATTTTACTCAACAAGGGTGTTTTGTAACTAATGAAAAAGATGAATGCATCTTTAAAGGAACTAGAACTCCTGATAATTGCTATGTTGTGTTTTCATATCCTTCACTAATGTATTTTTCTGCAGTTACTGATGAGGATGTTTTATGGTATAAAAGACTTGGACATGTGAATTATAATGATTTAATGAATTTGTCTAACAATGATCTTGTTTGAGATTTGCCTAAATTGAAGATGTTTAATAATGAAATATATGATCCATGTCAGTTAGGAAAACAAACTAGAGTGTCACATAAGAGACTTATTCATAAAGTCACTTCTCGACCTTTAGAATTGATTCATATGGATTTGATGGGTCGCATAACACCTGATAGCATTGGAGGAAAAAGATATATGCTTGTTATGGTTGATAATTTTTCTAGATTTACTTTTGTTGCATATTTGAGAGAAAAATTTGGTACTTTTGTGAATTTCAGGTTTATTTACCAACTTATTCAAAATGAGAAGGGATATCGAATTAATCGAATTAAGAGCGACAATGGAGGTGAATTCGAACTTAAGGAGTTTATTGAATATTGTGATAAGAATGGCATTAAGCATGAATTTTCAACACCTAAAACACCACAACAGATCTGTGTAGTGGAAAGGAAAAATAGGACAATCGTAGGAATGACTCGTACTATGCTTCAGGAGAATAAGATTGCAAGTCACTTTTGGGCTAAATCGGTATGTACTGCTTGTCATATCCTAAATAGAGTTTATCTTAGGTCTGGAACTAACAAAACTTCATATGAATTGTGGTATAATAGAAAGCCCATCGTTAAATACTTTAGAGTCTTTGTAAGTAAATGTTATATCCTTAGAGATATGGAGCACTTGGGAAAATTTGACTCTAGAAGTGATGAAGGTGTGTTTTTGGGTTATTCACAAACAAGTCGGGCTTATAGGGTTTTTAATCTTAGAACCAAAGTGGCCATGGAGTCTATAAATGTGGTTTTTGACGATACAAAATCTAAGACAACCTCGTCTCAACTTGATGAAGAAGAAACTAATTTTGAAATTGCAAGAGAAAGAAAAGAACCTACAATTCATGAGGAAGAAAGAGTTGAGAATTTAGGTGGAGAATGTGAAGAAGTTGAAGAAGATGAGGATGATGAATTAGAGGTCACCACTGATGAACCTATAGGAATTCATGCACCATCTCTAGATATTCCCACATCTAGCAATTCTAGAGTTAGATTGAGTCATCCAATTGACAATATGATAGGTCCATAGGATAAGCATGGTACTAGGAGTACAGTCCGTGATAATGTAAGACACTCATGCATTGTAGATGATATAGTACACTCATGTCACATGGTTCAGTTTGAACCTAAGAATGTTGATGAAACTCTTCAAAATTCTGATTGGCTTATGGCTATGCAAGAAGAATTGCTTCAATTTGTGAATAATGATGTTTGGGAATTAGTACATCGACCTAGTGATGTTAATATCATAGGGACCAAATGGATCTTTAAAAATAAACTTGATGAACATAGTATTGTGATAAGAAATAAAGCTAGATTAGTTGCACAAGGATACACTCAAGTTGAAGGAATTGATTTTGATGAGACTTTTGCACCTGTTGTTAGACTTGAGTTTATTCGACTTTTTTTGTTCTTGCATGTCACTTTAAATTCAAATTGTTTCAAATGGATGTTAAAAGTGCTTTTCTAAATGGTATCTTGCATGAAGAAGTTTATGTAGCACAACCAAAAGGTTTTATTGATCCACATAATCCTGATTTTGTGTTTCATCTTAAAAAGGCTCTTTATGGTTTAAAGCAAACACCTAGAGCATGGTATGATAAGTTCACTTCTTATTTAATGCACAAGGGCTTCAGAAGAGGAGGAACAGATAAAACATTGTTTATTTTCATAAAAGGAAAAGATTTTCTTAAAGCTCAAATATATGTGGATGATATTGTTTTTGGTGCTACATGTGATAACCTTGTTCATAATTTTTCTAAAGATATGAGTAATACTTTTGAAATGAGCATGGTTGGTGAACTGACTTTCTTTCTAGGTATCCAAGTGAAACAACTTGATGATGGAATTTTCATATCTCAATCAAAATATGCAAAGGAGCTAGTTAAGAAGTTTGATATGAAAGATTCAAAGCATATTCAAACTCCTATGAGTACTTCATCCAAATTGGATAGAGACTCTGATCCTAACAAGGTTGATCATTTATTGTATAGGAATAGATTAGTAGCTTGTTATATTGGAAGCAACTAGGCTAGATATTTCATTTAATGTAGGTGTTTGTGCTAGGTATCAAGCTGATCCTAGAGAACAACACATTCTTGCAGTCGAGCGTATTATTCGTTATGTTAATTGTACATTGAATTATGGATTGCGTTATTCTTTTGAGTTTAACTTTGAGATTACGGGCTATACTGATGCTGATTGGGCTGGTAACAAGGATGACAGAAAGAGTACTCTAGGTGGTTGTTTCTATGTTAGTACTAACATTATTTCATGGTATAACAAGAAGTAAAATTGCATATCTTTATCATCTTGTGAAGCTGAATACATTGCTTGCTTTGGATGAAACAAATGCTTCTGGATTATGGAATTGATCAAGGTACTATTGCTATCTTTTGTGATAATACTAGTACAATTAATATTTCAAAGAATCCAGTTTTGCATTCTAGGATTAAACACATTGACATTCGACATCATTTTCTTATGGAACTTGTTGAACAAAATGTCGTGTCTTTGGAAAAAGTGCATACTGATCAGAATTTGGCTGATATTCCCACTAAACCATTAGATGCTCCTAAGTTTTCTCATTTTAGAAAATCTATTGGTATATGTTATCTTGATTAGATGCATTGCAGAGACATAATGTATAAAGGATTTTCATGTATATCTTGAGAGTCTATATTATGTTTTTGGGAAGTTAAGCAAACCATATTGATTGAGTGTGTTGAACACAAGGAGTTTCATGACACATGGATTATCTGTGGAAAGCATACAATGGCTATGAATTGATGAAGTTGATTTTACTTACTTATTTCGTATCGTAAATGAATCATTGATAGTACATTTACTTGAGATGTCATTATTTTGGTCAAAGATAATGTTGACATGATTGATCATTTTCTTGGAATTTAAACTTGATTTATGTATTTTAGACCAAAAGAGTGAAAAGAAAAATAAAATTGAAAAATAGTTTGGAATGAAAAAGATTTTTTTTAAAATAGAAAGAAAAATATTTTCTATTTTGAAAAAGGTGAGATGGAAAAGGCTACTTTTGGAATTTATTTGAAAGCAATCTTGACTCGAAACAAATGGGAATAAGGAAAAGAGCTGGCTGCTCATAAGCGTGAAAGCCGCCAATGTGCAAAAAGAAAAATGGAGCATAAAGAGATAAAAAAAAAAAAAAAATGTCATTTGTACATGTTGATTGTTTGATTTCTAAGGATATGTGATATTATTGATTTATTGTCTGAAATCTGAATAATTGATAGATCATATGGTTTTAGAACTTGGTGGTGATTTTACTACACTTACTAAGTTTGTGGAACTTTGTGATACCCCTCAGATCCGAGACACGGGTTGATCAGGCCCAGGCCTAAACCCGAGGAATATCAAACAATTAATATGTTAAATCGAACACAGAATACAAAACGAAATAAGAAATAAACTAATAACTGAAGGAATGCTAAATTAAAATCCTCAAAATATACTTACTGAAATCTGTTAAATTCAAACTCCAAACTCCATAAGTTACAACTCGGGAATCCATCTAGTGGACCCTTTATTAAAAAACCCAAAAGAAACTAAACATCTGAAATGGAAACTAAAGGTAAACATAGAAAAGATTCCTACGTAGTCGGAGGAATGAATATCTGTATCTGCTCTGCACGTCCAAGCTCTAATCCTAGAACTGACGAACACCTGAAAAATAAAAGAGTGGGTCAGGCCCACATGCAAGTCCTGTTCTACTACGAGCCATATGTATATATATAGTACACACTATAGATATGCAGATACATCCTAGGAAGACTCAACAATATCTAGAGTAGTCCATATGTATATATATAGTACACACTATAGGACGCTCACTAATCCAGTAGGTCTGTCTCAGCCTGAGTAGAGATACCATGCAAATCGCACAATAATGTGGTCATGTGTACCTAAACCTACCATGGAACAACACCTATGTCCAGTTATCCATCCTAGACGATATACGCGCCCTAACCATGGTCCTGAGATTCAAACTCATACCATGACATCATATAATATATATATAAAATCCTCCTAATACAAAATATCAACCATCTGTACTATGGTTTAATATATGTATCACCAATCCATCCTGAAACCACCACAGGTCATTCAAGCGTTTTATTGATATAACACAAATATGAGATGGACTTAACCTTTTTGGTTAATCCATTATTAAATCCAGATTAGGTAGAACACAGTATTTGAACCAGTCCATACCCAGTATGCCACCGTCCCATACCGGTGCATATAATCCTCCATCCAACACAGTTAACAAAAATAGCACCATATACACTTATTAACTATACTCCAGAATCAATATACAAACAATCTAATCTGTGTATGATTCAATTATACATTCAATAAAAGATATAGAAATCATATTCCAGTCCTTCAAATTTAGAAAGAAAGACTACACATATAATTCCTCCAAAACAGTACAATAACTGATGAAATATACCGTATAATTAAAAATCAATTAATTTCCATTTAAGCGTACTTATTTTTCCTCCAGAATAAATAATATATGCTTATAAAACAGTTGAAACATGAATAACAGTTTAGAATCATGCTAGAAACCAAATTGCTTTATGGAAACAGTAAGCAATGTCAAAGTATAATTCAGCCTTCCACATACAGTGTATTATCGTAGGTTATCTCATGCTTCAATATTAATACTAACATGCTTCCCAATCCTTTTTATATCTCTGGGACAGTTATACAGACCATCTACATCCCCTGAACCAACCTAGAAACCTTTCTACAGGCCAAACTGAAGTCAGAACGTGGAAAATTGCCAAAAACAAAGGAGGAGCCGCCTCCACAAAAGTGGAGCCCCCTCTCCCCTTGGTGGAGCCGGCTCTACCCTTTTGGAGCCGGCTCCACCCCCTTGTGGAGCCGCCTCTCCTTCGTTGAGAGTCGTATCCCCTATTCTGCCCATCTCCTTCGCCTTCGGCGAAGTGCAGAGACTCTGTATAGTTTTTATAGCTTATTTAAGGGTTCAATTGGAGTCCTAGAATCAAATAATATCATGCATTCAAACCCAAATACATAAGGTTTAGCAAAATTTAAAACTCAAACATTTTGTTTTTAAACAGAGTAACTGCCTACCAAACAGATTAATGCAACGATTTAACAGTCAATTCAAACATACGTTCAAGATTAATATTAACTTCAATTTAATCTGTTTAATGCTTGATAAAACCCTGGAGTCTACTAGGCATGCACAGAACACGAATTAAAGAGAAGGAATAAAATAGTGACTTGCTTTTGAGTTTCAGATTTGAAACTCTAAACTGTCGTCTCCTGAATTTTCCGACGAAGTTTTCGACTGTTGTTCCACCTCCGTCACACTTGGTTTAGTCTTAGTTGAAGCCCACAACCCTAGCTTCCCTCCTTTATCCCTCTCTGTAAGCTCTCAAGTTTTCACTCTTTGTTTTCTCAAAACCACAACTGTTGCTCTTTGTATTTTCACTACGTGTATGGGTTTTGTTTTTAGAACCCTAGGTAGAACTCGTACCTGTATATTTATAGGTGTTTGTAATACACAACCCTAATTCTAGTTGTAATACAAGAAGGAAACCTACATATACTAAGTCGGCTAGCATGAAACCTAAAACCCTAACCCTAATTTACGCATTTAAATAAATACACACTGAATTAAGTAATTAAATCAATTAAATAAGTATAGTAGGTAAAATACTAAAAGACAACTCATTAATTAAAAACACTTAAACTATTAATTCCAATTAATGCAAGAAAATACAATTAACCACTTAAACAAATAATTCCAATTAAGTAAACAAAATAAAACAATTAACAATTATTCAAATAAAAAGACAATTAAAAAAAAAAAACAAGTTAATGAAAAATAAACAATAAAAACAAATGAAATTTAAATAATTTAATAAATACCAGGACTATCCTTTTGAAATTAGGGATATTACAAACTTTAACGAATTGATCTTGGTTATTTTTGTTGCTACATATAATCTTGTGAAGTCAACATTCTCAATGGTTTCAATTTACAAGATTTATATGGTTGGTTGCTTCCTCTTTCTAGGAAATTTCTTCCTTGTAACCCTTGTTAATTTGTGACAAAAAGGGAGAGAGAGTTGAGACACTTATTATTCAGGGGGATAACTTTTTGCATTGAGGGGGAAAACCATTATTCATTGCATTACATTGTATTGACATTCAGGCATTATTCACTTTACTATTTTATGCTTATGTTTATTTTCTTGATTAAGCTTCACGAGTAGTTGTATTTGAGCTAATGTGCAGATTACAGGTTGTTACATGTGTTGAAGCTTCATGAGGTTCAATAAAATTTTCGCGGTTTATTTTCTTTAACAATCATTGTAATTTATTTTCCTGCTTAGGTAGATTGTTGAATTGTTTTTAGGGTTTTGTCACGAAATTGCCAAATGGGGAGATTGTGAGATATATATTTTGTAATTGACTAATTTTGTTGTCAAAACAAGTCCGCTCAAGTTGTAATTTTTTGATTCAAAATTTTGAAGATTGAAGATCGGATGCGGAGTTGAAGAAGTTCAAGTGTTCGTGATATACTACACTCTGAGATAATAAGAACAATGCTCTAAGAAGTTTTAAGAGGTAGTGAGAACATTTAGGAAAGGTTTTGGAAGGTTCGGAACACGTGTTTACATTCTATGCATCTTGAACTGGTTCAAGATTTATCGAACAGGTTCAACATTTTCAGAATTGCCAAAATTTCAAGACTGGCCATCTTGAACCGATTCAAAAAGTTTTGGATGCATCGGGTTTCCAAGTTACCTTCGTCTGATGTTTCCTTTTTTATCCCAACTTCCTTTCAAGTCTTATGCACAAAATTTATCATATTCATATTTTCTGTGGGATTAGGATTTTTAAAACTCTATATAAACCATGTCATATACATTGGTTGAGAAATGGTTTTAGGGAAAATCAATTCTATATTTTGAGAAAGCCTTTTAGAGAGAAAAAAATTCAGAAAATCAAATCTGATTATTCTGAATTTATTTTTGAGAGCACACATATATATTCATGAGTGATTTAGTTGTGTTGTTCTCTATTTTATCGAAATTGGAGCTATATTGAAGATTCAGATATTCCGGATGATCAGCAGGATTTAATTCTTCTACAATCGAGTTTAGATCTTGAAGAACAGAAGTAAACGCAGTCACACTTTGAAAGGGTTGGAGCATTCGCGGAGTGCTGTCTGATTTACTTGCTACTCTTCTATAAATATCAAGTGTAAGCCTGAGGTCGAATTGCTGTTGGACGGGGAGTCGCAAAGCCAGAGGATCGTCAGCGGTTGGTTTGGTGTAGAACGATACGGTATGAGTCAGAGTCAAAGTTTGGTATACTTTGTTTCAAACATAGTGGATTGGTTTACTTTGGACTGCACAGTCCACGAGGTTTTTCCCATAACAGTTGACGTATTTTATCAACTAGGGTTTCCTCGTTAAAATCCTAGTGCAATCTCTCTAACTCTAACTTGCTTTACTTTACATATATTTGTGATTGTGGATGTTTAAATTGATCATATAATTTAATCAATCATAAATTAAGTAAGTTGACCTAAGAATCAGATCTTGGTCATTAAAGGAGTTAATCACAATTAAAATCAACTGTCTGTTTCCGCACCCGCTTAACTCTTGTTTCACATAAACCATGTCATTCACTTCGTCGTAAATCGGCGAATTAGACTTCTTTCCAATCTCTCTGAGAATTTCCTCTTCAACCTTTGGTTTATTGTAAAGCAACCAGAAATACCACGTTAAAGCCACCGATGTGGTGTCTCGGCTAGCTAATATGAAGCTGATGACTATATCTGTAACGAAATTTTCATCCGAATGACCGGAGCTCAAGAATCTAGATAGTAGATCTACAGAGTCCAGTTCTGATTTAACAGTGAGTTCTTGTTTCTTTTATTTGATGATATGTTTAGCGAATTCGTGTACTTTATTGACAGCGATCCGAAGTTACTTCTCGGATCCGATATCGAGAAGTCTTTTAGTTTTCCAAATAGAGATAGAGGAGAGAGAAATAGTGTGTGTAGGGGTATAAAAGTCATTTTCATTATCTAATATTTTGGAATAAATGTGATTAAAAAATTAGGGGCAAACATGTCTTTTTTATGTTTTTAATGGGGGTTATAACGGAAAAGCGAAAATGGACCTAAGTGATAGTTATTTCGAAAGATATTTGAGACTGATATTTGGCCAAATCTCAAGGGGTGTCAGTAAAATTATCCCAAATTTTAATTAGTTATAATTACATTTATGTAGATCAGCTAAATAACATGTATCTTCTGCTTCTCTATGACTTTAAATATAATATGGACATGGTCCTCTTCAGTCGATGTTGACTTTCCCGGAAGTGTTAAATGATTATTATATTTATCGTGCATTTATTATTTTTTAAATGTATAATGGGAGGTGATATTCGCACTCCACTTTTCAACGTTTACACTGCAATCTTAAATGAAATGGCAGTTCTAATCCTAACTTTACAAATAAATTGAATAATTGAATAATTTTTTTTTACGGGACCAAGAAATAAAAATAAAAATAAATATTTATTGAAGAAATTATATTTTTTGTCAACATCCCCAAAAGAAAAGAAAAAAAGAATGAAAAGAAGAGGATTATTATTATTATTATTTTTATCTAAATTGAATAAATTATTTCTTTTGATAAGACCCCCCCCCCCCCAAAAAAAAAAAAA
This sequence comes from Cornus florida, assembly GCF_030987335.1. Lineage (NCBI taxonomy): Eukaryota > Viridiplantae > Streptophyta > Magnoliopsida > Cornales > Cornaceae > Cornus > Cornus florida. Next base: position 97,196,473 of record NW_026775571.1, on the reverse strand, counting down.
AGGAGGTTATTTTTATCTAATAAATTATTTCTTTTGACAAGACTCATAAAAAATTATCAAAAAAAAAAAAAAGTTATCTCTTTTAAATAAAAATAAGTTAACTTTGTTGAATAATATCCCTTTCAATTGTAAAAAAAAAAAAAAAAAAAAAAAAAAAAAGGAGAAAAAAGAAGTTATTATGAAATAAATTATTTCTTTTGACCATCAAAAATTAAATTATTAGTATAGAATAAATTATTTTCTTTGAGAGGACCTTCAGAAAAAACAAATAGATAGGGAAAAAAAAAATAGTAAATAAAGTAAAGAAGATAAAAAAATGTTAAAATTGTATAAAAGGTGGTTATGACATTATAAATTAAAGGATAGTACATTAATGAATTGAATGACCTTCTTGTCATTTCTTTTAAAAGAAAAAGATAAATGTAGTGCAATTGGAGAAAAGTAGGGCGCGAATAAAAAAAAATAAAGGTATCACTTTAGCATACAAGAGTATTACTTCGAACTGGATGAGAGGTTAATGTTATATTGGAAATTAGAGACAATTTACAAGAGATTTAAGTGTCACCCCATTCAATTTTTTTGAGGTTAATGTTATATTGGAAATTAGAGACAATTTACAAGAAATTTAAGTGTCACCCCATTCAATTTTTTTATCTTTCACTTGAAAGGCCAAAAAAAAAAAAAAATACCCAAGTGTGTGGCCCTTGGTGGTAAAGCAGTATAAGTTTCACAAATGTACAAAGATATGATTTCTCATTTTGTATCCAACAAACATTCTAGCATGGCCTATTGGTTCTCTACTTTTTATGTTAGAAGTCTTTCATCTTTTGGTGGCTATGAGTACAAAGCGTTGGGTAAGTAATTAAGAATTAAGTTAAGATATCATATCAACACCAAAAAAAAAAATTCTTCTTCAATAATAAAATATATGTTTACCTATCAATCTTCTTCTTCTTCTTTTTCTTCTTCTTCTTTTTTTAATTTTTTTTATTTTGCCTATCAATCTTGTGACCCATCTTCATTTTATATAACAAACAAAGCACTCAAGAATTATAACCCCAGACTACCCAGTAGTACTTTTAGTGTTCCAAAGTGATAGGGCGAAGGTTCAAGTCTTTATAGACATGAAAAATTAGCGTAAATCATTATTAACATTATATTCAAACACTATTAAGAGAACTACTGCCTACTAATTTAAATAATTACAAGCTAATAACAGTAAAATGCAAAAGCAGCCAAAATATGCAGCATGCATGAAGATAAACCAATTCCTTTTCATATATATATATATATATATATATATTTTTTTTTGGGAAAGTCCTTTTCATATTTCGTGATACACATCTAGTGGGCAAAATTTCAGAGACTATCACAGATTTTTATTTATTTATTATTTTTTTTTTCAAAGGAGAAAGGACAGCTCTGATTTCTTCTAGAAACTTAATGCTCTAGCTCTACTCACCCAAGTTACATAACATGCCAAATACCAAATTCAAAAAATAAAATAACAGCAAAAAAAAAATTACTCCACAAATTAAGTACCCTTACCCATGATGGTCACACCATGACAACCACTAATCATGATCACTAGTAATCATGCCACAAAATGATAATGATGGTGGAGATTAATTTAAGCCATCATTTTAAGAACGATATTAATTTTACAGTCAAAGAGTTTGAACAATATACAAAGTCGAAGACTGGATACGGATCGTTCAAACTCTTAGGCCTCAATAACATTACTCTTCTAGGAAACCAGTCTTGGTTAAAACCGCATTCCTCACTTTGCTGAGGTCTCTTCCTTTGAGTGTCCTTCCAATCCCTTCACACATGGAGAAAGAAGAAACCTGACTTCTTGCAAGCTTCCTAGCTATATATTCATGTGGAGGCACCATTTCATCATCATCAACAACATCATAATAATCCCCATAGCCATAAACATCATCACCTTTCTTTGCAGTACTGTTTCTGTAAATCTTTGACCAGTCAGGAATGTTCAGAGGAGCTGATGACCCCTGAGCCATCTTGGCCTCACTGGTATTACTACTGCTCCTAATTGGGATCACTCTTGGAGCAGTAGGTAAGCGCCTCACTGATGAATCCTTGGAGGACTTCCCCTTCTTAGGGCTTGAATCTTCTCTCTCCTTCAAAACTCCCCAAACTACTTCTTCCAAATCTTCATCTCTCATTGACTTCCCAACACCATACCCATCTGCCATAGCTTACAAGAGAATGCTCAAAGCTTGAACAACACAAACCTACTTTCCAAAATATATGGATATACAAGGGAAAATGGAATTTTTTTTTTTTTTTTTTAAAAAAGAAGGAAAATAAGGGTGCAAGAGAATGAAATCAGAATAAAAAAGGAGAGCTCACAGAGATAAACCTGTAGGAGTACCAGAAACCAGAAAAGGAAAAGAAATTAAGCAAAAGGAAATGATGGGTTTCATCAGAATCTCGGTTCCCAATTTTTTCTTCTCATACTCTACCCGAAAATGGTTTGACAGTACTTACAGGTTTTTTTTTATTTATTGAAAGATGACAGTACTTAAAGGTTGGTTTCACAATTCACTACAAAATTGTTCAAAAAAAAAAAAAAACCCACAAAATCATGTGGCTCTGGTATAGCTAGAAGCTGTCATGGACTCATGAAACCATTTTTTGTGTTTTTTTTGTAGCCTTAGTAGAACATTGGGAATATAGAGATTTATTCTTGAAGTGGGGTTGACATTGAATCTGTTGAATTTCTGTGACGTCTGAAAAGACTGACTTTTGATTGGGAAAGGTGGAGAAGAACCATTGGTCTGACAAACCTTGCTGATTTCTGTAATCTTATCCTCTTATAACACTAATAAAAGCTTTCTTTCTGCATAGAGAGAAGATACATATATATACTATATATATATACAAGTACTTTTATAGGATGCCTGCGAGAGGGTGCTATTAATGGAGTAAAAGCACTTTGAGTTGGGTGGTGGAGGAAGCGCACTCAGAGATTTGTGGAGGTGGGTTTTTATTTGTTGATTTAACTGTGACTGAAGTTCTATTCATTCTTCAATGCTTCCTGGGTTTTGGGATTGTTGCTGAGAGCAGTGACGTGCACATACAATGTTATCTATTTATTATTTAAAAAATATAGTGTTATATAAGTTAAAAAATAATGATATGACATATATATATTTTTTTATTCACATATTTCATACTGTGAAATTCAATTATTTTATTTTTTATTTTATTAATTTAATTTAAAAATAAAATAAAAAATTTGAAGACAACCCAATAGGTACAATATAGCAGCAGCAGACAATTAAACAAAGAAAAAAATTTGTAGCGCATTCTCTAAAACCCACTCCATTTGTAAACAACCCAATAGATAGTCATTGTAGGCCTACAAAAAACACTTGTTTCTCCATACCGCCCTCCTCTCTCTCTACACTGACACACACTCCCTCTCAAACAACTTGCGCCACGAATGCTCTGAGAACTAATCACAAGGCATTGCAATTCAATGCACAGAGAGATAAATGCATATGAATATTGGGGCAGTCATGTGTCAGCCTGGTTAAGTGAGGGGTCCTCTCAACTCAAATCAGGCAACAATAAAATTTACAATACAGGATACATCCATGTGTTACTCTCGGTCAATAAACAATTATGAAAACTTTTAATAACTTTAAGGCAAAAAAGCATAAAACCCCCATCAAGTATTAGAAATTAGCATTTTACCTTCCTGAACTACAAAATCGAGCAAGTCAGTCCCTTAACTATCAGAAATGATCAATTTCACCTCCTGACAGTCCTTTCCAGCTCATTTCCAGTACCAGCATTGTACATTTACAAAAATGCCCATTATAATTAACATTTTAAAAAAAGCAAATAAAATAAAATTTGTAAAATACCATCAATACCCTCACAGTTATATACGGCTTATATTGGTAAAGTTACTTAGTGTAAACTCAAAATAGTGACTGAGTGGTTTTGAGTTCTTAGAGAAGAAAAGAGGAAAGGTCGCGATGCTAGGGTTTGTGAGTGTGACTGCGATTTAGGGGATCTGAAGTACGATTTCTAGGGTTTTGTTTGGTGAATTTTTGGATAGTGTTGAGGAAGAAGAAATTGTGTTTATGATAATCGATCGCGGAAGAAGGATATTGTTAGTACACCTTGAACTACAGAATCATAAGTGTTCTTATTATACCAAATGTTGATTTTTCTTTAAAAATTGTCACTTTATTTATTATTTTTGATGTTATTTTGATTAATTTTGTTTGGTACGGTTATTGAATAGAATGTTCCAATAATTTTCTAGGGTTTTTGACTTTGTGTATAAATAGTTTGTACTATGTGACCATTGAGATTTTGTTATAAAAGTGCGGTTTTTGTCTTTTGATTATTGGTAGGGTTTTTGAATCATTTCAAGCTGTTATGAGTTATTTGTTTTTTACTTTTTAAAACTCTGCGAGCACAATATTTGAGATACTGGCATGCATGAGCAATTTTTTTTTTTTTTTTTTTTTTTTTTTGTGTATTTAAACACTGCCCTTAGATCCATTAAAACTATGTTAGACCCCACTATCTGTTGTGTTGTGCTTTTGGGGTGTTTTTTTCTTGCTTTTGGTCAATGTATTGTAGTTGTTGTCACTGTCCTGTGAATAGATATAAAGGCATCCTTTACTATTGTTAGGTCATTGTCCTGTGCTTTTTGTTGTTCCCACTATGTTCCCTTTCAATTATTAGTTGCCTTGTATTTTATCATTTTTTTTATTTTATTTTTTTTTATAGATAATGCGTAGGTTTGTTACTCTAGAAGTTCATTCTGGAGGATTTTTTCTGTGCACACCCCTTAAGAGTTGTACAGGGGGCATTGTGACTTTGATTCATAATGTAAATCTTGATTTCTTAAGTTTATTTGATTTCAATGATGTGGTAAAGGATCTTGGGTATGATGAAAGGAGTCAATTATATTATAGGAATTCAATGGTGGCTAGTGATGAAGGGATTAAACAAATACTAAAAGATGAAGATGTATTGGGCTGCATTAATTGTCATCAGAGATTTGGTTTGGTTAAAATATTTATTATTTCTCCTAGTACTTCAATGGTTGATGATGTGGAAGAGGAAACAATCAATGAAGAGTGGGAAGATAAAATCCTAGAATGGGCTACTGAGGCAGCAAATGGTAATGTTGACCTACCAGTGAACAATGGTGAGGTGGAACAATTGACTGCTGAGGGATTATATGGTGTAACAGATGTGGAAAATGAAATGGGACATCAATCTGTTGACATAGAAGATGACATGGACCATGGGTATGTGGCTGAGATGGAAGATGATATAGGACTTGAACATGTTGACATGGAGCATGATAATGCTGCTAACATGGAAGATGACACAAGATATCAATCTGCTGAGGTGAAGCCTACTTTTGCTGATAGTGAACATGCTAATCCTGAAGTGGATCTTGATTTACATGACAGGGGATTCAATTTTTCTGACATTGAGTCAACATATGCTCCAAATGATGAGTTTCAAAGCTTAAAAGGTTCATCTGAAGATGATGATGAGAATGATGTTGGTAACCTACAGAATCCAAGAAGGGTTAATGCTTTTGAAGTGGGAAAGAAATATGAATTTATAACAAAGTTTAGAATGGACTTGAGAACTCATGCTATTAATGAGAAGTATGACATCAGATTTGTCAAGAATGAGGCAGAAAGAGTTACTGCTAGATGTGCTTCTAATTGTGGGTGGATGATACATGCATCCATCAACTCTGAAGATGGTAGTTTTGAGATAAAGACATTTAGATCAAATCACTATTGCTCTTACACTAAAATAAACAAGCAAACTTCTTCAAGTTTCTTGGCAAATAAATATATGAAAACCTTGAGGGATGAACCTAACTAGAAGACTGGTGCAATGAAGAAGGCAGCCTTAAGGGATTTGAATGTTATTGTTACACTATATAAGGTTTATAGGGCAAAGCTGAAGGCAAAGACATATATTCAGGGAACCATAGGAAACAATTCAGTAGAGCTAGAGACTGCTGTCATTTAGTTCAAGCCACAAACCCTGGGAGCATTGCAGTCACCACTGTTGACAGAGCAACACTGGAAAAACATGCAAGATTTGAAGGGTTATTCCTTTGCTTTGAAACAATGAGAAGAGGTTTCTTGGAAGGGTGTAGGCCATTCATTGGAGTGGATGGATGTTTTTTAAAAGGTCCTTATAAAGGCCAACTGTTAAGTGCAATTGGGAAGGATGCAGACAATGGGATTTTCCCTATAGCTATTGCTGTTGTTAGATTTGAAACAAAAGAGTCATGGAAGTGGTTCATGGAATAACTAGAGAAGGCTTTGGGTCTATTACATTGATTTACATTTATGTCTGATAGGCTGAAGGTATTTATTTAACTTTTAATTTTTTTTTTTTTTTTATGTTATGTTATGTATATTTGTTTGTATGTTCATTTAATTAATATTTATTTTTTTGTTTCTTTATTAAGGATTAATTGAGGTATTTGAAAACATGTTACATGGTTGTGATTATCAATTTTGTGTGAAGCACATATATGAAAATTTCAAAACAAGTTTAAGAGGTTGAAGTTGAGAAATGAGATGTGAGATGCATCACGTGCACTAACCGAGAGTGTATTCAAGTATCACATGCAGATTATAAAAGACATTGATAAGGATGCCTATGAGTGGCTTGAAAAGGTATCTCCTAGATTATGGTCAAGACATAAATTTGATGATAGTTCTAAGTGTGATTTGGTTGTCAATAATCTTTGTGAGACATAGAATGACAACATTGGTGATTCTAGGGATAAACCACTCATTACTATGTTGGAGTGGATTCGTGGTTATGTGATGCATCGCTTTCAATCCAGAAGGGAGTGAATGCAGAAGCAAACTGACTTGTTGTGCCCTAGTATAGCTACTGAATTCAATAAGTTGATAGATGACTCCAAACATTGTACTGCCAAAAAAGCTACTGCAGATATCTTTGAGGTTTATTATAAAGGTGTTAATGAGGGTGTTAACTTGGAAAAAAGAACGTGTAGTTGTCGGGAATGGGATGTAAAATGTATACCATGCATTCATGCCATTGCATGTATATCTTTAGAAAGGGGGCAACCTGAGCATTATGTGGACAGTTGTTATCATAGGGAGACTTATTTGAGGATATATAGCCCTATAATATAACCTATGCCCCTTAGGCAATTGCAAAAAGAATTTGGCACTGATCCTATACACCCACCCATTGTAAAACTTGTAATTGGAAGGCCTAAAAAAGCAAGAAAAAAGGCAACTGGTGAGGTTAATAAACTTGGTGTAGGTAGTAAGAAAAAAAAAAAAAACTGAAATGTGGTAAGTGTAGGGTAACAGGTCACAATACTAGAATATGCAAAGTAACTGAGGCAATACCTAAGACAAGAGGTCAAGTAAAAGTTAAAGGAGGTAGACCTCATCTGCCTGTTGTTTCTGGTATATTTGGTGTACTTCCAAACAATATAGATGTGGCTGCAAAAGAAAATGATGGGCTTCAAATAGGTTCTGAAAGTGCTGCAAGTTATGCAAGAGGAAGAGGGGTTGGGGTGCTGCAGGTTCTACAAGAAGAAGTGGGGCTGGAGGTGCTGCAAGAGGCAAAGTTGTACTTGATAATACAAGACAACTGCATGAGGTACAATGTTTAAATGACTTTCTATTTTCATAGTTTGTAAAATATGTTATACTAAGATACATATTTTTCTTGCATAGGTGACTTCAATACCATCAAGGTATGGGAATATGTTGAATAATTTGTCACAATCCTCATCAGTTGATCTGAATGTGTTATGGGGTAGTCAAGCATCATCATCATTAGGAAGGTATATCTCTTTTAAATAATTTCCATAGTAGTCATCATCTTCATCTCTTTTAATTGATTTTCATAGTAATTAAGCATCATCATAATCATCATCTTCATCTCTTTTCTTGTGGCAGACCCACTACAAAGGATCCAAGACTTTAGCCAACATTAGGGATAGATGGTGGCAGATAACTTTTTTTGGTGCAGCTCATGACTTATTAATGGAAAGGAACACCTTTTGTTTTTTGGTGTCTTTATGGTACTTTAGCTGTTTTTTGGTTTATGATACAATGGCAGTAAGTATACATTTTGGGTGCACTTATATCGATTTTATTGCTAAGTTTGATACAATGGCAGTAAGCAGGGGCGAGGCCAATTAAGGCCCAGAGGGGGCACGTGCCCCCACTCACTTTGCTCCAATCTACTATACATAGGTACATATTTTTGGTATATACATATACTTACATGGTAATTTTAAATAGTGCCCCCCCTCAAATTTTCTAATTTTCTAATTTTCTTTTGAAAAAAAAAAAAAAAAGGTTATATATATCCCTTCTTCAAGTATACAATATATTTTTCATTTCCTAATTTTTGTTTCCTTTTTCAAAAGAAATTCTTTTTTCACTTATGTATAATTATGTATTTTTCTATTTTTTTTAACTTATTTCTTTTTATCGATGAAATTTGTGATTGTATTTAATTAAAATATTATTAATTAATATTTTGATTCTTATATTTGTAACTATATTTTTTTTACAGTATTTATTTAGCATATTATTTTACAACTATTTTTTTCTTATTTGCCTTTTTGATTTAAAAAAATTATACTTCCTATTTGTCATATTTATTTATTTATTATTATTTTTTTAACAAATGCATTGTGCCCCCTCTGAAATAAAATCCTGACTCCGCCCTTGGCAGTAAGTATATATTTTGGGTGCACTTGTACTAATTAATTACTAAGTTTGATAAAATGGCAGTAAACTAGTATAGATTTTGAATACACTTGTATGGATTTTATTGCTAAGTTTGATACAATGGCAATAAGTATGATGTTGCTAAGTTTGTGCAGTGCTATGAGCACTATGTGGACTCTGTGTGTTATTGGTTTGTTTAGTTTTTTTTTATATGTGTCTTATGGTACAATGATTTATGACTCTGGTGCATGTGTAATTGCAGTTTGTATGTCTTTTATTATTTTGCTAGGTTACAGTGACTATGGTGCATTTCTTGTAGTTGTGTTACTATGCTATGTCGACTGTGTGTGTTAAGAGTTGGTATAGGTTTTGCAGTTTGTGTTACTATACTATATGTATATCATAGTACTACATGATAGATAAGAAACAATTGCTTCAATTATATTCATTAAAAAATATTCCATTACAATTATATATGATTTACTAACCATACAATGAACATCATAATACCACAAGATATAAATTCTAACATGAAAATTTTAAAATTAGTGATTACATTGTTTCTAGTCATGCTACTTGGTACAGGTTGTCACCCACAAAATTCATATTATCATTAATAGGTAAATGTTACACCTCTAAGTTCATATCTAAATTTCGCATCCCAACTTCTGCTCTTAAAGATGATATTCTTCTCATAGCCATCTCTCTTTCCATCTGGTTCCAATTAAAATCTCTTTGAACTTCATTGTGTTGGGGATCTATCCATCTCAAAAACTCATAACTCCTCATCGGATAACCTCCACATCCGTAGAACCTCCACCCTAAATTCGCCGTTGTTGTTGCTCTTCTCAAAGGAGATTTTATTCCACAATAGCAATATAATTCTTCAGGCATTCTATCACGATAAGATACATTATTCGAGTTTCTGGAGGTCCTAAATGGTTTCATATACCTACAAATAATTTGCACAACTTTATCAATATATGTTCACTATATAACTTTAAGAAAACACAAAATTTTATATTAAACAGTAAGCATATATCTACATATATATACGTAGAGAATATATATGATAATATATATATATGTAAAGTACAGAAATACTTATATATGTATGGATTATATATATATATATATATATAAAGTATAGAAATACCTTAACTTCTTCAACTGTGATGGAGGTTTTTTTTGTAGCACTTGGAGAGGGGAGCTGCTATTGGAGGAGGAAGAAATGAGGTTTGGAGTCCATTTATAGAGACAGGGCTACAATGGTCATATTGTAAGGGCAGTTACGAAATTATATCAAAAAGTAACTTCACGCGCTCCATCTGTGCCGGAAATGAGCCGGAAAGGACTGCCAGGGGGTGAAACTGATTATTTCTAATAGTTGAAGGACTGACTTGCTTGATTTTGTAGTTTAGGGAGGTAAAATGTTGATTTCTGATACTTAAGGGGAGTTTTATGCTTTTTTGCCTAACTTTAATAAGTACTTATGGTATCGTATCGTAAATTTTCTCACAATCAACATACTTTGAGTAATGCTACAAACAACCAGCTATACAGAATATAGTATTCAAGTAGTTATTAACAAAAATTGAATCTGAATTAAGTATCTCTTACAGTGTTTATTTCAATAATTGCCAAGTCAAATGGTAAAAATAAGCCGTTGCATTTCTATCATTTTTCAAAATAAATTCCTATATTGGCCCATTTTGTAATGACAAAACACAACCCGCAAATTCGAATTCAAAGTTGCCTCTATTTTTGCTTAAATATTAAAAAATTCCAGAGGCTAGTTAGATATGATCATATGAATATATGATGCCTATAGTGAGGTGAATTCAGTAATGGAAGTATTCTACATGTGTATAAGCGTGCAAGCTGAGTTAGTGGCACGAGTGAGAGTGTAGGACCACTCTTCTGAACTTCGATTTTATTCTCGGTTTTTTCAATAATACAAATCTTTTATTTCAATAATACTAATAGACTATGAGTATATTTTTGTTGATTTTGTTGTTTATTGTTTCTGAGTTTTTAGAAATGCTACTGATATTGTTACTCCATATGTTAGTAGTTAAATTTGAAAATCGTAGTAGTTGAATTTGAATGATACTGGCAGATTACGAAAACGCTCTTTGGAATCTTTGAATTTGAGATACATATATATATATATATATATATATATATATATATTATTCTTTGGATTTTATTTTAATCTCAAAAAGTAAAATCCACATGAATGAACACACAAGCAGATGGGAAGTGAAAACTGATCTAGGTTAGCAGAACCATACGAGAAGGCTTTTATATAGGGCCTTGTACACTGGGGTAGCCCTTTTTATCGTATCTACTCAAACATCTATCACAAATTGCATAATATTGCAACAAGAACCAGTGTAGCAGTCGCAACCTCAACTGTTACGAGCTTACACACCCACCCATGTTGTGGATGTATATGTTGGATAACAAGCTTACGAGCATGGTCTTACTTTGAAATGAAAGAAGACTTTCAGCTCCAAGTTTAACTCAGAAGTAATTCGCTTCTTTTGGAGTGTGAAGCAGTGTCAAACCCAAAATACCTAACAAGCATTATGAATGGATGAATGTTGTGTGTAGATGTGTGCATCTTTTATCACAACAGCCTCAAATTAATTGTGGCTTACGTGATAACATTTCAATTTTTTGAAGCCATAGAGTAAACAATCAGAATCTGACCATCAGAACAGCCTGGATTTGCCTGGCCTTTGAACCAAACACACACTGTTTGTTCCCTTCTATTATTTTTCAGTATGCAGTCACAACCTCAATTGTTGCAAGTGTAGCAGTCACAACCTCAAATGTTTCAAGCTAACAATATTGTGAATTCTTTTGCTTGTTTTTGCAGAGTTTTCAAGGTGTGATCTTCCAATTCCTCTTTATAAGAATTACTCTAGAAAAATTGTTCACATTTTTCTTAGTATAATTCTCTTTGAGAGATTCTATAGAACATTACGGGAATTGTTGAGAATGGCAACAGATAATATAGAAGAGCAAGTTTCATACAAATGCATTTCAATTTTTAGACAACACATCACATTGGCGACATCAATCCATGGAAATCCATATAATCTTTGTCTTAATTGCGCGCATACACACCTATTTTTTATGCATAGATTGTGAATGGATGTATGTTGTGTGTAGATGTGTATATTTTGTCACGATGGCCGCAAATTACTTGTGGCTACGTGATAAAGATTTAAATTTTTGAAGGCCACAGAACACAAATAACCAGAATCTGACCATGGCAATAGCCTAGAATTGCAAGGGACAATTTATAAGCAAATTAAAACCAAAAACAGACCGAATCTGTAGGTGTGAGAACTCCAAAACAATATAAGTATTATATATATGAGGGGTAAAATTCAACATACAAAGATGGTAAGGAATGCACCATAGTGTTCCAAGACACTAATTGGTTCTCCTTGTGCATGATGAAGTTTGTAGAAGAAGTTGAGAATTACAAGTAAAAAGTGTCTAATGAGTACTCTAATCTTCATAATTGCAATTGAATGAATACAGAAACGCACACAAAATTACCTCCAGAGAAGAAGCAGAGTCATGGGGGAGGAGACAAGAAACTATACTTAGACTAAAGCATCGGCTCCAGAAACAATCTCCAATATTTCGCCTGTGATCTTCGCTTGGCGCTGCCTATTGTAGACTCTTGACAGGTTCTTCTTCAATTCAATGGCATTGTCGGTTGCATTGCTCATGGCACTCATCCTAGCAGCAAGCTCACTCGCCAGAGACTCCTGCAATGCTCTCAGGATTTGGCTGTTCAAGTATAGAGGCAACAGGGCATCAAGAATCTGAACAGGGTCCTGCTCGAATTGCAAGATAGGCGAAAACTCGACTGTCTCAGTCCTCATAACATCTCTCTCCACTGTCAGCTTCCCTTCTCTTGTGGTCAGCCTAAAGAACTCATCTTCAGCTGCATCAACACAATTCCCATTCACATCACATATCTCTCCCTTTGGAGATAATGGAAGCAGGGTATGGATCACCGGTTCGGATTTCACCAACGACACGAATTTGGTGTACAGAAGCTCCACCTTATCAACCTCTTCACTGATAAAGAGTGAAAAGACATCGTCTGCAATAGCTTGAGCTTCTTTAGCAGTGGGAAGATTACCGCCTTCAAGAAACCTGTCCACCGGAATGTAAGGCCTACGAAGAAAATAAGAGTTACCCTTTTTACCAACACTAATCACAGTGTAATCAAGGCCAAGATCCTTGAGTTGCGCGATCCTGGCTTCAGCTTTTTTGATGAGATAATTGTTGAAACCGCCACAGAGACCGCGATCACCGGTGATGACAACCAAAGCTACCTTCTTCACCGGCCTCACATTGGTCAGAGGCACGTCTACGTCGTCGGTTTGGAGCTGCTCATTGATGTTGTAGAGAACTTCAACAAGAGTTTCCGAGAAGGGTCTGCCGTTGACCACAGCTTCTTGTGCTCTACGCACTTTAGCAGCAGCCACAAGCTTCATGGCTTCAGTAATTTTCTGGGTGTTGGTGACCGAGGAAATACGCTCGCGAAGCTCGCGAAGACCGCAGTGAATTGGGTTCACTGAGGATGATCGAGAGGGGCTGGAAGTGGATGAATTGTGGGTTGGAAGCTGAAAAGGGCTAATGAAAGAGCGAAAAGAGAGTGAAGAGTAGTCTGAGAGAGAAGGTTTTGAAGAGACCCAAAGTCCTAGATTTGAGCAAGACATGGTTACAGTGTAGCTTATTGGGCTATGAAGGTATTATTAACTATGGAGGAAGAGAAGAGAAGAGAAGAGAAGAGGAGAGGGTATGTTGTGCTTCAAGTGTCTTTGCATTCAATCTTATCTCGTGTGTGTTGTTGTCGTGGGGTGTGTTTTATTGGTATGGAGGAAAGGAGTGAAATGAGAGGTGGAGAGAGAGAGAGAGTACTTGGATGAGGTTTGGGATAAGGATTTTGACCATTGGTTATTGTGGTGCAGAGAGATAAACTATGGTTTGGAAGTGGAATGTAGATTGGCAAAAGGAAAACCATCTTAACATATAATCTTGTGACTTGCAAAAGAATATATACAAAATTACACACACACACACACACACACATAAATTAGGAGTATATAACTTGCGGCCTTGTGTTGATATAAGGGCTCACATAGACCCTATATTTTGTGTTACTTATTGCCTTGCTGGCGGTTGGGATATGCGGCTATACGATTCTGATCCTTTATGCCCAGATTTTATGTTAGTGGATTTATCTTCCCTTCAATTTTTCACACTTCGGCCAGGGGTTTTAATTAAGTAATTCACGTGATTAAAAAATAATAATAGTAAATAAAGACTAACACAATTCTGCTAATGTTTGGAGAGGGTCAGATGTTAAAAAAACCTTACTTTCGCATGTCAACGTATTGTTTTATTGTTTTGAACTCTTGATCATTTTTCTTGTTTTAAACTCGTGATCACTTTTCTTGTTTCGAACTTGTGAGGATAAGATGTAAACAACCTTATTTCTGCATGTCAACACTTCCACATGTCAACAGATTGTTTTCTTGTTTCCAACTCTTTGATCACTTTTCTTGTTTCGAACTCATGACTTCCAACGGAAGAGTAATTCGCTTGATCACTAAAAAAGTATTATGGCAAATGTTAAAAATTAACAAATAGAAAGAAAATGCCAATTGGTTCGACACCTCCTGGGTGCAGGGGCGGAGCCAGGAATTCGTTTCAGGGGGGCGCCATATTAAAGAGGATAAATTATATATATATATATATTTTTCAAAGGAATAGTGCTGCAAGACATTAAGCCGAAAAATAGAACTGTAATAATGGTGAAATAATAACATTTAATAATTTTAAAAACAAATTTAAAAAAAAATTGGAAACAAAAAATACAGACCTTAAGAGTCCTACCAAACTTTGAAGAAAAAAAAAGTTTGAATAAAGGAATGTAATTTTTTTTTTTTCATAAAAAAGAAGAAGAAGAGGAGGAGGAAGAGGAGGAGGAGTAAGAATGAAAAGGAAGGAAAAATTAAAGATATTTTTAAAAAATAATTATTTTAGTGGGCATTTTTGTAAAATTTTATAAATTATAGGCCTATTTGCAATAAAAATTAATTGGCCCAAGGGTAAATAATTATTTCAGGGGGCATTTTTCACTTTTTTATAAATTATTGAGCTATGTGTAATAAAAATTAATGGCCGTTTTCTAGAAAAAAATTATTTTAGGAGGGACCCCATGTTTCAAACAATTCCTTGAGGAGGGTGTGAGTATAAACTAAAAAAAGAGAGGAGGACAGCCCCCCCCCCCCCCCCCCCCCCTATGCTTCAAACAATTCCTTTAGGAGGGTGTGAATATGAATAAATAAAATAAATAAATAAATAAATAAGGAAAATGCCAATTTGGAACCCAACAAAATGGCTTACAGTTAGCCGATAGCAAATCTTTTGGCTCTATCTAACAAATCCAAGAGAAAATGCTGATTTGGAAGATGCCAATTAGGAGGGAAATCCTAAAAAAAAAATTGTCTAAAATTGTAAACTTCTCAAACAGTGTTACTTTGAAGTTGAAATACAATTAGGAGAAAAGTCCACTGCCTGAAGGTATGCTTCTCTCATTCTTACCAATTCTTTGAGGATGTGCCAGACAAAGTAAAATAACCCTTCCATGAACTAACTCCCAGAGGAATTTGCCAATAACAGAGCATGCATGAATCAGGCAAGTTGTTTGATTAGCAACAAAAAGGAAACCCATCTCTCTAACCACATACATACACAAAATATAACACAATGCAGCAAAAAACAGACAAACAGTGAGAACTGCAGGATTTCTGTTAGGGATAAATCTAAATTACACATGTATCTGGTATCAACTTTAGAGAAGATAGACATCTGATTTATAATTTATAATGATCTATATGATCCGAGTAATAAGAGGCCGATTATGGCACTTAAAATGACAGCACATGTTGAATATGAAGGCCTAAACACTGCTACTAACGGCACTCTCCCATCTTCTGAGAAAAATGCCACCACTCTTCTTTGAGGCTTTTATTGATCCATTTCTTCAGCAGTTTCCCGTAATTGTTTTTTTCTCTTGATTCCTATATTCTTTATATTCGTCATGACAAGACAGTCATAGCACAAATGAGGACAGTACAGGAAGAAGTCAACTTATGAGGGGTGATTTGATACAATTGAAGGCGCTCCAAGAACAAGTAGAAATTCAAAAGAAGTGGAGTCCAGTAATCAGCTAAAGAGTTTATAAAAAGATGCTAACAACAGATTCAATTAACAGGAAGAAGCTGATCTTGTAATGGACATGATGCAAACATAGAAACTCAACCTCTAAACTACCTCCCAAATTTCTGAGTATAGCACATTGAGACCATGAATTCAAGGCAACTTTCTCTAAAAATATGCAAACGTTTTGGTTGATTTAATCAGAACTTGAAAAGTAGAAACTCGATGCATTTTGAGAGAAGAAAAGGTACATACTTAGGATATAGATACAAACTGGCTGAAGGAGATATGCATCATTCCCTATCTGACTGATTGGCTCATCCTTTACCGGACCAATTTGGAGCATGCTCGAACAAGAATGCTAATATGAATGTAAATACATCAGGCAATGTTGAGTAAGCAGTCAGTTTGTCTTGTGGGCTCCACACTTTCTTCTCTAATAAGCGGGCTAACAATGGCCTTGTATGTTTGACTATCAGGAATTGTACCATTAAGCACCAGATGGTCATGCATTTCAACTACTTCCTCTGAACTTCTGTTCTTGCTGATATTCGTAAGAAGAGTTGTGTATGTAACAAAATCTGGATCCAAAGACTGAAGGACCATCAGCTCCGTAAGCTCCTTTGCTTGCTCAATACACCCAAACTTGCACAAAAAGTTGATCATAATATTGTAAGTAACTCTATTCATTGAAATCCTTTCCTTCCTCATTTCTGAAAACAAATCTAATGCATTTTCAATCTTTCCACTGAGACAATATCCATATAACAAAGTGTTGTAAGTTATAATATCTAATGATACACCCATCCTCCGTAATTCATCAACCAAAAGTTTAGCTACATCTACTGATACCTCTTTGCATAGACCGTCTATGATTGAATTGTATATTACCAAGTTAGATCTTTTCTCCACCTTTATCATATCATCATAAGCCTGAACTGCACTTTCTATGTTCCCTTCTTTGCAGTGCCCATCAATCAAAGTACCATATGTGACAAGGTCAGGAATCAAACCCCTGATGAACATGCTGCCCAACAATTGCTTTGCTCCTGCTATATTCTTGTTTTCAACAAGATAATTTATTAGAATATTGTGTGTAAAAGCATCCTCAACAAGATTCTTTTCTACAATCCACTTGTGATATTTAATAGCTTCATTCATGTATCCATTTTCGCAAAGACCCTTCATGAGAATAGAGTAAGTGAATCGATCAGGGCAGATCTTATTATTAATCATGTCAGACAATAAAAAGGAAGCTCCTGCCGTATCTCTTTCCATGTAAAGCTGATGGATTAGTGTATTATAAACCACCGCATTCGGCACCACACCCCTTCTCACCATATCATCACACAAACTAAATGCTTCCTCCAAACTCCCATTTCTCGAATACCCATCAATCAAAGTTGCATATGTCCTTACATTGGGCTCGATACCCGTCTTAACCATTTCATTCTGAATTTCCTCTGCATGTTCCAGTCTCCCTAATTTGCAGCAAGCTTTGATAAGACAATTGTAAGTAACTGGGTTGGGCATAACACAATCCCCTGACATGACTCCCATCTTCTGAACAAGCTTCAAAGCAAGATCAATATCCCCCATCTTGCAGGCTCCATCTATGAGCATGTTGAAAGAAACAATATTCGGTACAATTCCACCCTTCAACATCCCATAAAACACTGAAAGTGCTTCAGGCAATTTACATTCTTTACAAAGAGCATAAATAACCAAATTAAAAGTATTCACATTTTCAAAATACCCATAGGAAATCATTTCCTTGTACACCTTCCAAAATCTTCCAACCTCATCCAACTTCAAAAGATGGTTCAATAAGTTGTTCCATGCATGGATAGAAACCCAACAACCCTCTATTCTCAACTTCTTAATCACTTCAAATGCACCCTCAGTGACCCCAATTTGAGTACAAGCCCTAATTAGAGCATCAAACACTGCGGGACTCGACACACACGCCTCATAACTACAAACCAAACCTTCCAAAACCTCCAATGGAGAATAACCCATTGTTTGCATCAAGTTCTTCATCAAAGACAAGGCATCGTCAAATCTCCTACAATTCACCACCACATGAATAATAGTACAACAAGATTCTAATGAGTGAGAAAACCTTTTGTACTCTCCAACCCAACTGAAAAATTCCAAAGCTAGCTCCGGCGAGGTTCGAAACTCACGAACAACGCGACTCACTATTGAATTTGTGAGACTCGACGATATTTGATCCAGATATTTCCATTTTCTTTGCCTCAAATTGACACAAATGGCTTTGAAAACAATATCTTCAGTGTTTGGGTTCGAGAATTGCTTACCCACGTGAAAACCTCGAGCAAAAAGATGACCTCTTTTTGATAAAAACAGGCTCAAAATCATCAAAGAATAAAACCCAATTCATCAATTTGATTAATTCCTGCAAAAAAATGATTGAAGGACGAAAAACCCAAATCAGCGCAGCATCAGATAAACCCTTCTGTGCAAGAAATGTATATATATAATAGTATAAGAAGATGCAGAGACCAATACTTGAGTATCTAAAGAACCCCAAAAGTTTCTCACTTCCAATTGCCGTGGTGAAGGGATTCGCTGAAAACGTATCATGAAACCCTAGAATGGCGAAAAATATTCAAAATTAGGGGAGTTTCCAAAACGACGACGAAATAATGGGGCAGCTTTGTTTAACTAGTCGTATTGGAAGAGTCAATAACACTTTCTCGATCAAACGATTGAGGTGAGTTTATAGAAATACTTTCATAAAATCATTTTAGCAAGGGTGAAGTGTTAGTATTAAATAAATAAAAAATAAAAAGGGGATATTTTACCTGGTGTTAAAAAAATAAAAAAAAATAAATAAATGGTAATAAGAATATTTTATCTGTTAAAAATAAATAAAGAAATAATTAAGAACATTTTTTCGATTTCAAAATTGAAATATAAACTGTACTTAAAACAAAATAAAATAAAATAAAAAGAACTTATTTCATTAAACAATGATGATCAAGAATATTTTGGAATTTTAATTATAACAAAAAATATTGGTCAAAATTAAAAGTCCAGGACAATTTACACATATTTTTAATTGTTAGGAATTTATATCCATATACTTAAATATCAAGGTTGTTATTTTGTATTTTTTTTTTTTTTTGTAAAGTACAGCAACACTCCCTCAGGTTTGCCAAAAGAACATACAAGTGAAACTTACTAGTTTTTTGGACAAAGACATCCCTTGAAGTTTCAAAAATGGACAAAGACACCCCTGACATGAAAAATTGACCAAATTACCCTTTGATAATAAATTAGACCAATCTACCCTCATGAATAATTTATGCATAAAAGAAATAAAAAAAATAAAAAGCAATCTCTTCCCCTCCACCATTCCATTGCCACCAGCCCACCACACTAAGCCACACATATATATAGGGGTTCAAATTACACACACATATATATACCCACAAATTTTTGTATAGCAAAACCCAACACTACAAAATCCAAACAATATGAAATTGGGTCTTTTGATTAGGTGCTCAATTGGATACCTGCAATTTCAGACAACCACCCACCCAGCTCTATCACCCAATCTGACAAAATCCAAATTCAACAACATGGGCTAAAAGAATGTATGTAAGTTGTTGATCAAAATCCCTAATCCTTTGATTTTGATGATAACAAATCAATAATGATGTGTTTTTCTAATGGTTTAAATGAGTTTTAATGCAAGGAAAAAGAGAACCTGTTTTAGAAAGAGTGGAAGGGACTTCAAGTCATCATGTGGTCTCCCATAGCATCAAGAGGTTGCATATGCTCTTCTATATGATCATCTCACTATAAATGTACAGTCAAATTATTTCAAATGAAATCCAAAGAGTCAATATTTGCTCTTGATCATCTTCAAAAGAAAAAAGCCTAAAACTCAAAAGTCAAGCAGCACATGTCGACCGGTTTGGTACAACATGTCGACCGGTATCTAGGCAGTGACAAAATTCCAAGTTGAAGTCACACATGTCGACCGGTTTGACACACATGTCGACCGGTATCTACGCAGTAGCAAATGTCCAAATTGAGCTCAGTACACGTCGACTGGTTCAGCGTACACATTAACAGAATCATGAAGAACACGTCGACCGGTTTGCAGCACATGTCAACCGATTTACAGCACATGTCGACCAGTTTATTCTACATGTCGACCGGTTTGGTCGCAGGTCTGCAGATTCAAATTTGTAACGGTTATATCTTCATTTAATGCTCTCATTTACCTACAACAGCTCTATTGAATTCGAGATATCTACAAATAGAAAATGTTGGAGCTCAAAGAAACATAACACACAAGTGAGAATACTCAAGGTGATCATTCAAGAGCATTCAAAGAGCCTGAAATTCAGATCTGAGCTTTTACTTCTCATTTTCTTTCTCATATCAGTTCAGAGACTAGAGCTTCATTTATTTCATCTACTTACTTTAGTGTGAGAATTATCCTTGTAATATCTTCCATAAAGAAAGAGAGAGAGAGAGAGAGAAACATTATTGTAATCTTCATTTTCATATCTCTACTATCTTATAAGGGTTGGTGTGACCCAAAACTAAAGCTTAGGAGAAAGGTGTTCTCCAAGCAAGGAAGTGAAGCGTAGTTGTGCTTCAATTGACAGTTTGCTCTCCACCATTAAGGAAGAGCTTTAGTGATTTTGGAAAGTCTCAAGGGAGGACCAAGAGCCAAGGAGTAGGAACTTCCGAATCTCGCTAAATCGCCGAGTCACTGTTTGCATTTCTCTATCTCTATCCTTTTTAATTGCATCTATTTTGCTCGAATATTTTTATTGTGTATTGCATTATATGTTGTTGAAGATAAATTTATAAACATTGGCCATTGACTCTATTCACCCCCCTCCTCTAGAGTCAATTAGTGACTAACAATTGGTATCAGAGCCTAATCTCTAGAAAAAGATTTAACCATCTTAGAGAAAGATCATGGCAAATACAATGTTTCACCAAGAAGGTCAATCTAACAATAGACATCCATGGTTTGATGGAAGTGACAACAATTATTGGAAAATCAAAATGAGAGCATTCCAAAGAGGCATAGACATAGATGTTTGGAAAGCCACCGAACAAAGAGACCATGTTCCAACCAAAATAGTAAATGGTGAAAATGTTTCAACACCCGATATTGAATGGACCCTTAATGACCGTAGACTTGTACAATGCAATGTCAAGGCCATTACAAATCTTTATTGTGCCTTAAGCAAAGACGAATTCAATAGAATTTTGGATTGCGAAACGGCTAAAGAAATTTGGGATAAACTTGAAGTTACCTATGTAGGTACTAGCCATGTTAAGGAATCCAAAATGAATATGCTCGTACATAAATATGAACTTTTTACCATGAATGGCAAAGAAACTATTAGTGAAATGTACTCTCGTTTTACTAACATTGTGAATCCTTTGAAGGCTCTTGGAAAGTCATACACATCATCTGAGAATGTGAGAAAAATTTTTAGGTCATTGCCTAAGAATTGGGAAACAAAGAAGACCGTCATCCAAGAAGCCAAGAATCTTAACACACTTCCCATAGATGAACTCATTGGTTCATTGATGGCATATAAACTTGAAATGAATGATAGAGATGAAGAAAATGAGACTCAAAAGAAAGACATTGCTCTTCAAGCTTCTACCAAAGAAGTCACAATTGATAAGGCTCCCAATGATGATGAAGAAGAAGAAATTGCCCTCATTACCAAAACCGTGAGAAAAGTCCTTCAAATGAAGAAGTTTTAAAAGTGCAACAATATTAAAAGAAGTGGCTCATCTAATGAACAAGGAAAAAGAGAAGCACCTACATGCTTTCATTGTGGAAAACCGGGGCATTTCAAATCCGATTGATATGCTTACAAAAATGAGAAGGAAAGGAAAAAGAAAGGCAAAGCCATGAGAGCTACATAAGAGGATGATGATTCAAATGGATCTGAAAGTGACGATGAATTCAACGAATTGGTTAATCTTTGTCTCATGGCCAATGAAGATGAGGTAAACTCTAATCATGACTTATTTGACTTAGAAATTACTTATGATGAATTGGTTGATACACATAACTATTTGCTAGATGCTTTTAAAGAATTACATGATGAATTAGGTAAAATGGTTCAAAAATGTGCTAGTCTTAGAAGAGAAAAACTCATCATTTCTCAAAACTTTAAAAAATCTCAACTTGAAAATGAAACTTTGAAAAAGGAAAAAGAACTTGCTAAAGAAAAGGCCTCAATTGAGTTAATTGCTGAAAATGAATCATTGAAAGTCATTATTGAGGATCAAGTTGAAACCTTAGCTAAATTCACAAAAGGTAGAGAAAATTTGAACCTCTTACTTGGAAAACAAAGAAATGCTTATGCTAAAGATGGGCTTGGCTTTGATCCTCACAACAAAGATTCTTATTTATTGAAAAAGAGAAAACCTTTGAACAATTATTTTGTTAAAAATTCCTCTTTTAGTCCAAAATGCAACTATTATAAGAAGTTAGGACATAAGATCAACCATTGTCCTATTAGGTCATGTATGACAAAAGAAACTTGGGTTATTAAAGGTACATATAAGCTTCTTCCTAACTCTCATGGACCCAAGAAATTGTGGGTACCAAAAGAAGATTACTCAAATTCCTTTTGTAGGTTTGCTTGAAGTCTCCATACTCATCCAAGGACAAATGGTTCCTTAATAGTGGTTGCTCAAGACATATGACGGGAGATCGATCAAAATTTCTCTCTATCAAGTCTCACAAAGGAGGAAGCGTTACATTTGGAGATAATTCAAAAGGCAAGGTTATCGGGATCGGATCTATTGGTATATCCTCTTCCTTATCTATTGATGATGTCTTACTTGTTAAAGGCATAAAACATAATTTGTTTAGTATTAGCCAACTATGTGATAAAGGATATGATGTGTTGTTTCAATCGGATAAATGCATTATTAAAAGGAATAATGATGAAGTATTTCATGCTCTTAGAAATGGTAATGTATATACTTTGCTTTTTGTGTGAATTACATGATCAAGATGTTAAGTGCTTTATTTCTTCAAATGAAAATAGTTGGTTATGTCATAGAAGGTTGGGTCATGCTAACATGGATTTGATCTCAAAATTATCTAAAAATGAATTAGTCAAAGGCCTCCCAAAGACTAATTTTTTGAAGGATAAAATTTGTAGTGCATGCCAAATAGGGAAGCAAATTAAATCATCATTTAAAAGGAAAAATGACTTAACTACTTCAAGACTACTTGAGTTGATTCATATGGATCTATTTGGTCCGGAGAGAATTGCAAGTCTTGGTGGAAAACTCTATGCATTTGTCATTGTTGATGATTACTCTAGATTCATTTGGGTGTTTTTCTTTGCACACAAAAATGAAACTCATTCAATTTTTGCTAAATTTTACAAAAGAGTTGAGAACGAACAAGAGTGTAAGATTAAGACCAATAGGAGTGATAGAGGAAGAGAGTTTGAAAACCAAGATGTTGAAAGTTTTTGTGATAATAATGGGTATTATCATAATCTTTCAGTTCCTAGATCTCCTCAACAAAACGGAGTTGTTGAAAGGAATAATAGGTCTCTCCAAGAAATGGCTAGGACTATGTTAAATGAACATAAATCTCCTAGAACTCTATGGGTCGAAGCCGTTCGTACCGCATGCTATGTCATAAATAGAGTCATTATTAGAAAACTTCTCAACAAAACTCCTTATGAACTTTGGAACAAAAGAAAGCCAAACATTGGTTACTTTAAGGTGTTTGGGTGCAAATGCTTTGTGTTAAACGATAAAGATAACTTAGGAAAATTTGAACCTAAATCGGATGAAGGGATATTCTTAGGGTATTCATCTCGTAGCAAAGCATTTAGAGTTTTTAACAAAAGAACACTTGTTGTTGTTGAATCTATACATGTTATTTTTGATGAAGCACCTCTACCTCCATTTAGATGTTCTTCGGATGAAAATGACGATGTAATTAAGATCGAAAAGGATCTTGAGTTAAATGATTCATCTCTAAAAGATCTCACCAAAGACGATCCAAAAGAAAGTCCATATCATGAGGACACTTTTCCTAAGACTTGGAAGCATGTGCCTCATCATCCGATCAATCAAATTATTGGCGACCCATCCAAAGAGTAAGGACTAGATCTCAAATGAGCAATATATGCAATTTTGTCGCCTTTGTCTCACAACTTGAACCTAAAAATATTTATGAAGCTGAAAATGATGAGTCTTGGTTATTGGCAATGCAAGAAGAACTCAACCAATTTGAAAGAAATAAGGTTTGGCAATTAGTTCCAAGACCTAGAAACAAGACCATTATTGGCACAAAGTGGGTATTTAGAAACAAAAGGGATGAGTCGGGATCGATTATAAGAAATAAGGCAAGACTTGTCGCTCAAGGTTATAATCAAGAAGAAGGAATTGATTATGAGAAAACATTTACTCCTGTCGCTCGACTTGAAGCTATACGAATGCTCCTTGCTTTTACATCCCATAAGAATTTTAAATTGTATCAAATGGATGTAAAAAGTGCCTTCTTAAATGGCTTCATTGATGAAGAAGTGTTTGTTGAACAACCACCGGGTTTTGAAAGTTATGATTGTCTAAACCATGTTTTTAAATTATCAAAAGCCTTGTAAGGTTTGAAACAAGCTCCAAGAGCTTGGTATGAAAGACTAAGTGGCTTCTTACATGAAAATGATTTTTCTAGAGGAAAAATTGACAATACCCTTTTCACCAAAACTATTGATTGCAGCCTATTAATTGTTCAAATTTATGTCGATGATATTATCTTTGGATCATCAAATGATGTATTATGTGAAAATTTTGCTTCTCGCATGCAAAGTGAGTTTGAAATGAGCATGATGGGTAAACTAACTTTCTTTCTAGGATTGCAAATTAAACAAACACTTGATGGTATTTTTATTTTCCAATCAAAGTATGTTAAAGATTTGCTAAAAAAATTTGGTTCGGAGGAAGTCAAACATGCTCACACTCCCGTGAGCTCATCCTTGAAACTTGATAAAGATGAAAAAGGGGTTAATATAGATATTAAAAAGTATCGAGGTATGATTGGTAGTCTTTGTATTTAACTGCAAGTAGACCAGACATCATGTTTAGTGTTTGCTTATGTGCCCGCTTCCAATCTTGTCCTAAAGAATCTCACCTAAGTGCCGTTAAATGAATTTTTCGTTACTTGAGCAATACCATAAATTTAGGTCTTTGCTATCCTCGACACACCTTATTTGATCTTGTTGGTTACTCGGATGCTGATTTTGGCGGATGTAAAATTGATAGAAAAAGCACTAGTGGGACATGTCACTTTCTTGGATAATCCCTAGTGTCTTGGTCTTACAAGAAACAAAATTCCGTGGCTCTATCAACGGCCGAATCCGAATATATTGCAGCCGGAAATTGTTGTGCTCAAATTCTTTATATCAAGCAACAACTTGAAGACTTTGGACTTTTCTTTGATTATATCCCCATTATGTGCGATAATACAAGTGCCATATGTATTTCCAAAAATCCTATTCAGCATTCAAGAACAAAGCATATCGAAATTAGATATCATTTTCTAAGGGATCATGTGTCAAAAGGCGATATCGTGCTCACATATATTAGCACTAAAAATCAACTAGCGGACATCTTCACTAAACCTATTCAAGAAGATCATTTTTGTTCACTTAGAAGGAACTTAGGTATAACCTGTGAAAATGAAGTGGTTTAATCTTGACAACAGGCTTGATTCAGCTCACTTGATCAAACCAGTAGACATCTCTTACAAACCAGTCTACCGATTCCTGAGATGGGTCAATCCAAATTTTTTTTCGGGTTATTTTTGAACCATATCCGTGTTATATTTTTTGTGGGTTTTCACTTCTCACTTCGTACCTTCTTCTCTCAGTCTCATTCTCTTCTCTCCTCAAGGCGAGTTAGGGTTTATCAAGCTTCATTCCTTCTCACATCATTCAAGGTAAGATCTACCAAGTCATCTTCATCTTGTTTCAACCCGTCTCATACATTATGTGTTCATATTTTTTTTTAACGGTTCTCTAATAATCCTTGTTGGTAGAACTTGAATTAGGGTTCAAAGATACATTCTCTCTAATATTTCGAATCATAAATCCTAAATTCCTCCTTGATTCATGATAAATATGATTCATTAAAAATTGTTGTGTTCTCCCAGCATTGATTCTTCTTAGTTTAGTTTAGGGTTTTGCTATTTTATTCCTCTTCATCATTATTGGCTCCATATATTAACCTATTATCTTTGCCTTCCTTGACTCAAACTATTATCATCAATGAGTCCTACGAGAAACCCACCCCATTCCACTCATAACAAAGAGAAAAGAAGCAAAGCCCTACATGATCATGAAGCTAGTGCCTCTATTCCTCCTCGTAACCTAATGATCTTTTAATCTCCTAAATACAAGGCAAAATTTGAAACCATTTTCCTTCAAAAGAAAGTTGCTTATGGAAAAACTCTCAAAAGCACTGATTGTATTAACAACAATCTAAATACCTATGATCTTTTTGAAGCCGTAGGCTTAGCTGATTTCTTCTCTACGGAGATTCCATTCTATCCTAAGTTAGTTCGCCTCTTTTACACCCATCTCAAGAAAATTAATGCGACTAACTACCTTCAGTCATATGTCCAGGGTGTTGAAATCTCCCTTCGCAAAAGTGATTTAAGAGTGCTCCTAAACCTTCCCGAGGGTGGTCTCCGTTACTATGAAACCCATTCTTGGTATGAGAGTGATGATTTTGATCCTCTCACCGCTGTTCGTGATATTTGTCACGACAAAACTACCGAGGAAATTGATGACATCAAATCCGGTGATCTTACTATTGAAGCTCGCCTTATCTATCGAGTCATTGTCCATTCCATCATTCCCAAATCCGGCGGTTATTCCTACGTTTCTTACATGGAAGCTCTTTTAACTTGGTGTGTGCTTAAGGGTCGCAGAATTGATGTGCCTCATTTAATATACCATCATATGATGGATTGTATCAATCGCGAAAAATG
Source organism: Cornus florida (assembly GCF_030987335.1). Classification (NCBI taxonomy): domain Eukaryota; kingdom Viridiplantae; phylum Streptophyta; class Magnoliopsida; order Cornales; family Cornaceae; genus Cornus; species Cornus florida. The sequence goes on along the minus strand of NW_026775571.1, from coordinate 97,169,401 downwards.
CCATTTTTACTACGTTATGCCTCTCACTAAGATTTTTCAAGCCAAAGGGGTATCATTTGTTAGACAACCTAAAATGAAGTTGCTATCTCAACACCGCTTTGACAAGTCTGCACTTCTACGAATGAGATTAAGAAGAAATGATGATGGAAATTGGTTTGATCCCAAACTTGTGGGTGGTGCACAAACCGAAAGCGAATCTGAAGACTCGGAAGCGGAAGAACACGGGGGCAACCAAAGTGACAATGAACAACCTCCAGTCCATGACATCTCTCCAGCTAATACCGACACTGAGATTTCTCTTGACACCTTGCAGGCTGGCTCCTCCGCAGACCAATCTATTTGTGACCTAATTCTTCAGCAATTGGCTGTCTCTCGTCAAACTCAAGAGGAAGTCATAATGCTACGAGAAGAATTGCGGAGCATGAAGGATGATTTTCAAGAATTGCGCACCAATCTTTCTCAGCCTCCTCATTAATTATTTGACCCTCCCCTCTTTTTGATGTGACAAAAGGGGAGAAGATGTGATCTAGGGTGATTTAGATGTGATCTAGGGTGATTTTCTAGGACTTGGGAAAACATTTGGATTTTATTTGGGGATATTTTGACTTGATAATGCTGTGACTTTTTGTTAAAAGCTTATCAATGACATTTTGCTGTGACCTTTATGGTTGTTTGCTATAATATTTGCAAAATGGTTTTATGATGATTTATGCAATTGATCTCAGTAAGTCATGGATAGTTGGTTTAGATGAATGCTTGAAATATTGCATGCTAGTTATAATTAGTCATTTATGATCTTCTTGAAAAGCATTAACTATCTTTTTACTTCACTAAGTATCAATGTTATAAAAATTCTTGAAACATGTACACAGGGGGAGATAACATCTCCAAAATCCCTAGTCCTTTGATTTTGATGATAACAAATCAATAATGATGTGTTTTTCTAATGGTTTAAATGAGTTTTAATGCAAGGAAATGGAGATCCTGTTTTAGAAAGAGTGGAAGGAACTTCAAGTCATCATGTGGTCTCCCAAAGCATCAAGAGGTTGCATATACTCTTCTATATGATCATCTCACTATAAATGTACGGTCAAATTATTTCAAATGAAATCCAAAGAGTTAATATTTGCTCTTGATCATCTTCAAAAGAAAAGAGCCTAAAACTCAAAAGTCAAGCAGCACATGTCGATTGGTATCTAGGCAGTGACAAAATTCCAAGTTAAAGCTCACACATGTCGACCGGTTTGACACACATGTCGACCGGTATCTAGGCAGTAGCAAATGTCCAAATTGAGCTCAGTACACGTCGACTGGTTCAGCGTACGCATCAACCGAATCATGAAGAACACGTCGACCGGTTTGCAGCACATGTCGACCGATTTACAGCACATCGACCGGTTTATTCTACATGTCGACCGGTTTGGTCGCAGGTCTGCAGATTCAAATTCGTAACGACTATATCTTCATTTAATGCTCGCATCTACCTACAATAGCTCTATCGAATTCGAGATATCTACAAATAGAAAATGTTGGAGCTCAAAGAAATATAATACACAAGTGAGAATACTCAAGGTGATCATTCAAGAGCATTCAAAGAGCCTGAAATTTAGATCTGAGCTTTTACTTCTCATTTTCTCTCTCATATCAGTTCAGAGACTAGAGCTTCATTTATTTCATCTACTTACCTTAGTGTGAGAATTATCCTTGTAATATCTTCCAGAAAGAGAGAGAGAGAGAGAGAGAGAGAAAAACATTATTGTAATCTTCCTTTTCATATCTCCACTATCTTGTAAGGGTTGGTGTGACCCAAAACTAAAGCTTAGGAGAAAGGTGGTCTCCAAGCAAGGAAGTGAAACATAGTTGTGCTTCAATTGACGGTTTGCACTCCACCATTAAAGAGGAGCTTTAGTGATTTTGGAAAGCCTCAAGGGAGGACCTTAAGCCGAGGAGTAGGAGCTTCCGAACCTCGCTAAATCGCCGAGTCACTGTTTGCATTTCTCTATCTCTATCCTCTTTAATTGCATCTATTTTGCTTGAATATTTTTATTGTGTATTGCATTCTATGTTGTTGAAGATAAATTTTTTTTATTATAAACATTGGCCATTGACTCTATTCACCCCCCCCCCCCCCCCAGAGTCAATTAGTGACTAACATAGGTATCTAGAGATGAATCAACCAATGCATGCGCCAATTTGGGTAAAAATCAAACACTGACAGTGGAAAGGATAAAAGTTAAGTAAAAAAAAATAGAGGAAAGGTGTTTGAATTTGACAAGAACAACCACATGTATGGTATATATATAATACACCAATCAATTGAACAAAAAGCAGTATCGTGTATTTACCAAATGGAGGAGGAATAGGGTTTGAATTTGACAAGAACAACCACATATATGTATGGTATAATACATCAATGAATTGAAGATCGTTTGTTCTTGTCGAATTCAAACTCTTAGTGTTTGAATTTGACAAGAACAACCACATGTATGGTATAGGCTGCTGTCAATCGAGATGAAATAAACGAGAAACTACACTGCATATTGCTCTTGTTAAATTCAACATGGGCATGAATGTATGAATTTTTTCAACTATGGTTATCATAAAATCAACGAGTAAGGACGGTCAAAACAGAATGGTAGACACGAACTCTGAGACTGAAATTGCCGGCAAGGACCAAGCTCCGATGACGATGCGGCAACGGACTGAATAGTAAAGCAAGGTTTAAAAGGTTCAGATGAGCACAGCGAGCGTCACCTGCAAAGCCGAGGAGGCTGAAGTGGCCATCGCCTTTGCCGTCCAACAAGCGGCGACGACGATGGCGAGCCGCCTCTCCTCCACCTTCGGCGTCATCGTCATCCTCCGCCTCTGCTAGATCCGGGACCCACCTTCGATTCCATCTACCCATAAAGCCCAGATCCGTTTTCGCCGTCAGACTCACCATAAAAAATGACAAACTTGCCACCGCCCTCCACCGAGATCGTCTGCGCTTTTGAACACCTCCATACCATGGGCATCGTCTACCATGACCTCAAACCTGAGAACGACAACTCGCCGTCGCCCGTCGCCGCCTTGTGTGTGTGTGGATATATATATATATATATATGTATGTATATATATATATGTATATGTATGAATCTGTGTATATATATATATACGTGCATATATAAAAAAGAAAAAAATGGAAAATGAAGGAAGAGAGAGGAAAGAAGGGTGCTGAGGGTAATTTGGTCATTTATGTATTTTGATATTTCTTAATTAAATTTACTACAATAGTGAAGGGTAAAATGGGCTTTTCATACGTTTTAAGACTCTGTTTGGATGATAAATTTCGCAAAGGGGTGTGATTGTCCAAAAATAGACAAATTTTCACTTGTGTGTTATTTAGCAAACCTGAGGGGGTGTCTCTGTACTTTACCCTTTTTATAGTAGTTTTTTTTTTTTTTTTAGGTTTTTCACTCTACCCTTTTAGTAATGTAATATTAGTATTGTCTAGGGCTGCAACTCTGATAGATTGAGTGGGTTTGATGTATAACTTAAGTCCAACCCATCATATAAAATGTTAAACCCAAACCTAACCCATCCTTTTACTATTAAATTCGAGCTTAGATTCCGGGTTAAAAATTCGGGTTAATTAGAATTACTCATATGGTTAATCTCCACACTAAAAATTTAATATGATCTTAAATTATTTTAAATTAAATTACTCTTAAACAAAAAAACAAAACAAAAAAAAGTTTAAAGACATTTAATAAATTTTTAATAAATTATAAACAAATTCTTATAAAATTAATTATCCTATCTATTAACATACAATAAGTTAAGATTTAACAAATAAAGTTGAAAAGAAAAAAAAAATTATAGTTTAAATATTACATATAATGTATTTAAAATTAATAATATTAGAATTCAGGTTCGTTCGGGTTGCTAGTACCTCAATCCAAGCACAATCCTAATGAAGTTCAGGTTGAGATTTTTCAACCCAAGTCTAATTCTAATTATAAAAATTATTATCCAAGCCCACAAAAAATAGTTCGGATTTGCTCGGATTGTTAGTACCTCAACCTAAGTCCAATTCTAATTAAGTTCGGGTTAAGATTTTTCAACCTAAACCCAACCCTAATTATAAAAATGATTGTCCAAGCCTACGAAAAATCGGGTTCGGATTGACCAACCCAAATTACACCCCTAGTATTGACATTAGTGTAACGACCCAAAAAGATACCAAAATAATAATAATAAAATATATAAAATTTCGGCATGACCTCCGCAGAGAAAATCGATCTACAACCTGTTGAAATATAAATAAAAAAATGCAATAGCCTCATTGGGTCTTAAAAATAACATATCATGTCCTGTTCCAATGCACAATACAATTATTATATCACATTCTCAAAATGATTGTATACATATCAAAAATCCCCTTCCACCATCTCATCCAAATAAGGAACACACCTTAGTTATATCAAGTTATAGTCCATAAAATGTAGCTAGAATTTAAAAGTCCATAACTTACAACATTGTACCAATTAAATTAAAGTTTCACAAAATAGTTAAAATTACATTTACAAAATATTAAATTTCAAATACAAGAGATAGCAAAATAGAATAGATCTTCAATCTCGTCTAAACTTGTGGTGGATCGTCATCCGCCACCTCTTTTCCATATTCTGAAAAATGTTAAAAATAATGGGACGAGCATAAGCTCAGTAGGAAGTGTCTAAGACACACTTCTTATGACCCCGTGAATCCACATAAAGAATGGGTAAAAAGGAACGGGGTCATACCATGAGGAATACATATTCTCAACTACAACAACAAGCATGTAGCAAATGTCAACCAATCAGAAATTTCCCACAATGTCATGAAGTGCAATGTTATGCAAATGTTGCTCCCCATTTCTGAAACATTTCCATTTCAACTTCCAATCCGTTAGTGTAATCCGACCCGAGGCACCTCCAAGGCCTCCCGAATGGAAGGTTGACTAACTATCCATGACCACAAAGCACCTCCAAGGCGTCGCATCCGGTCTAGTTAGCTCAACCATACTCCTTTCTAGACTACACTAACAACACGGAGCACTAGGCGCCTCCTACGTGTCCGGTTTTCACAAACACTTTTAGAAATACTTTCCCAAAAATTTATTTCCTTTGTTTTGAAAACATTTTTCTTTTTCATCTTCCTAATGGATGCACGAATGTCTCATGCCTCTAATCATCAATTCAACTATAGGCGTTCACACATTCCATTTACATCATCATCATAATTTAATAAGAATTTCTAAATATTCATTTATTTTATTTATTTATTTATTTATAACCATAGCATCAATTTTTTCAAAACAATAAATAAATAAATAAATAATCATAGGGCATACAATATGTCAACACTAAGCATGCTCATTCACCATAATGAAAATAGTCATGGAACACATTTATCATTTTGATTAATTATACTTACAACAACCACAAACTAGGTAATCAAAATTAGCATGCTCAGAATCAAATTTAAGGGAAAAATTCACAAAAGACCCAAAAAGTTGTAAATTAGAACACCCCTACCTCAATGGAAGTGAAAACCCCCAAAATTCCCAAATCCAAGCCCTAATTACGAAATCCCTAGGCTTGGCCAAATGGTGATTGGCTCCTATCAAATCGATGGCCTCGACGAGCTCTCCAACTTTGCTTCACAAGGTTCTACAAAATTTTCAAAGATAAAGGAGGGATCAAGCTTTGAATGGTGAAAAGAAAAAGAAAAATAATGTTACAGAGAGAGAAAATAGAAACGGCTAAGAGAGAGAAAACAATGATTGTGTGTAAAGGCCTTATGACCTTTATAATGGTTAAAACATTTTTGTGGGACCCATGGCTTAAAAGAATTCTTTTAATATACTACCTCCGTCCCTTATTAGTGGTCCATCTTTGATTTTATAACTTTTTAAGGGGACATGTAATTAATGCAATATTCTCTTTTTAAATTATCAAATTGTCCTTTTTAATTGGCAAAAAAACATAAAAACCCCCTCAAGTATTAGGAATCAGCATAAAACTCCCTTGAACTACAAAATCGAGGAAGTCAGTCCCTCAACTATCAAAATTGATCAGTTTTACCCCCTGGCTGTCCTTTCCGGCTCATTTCCGGTATCGGCATTGTACATTTACAAAAATGCCCATTATAATTAACATTTAAAAAAAAGCAAATGAAATATAATTTGTGAAATACCATCAATACCCTCACAGTCATATACGGCTTATATTGGTAAAATTCCTAAGTGTAAAGTGAAGATAGTGACTGAGTGGTTTTGAGTTCTTAGAGAAGAGAAGAGGAAAGGTCGCGATGCTAGGGCTTATGAGTGTGACTACGATTTAGGGGATCTGAAGTACGATTTCTAGGATTTTGTTGGGTGAATTATTGAACAGTGTTGAGGAAGAAGAAATTGTGTTTGTGATAATCAATCGTAGAAGAAGGATATTGTTAGTACACCCTGACCTATAGAATCGTAAGTGATCTTACTATACCAAAAGGTTGATTTTTCTTTAAAATTCATCACTTTATTTATTATTTTGATGTTATCTTGATTATTTTTGTTTGGTATGATTTTTGAATAGAATATTCCAATAAGTTTATAACAGAATCATAAGTGTTCTTACTATACCAAAAGGTTGATTTTTCTTTTAAAATCGTCACTTTATTTATTATTTTGATGTTATCTTGATTATTTTTGTTTGGTACAAAGTTTGTAGGGTTTTTGACTTTTGTGTATAAATAGTTTGTACTATGTGACCATTGAGATTTTGGAATGAAAGAGCGTTTTTTGTTTTTTGATTGTTGGTAGGGATTGTGAATCATTTGAAACTTTTGTGAGTTATTTGTTTTTTACTTTTTAGAACTCTGCGAGCACAATATTTGAGATACTGGCATGCATGTGCAAATTTTTTTTTTTTTTGTATTTAAACAGTACCCTTAGATCTATTAAACTATATTAGACCCCACTATCTATTGTGTTGTGCTTTTAGGGTTTGTTTCTTGATTTTGGTCAATGTATTGGAGTTATTGTCACTGTCCTGTGAATAGATATAAAGATATCCTTTACTATTGTTAGGTCATTGTTTTGTGGTTTTTGTTGTCCCCACTATATTCCCTTTCAATTATTAGTTGCCTTGTATTTCTAACAACACGGAGCACTAGGCGCCTCCTAGGCGTCCAGTTTTCACAAACACTTTTAGAAATACTTTCCCAAAAATTTATTTCCTTTATTTTGAAAACATTTTTCCCTTTCATCTTCCAAATGGATGCATGAATATTTCATACTTCTAATCATCAATTCAACTATAGGCTTTTACACATTCCATTTACATCATCATCACAATTTAATAAGAATTTCTAAATATTCATTTATTTTATTTATTTATAACCATAGCATCAATTTTTTCAAAACAATAAATAAATAATCATAGGGCATACAATATGTCAACACTAAGCATGCTCATTCACCGTAATAAAAATAGTTATGGAACACATTTATCATTTTGATTAATTATATTTACAACAACCACAAACTAGGTAATCAAAATTAGCATGATCAGGATCAAATTTAAGGGGAAAATTCACAAAAGACCCAAGAAGTTGTAGATTAGAACACCCCTACCTCAATGGAAGTATAAACCCCTAAAATTCCCAAATCCAAGCCCTAATTTCGAAATCCCTAGGCTTGGCCAAATGGTGATTGGCTCCTATCAAATCGACGGCCTCGACGAGCTCTCCAACTTTGCTTCACAAGGTTCTACTAAATTTTCAAAGATAAAGGAGGGATCAAGCTTTGAATGGTGAAAAGAAAAAGAAAAACAATGTTACAGAGAGAGAAAATAGATACTGCTGAGAGAGAGAAAACAATGATTCTGTGTAAAGGCCTTATGGCCTTTATAATGGTTAAAACATTTTTGTGGGTCCTATGGCTTAAAAGAATTCTTTTAATATACTACATCCGTCCCTTATTAGTGGTCCATCTTTGGTTTTATAACTTTTTAAGGGGACATGTAATTAATGCATTGTTCCTTTTTAAAATTATCAAATTGTCCTTTTTAATTTAAATATATATAGTTACAAAGTTTGAAATTTTTTAAAAAGATAAAGGATAATGATGAAAATATAAAGAAAAGATGCTTTGACTTTTCAAAAAAGAAAACTAATTTGGGACATGTAAAAAGATAAAAATGGACTACTAATAAGGAACGGAGGTAGTGTGTGTGTATATATATATATATATATATATATATATATATATATAGATACAATTTATAAACATTACATTTTTCTCAACTTTAAAAGATTTCGTCCCCGAAATCAAGTCATGCCTGAGGGAGAAAACAATTATGGATACTTGGAGCGAACCTCTTGTTCGAGCTCCCAAGTAACCTCCTCAACTCTTTGATGCCTCCAAAGAACCTTTATCAACGGTATCATCTTTTTCCTCAACACCTTCTGCTGTGTGTCAAGGATCTGAACTGGTCCCTCCTCGTAGGAAACATCCTCATCAATGTCAACCTCAATCCAACTCAAAACGTGAGATGGATTCGGTTCGTATTTCCGTAGCATCGATACATGGAAAACATTATGGACTATGTCCATCTGCGGTGACAATGCTAGTCTGTAGGCAACCTCTCCTACACTGTCCAAGATCTCAAAAGGTCCAATGAATCGTGGTGACAACTTGCTGCTCTTCTCGAACCTCATCAACCTCTTCCGTTGAGAAACCCGAAGAAAAACGTGGTCTCCCACCTTAAAGGATAGTGGTTGTCTCCGCCTATCCGCATAAATCTTCTATCGACTCTGAGCTGTAAGCAATCTCTGCCTGATAAGCTTAATCTTCTCGGTAGTCTCGAGTACAATGTCGGGTCCTAAGGCGGTTGTCTCGCCTACCTCAGTCCAACAAATAGCAGACGTACAAGGTCTGCCATACAACGTCTCAAATAGAGCCATCTGAATACTCGCCTGATAACTATTGTTGTAGGCAAACTTAATAAGTGGAAGGTGATCCTCCCAACTACCACCCAAGTCAAGTACACAGGCCCAAAGCATATCCTCCAAGATCTGGATGGTACGCTCCGACTGGCCGTCCGTCTGTGGATGGAATGCAATACTAAGGTGCAACACTGAGCCAAGCGCTGCTTGAAGTCCTTCCAAGAACTTCGAGGTGAACTTGGCATCCTTATCTGAAACAATAGCCACTGGAACTCCATGCAATCTTACAATCTCTTTCACATAAAGTACATCAAGTGCTTCTGCGTCATTTATTGCCTCAATCTATCAATAATGACCATTACGGTTTCATTTCCCCTCCGTGACCTAGGAAGACTCGTCACAAAATCCATTGCAATCTCCTCCCATTTCCACTGCGCTACCTAGGGGTGGCAATTTTTACCGCCCCGTCCTGCCACTTCAATAACGGATATGAGAACAATTTTTATACCGTTGGGGCTGGTATGGATATATTTTTTGTACCCGTCGAGGGTCATGGGGCGGGAACGGGTTCTGATTCATATCCGCCCTGCCCCGCCCCGCTAAACATATAACTATATATATATTATATAATATTAATAACGGATATGATTTGGTTGTATTAAACCCTTATTTTTGTTGATTATGTTCTTTGAATTATGCTACGAGTATGCTATTTATTTATTTATTTTTATTGGGATTCATATATGTTATGCCATTTCCAGGGTTTTTATATTAAAACATAGTGGTGGCAATTTTTATCGCCCCGCCGGGGCTCCGCCCCGTCCCGTCCCTTCAACAATGGATATGAGAATAATTTTTATACCGTTGGGGCGGGGATGGATATAAAAATTTAACCCGTCGCGGGGCACGGGGCGGGCATGGAATTGCCATTAATTAAATGGGGCGGGGATGGATTTAGGTAAACCCGCTCCAAACCCGCCCCGTTGCCATCCCTAGCGCTACCGGCAATGGCTGTAATAAACCAGCTGGTCTCTGGTGCTTGGCCTTCACCTGCTGACAAGTAAGGCACTTAGCCACAAACTGTGCAACGTCCTTCTTCATTCCATTCCACCAATACTGACGTCTCACCTGCTGACAGGTAAGCCATTTAGTTAGGTATATGAATTCAAATAACATATAGAACATGTTTATCATTTTGATTAATCATACTTACAATAACCACAAACTAGGTAATCAAAATTAGCATGCTTAAGATCAAATTTAAGGGTAAAATTCACAAAAGACCCAAGAAATTGTAGATTAGAACACCCTTACCTCAATGGAAGTGAAAACCCCCAAAATTCCTAAATCCAAGCCCTAATTTCGAAATCCCTAAGTTTGGCCAAATGGTGATTGGCTCCTATCAAATCGACGGCCTCGACGAGCTCTCTAACTTTGTTTCATAAGGTTCTACCAAATTCTCAAAGATAAATGAGGGATCAAGCTTTGAATGGTGAAAAGAAAAAGAAAAAAACAATGTTACAGAGAGAGAGAAAACATTGCCGAGAGAGAGAGAAAACAATGATTCTGTGTAATGGCCTTATGGCCTTTATAATGGTTAAAACATTTTTGTGGGTCCCATGGCTTAAAAGAATTCTTTATATATATACACACACACACACACACACACACAATTTATAAATATTACAATTAGTATTGGTAACCATATGTGAATTAGATATATATATATATATATATATACACACACACACACACACAATTTATAAATATTACAATTAGTATTGGTAACCATATGTGAATTAGATATGTATATTGCTTTGGTATGTGATTTTCTCTCCACGGCAGTTGCATTAATGCTTGTGTGTGTAAAGTCAATGAGCGATATATAATGAGGAAGGGTAAGTACAGTCGCTAAGGCGACTGATCATTCACAATGCTGTTCTTATTGGTGAGTAGAATTGTAATTAATGGCTTTATTAATTAAATATTTTTTACTTTTTATAAGACATTAAAATATATATTTTTATGGACAAAACTACCCTTATCCCTTTCATTTGCCTTTCTCACATATTGGTGTTTATATATATATATATATATATATATATAGCTAACAATATGTGAGTGTATTTTTTTCTGAGGATTGCATGTTTATAAAAACTGGCATATGGATCTAACAAGGAAAAAGAAAAGGAAAGTAATCCATACAGATCTAACAAGGAAAAAAAAAAAGAAAAAAAAGAAAAGAAAAGTAACGTTATATATATATATGCATATATCTATATATACATATATTGGCATAAGTGACGTTTTACATATATATATATACACACTATATATGTAAACGTCATCAAGTGAGAACTTAGGAGACTGATGAAAGGCTTAAAAAGGTTGTTTTGTCCTTAAAAAAATAATTTTAATATTACATAAAAAATTGAAAACTTATAATTAATGACGGCATTAATTACAATTCTACTCACCAATAAGAACAACGACTGTGAATGGGCAGTCGCTAAGGCGACTGTCTTTAGCATTCCTCATATATAATTTACATATATATATGTATATATAAATTTCTTGTATATATATATATGGGCAATAGAGGGAGAGGAAGAGAGAGAAGGGCATTTTTGTCCTTTAGAATAATTATTTTTGTAATTTGACGACAGTATAAGGGTAACAGTCTTTTTAACTTAATTAATGCTCTTTGGTCACTTTAACTATTATTATTATTATTTTATTATTTTATTTTTTTGTGGAAGGTAACCTTTTTAGGAATCAAGATCTGTAATTTCTCACCATTCGAATCAATCTTAACAGTTTTATTATTTTTTGAACAACATCTAATTCACATATGGTTACCAAAGACGCATAAGTGAGCTTCATAGATCCAAAGGATAAAAATACACTCACATATTGTTAGCTATCTAATGGCTGCAAGGTATTTTAACTTTAACTATTTTTCCTAACAAAAACTACTGATTTTGTTGAAAGGAAGGTCTTTGCAAAATGGAGCAAACCTCAGGGGACTTGTTACAAAAAAAATAAGAAACTTCATATTTATTTATTACTGAGTCAAACCTGAAGGAGGTCATTGTAGTTTAACCTTCACTTTTTGAAAGTAATTGTGTCATTTATTTTTAAAAAAATCAAGTATAATAATAGTACAAAAAGTTGAGTCCAAAGCTTAGACCCATAAATAAATAAATAATATTTTTTTTTTGTCTGTTTATTTTATATTTATTTTATTTTTTATTAGACTAGTCCGTATGTTATAATTGCAAAATTTTACAGCTAAGTAATTCCACATTATTATTTTACTAAACTTATCCAATTTTTAAAATTATTTGTAGAATATCTAAAAAGAAAAATATATTATAACTTAGTCATATTTGAGTTGATACTATGTAAATTAGGATTAGATTTTGAAAGACAGGTATTTCCAATACAATACAAAGGGAAGAAAGTGAAAGTATGAGAGGGTATGATAGAGAATTTAGGCAAGGAGATAATAGGACGATTATATAAAAATTATTGCCCAGTCCACTTGACTCACTTTATTGGTTATTTATAACATGTGATTGGTCCGTGTTTGATATAATTAGTCTGAAAATCATTTAATAATTTCTTCATGTAAAAAAAGAGTTATTGAGGCCGGATTGAGCAAGAAGCTCGCCAGGGCATATGATATAATAATATCATATGACAACCCATGACTTATTCAGATGTAGCGTTCACGTTAGGATTATAAAAATAATAGAACACATTGACATATGATGTACTGACACGTGACAAAAGTTCGACAAGATATAAGAATGTTATAAATGACCAATGAAGTAATGGGTCAATAATTTATAATTTGTCCAAAATAATAATAATAAATTATAACATAATTCTGGATCACATGATAACACGTAAGTAAATGTATATGTTTTATATGATGCCTTATATAGTACGGGCACCCCCTCAAGGGGTATCGTACTAAGGCGCCCCTCCTCCCCGGCCACCACTGGGCACTCCACAGACGCGCCATGGGCGCTACCTGCCGACATCACTCCAAGGCGCCTGTCCCATTGTCTGTACAATTTCCCAGTCACCCCTCCCTACCTCTTTCTTACATTCTTTCAACATATTAGTAATATTAATTATTTTTTCAAACTCCTACAAATACAAAATGGATCTAATTTGATCCAATCAGGTTTAGATTTAAATTCTAAATCAGAATTAAGATTAACATCAAATTTAATATGACGGCTCTTCATAAGACAAGAACAAAAAATTAAATGTGCTTACTTCGTGGAATATAATGAAAATTTATCAAATAACCTTGCTCTGAAAAACACGATAATTTTTGCAGATAATGTGTCCATTCGTACACGACAGAATACAGATAAATCCAGGAAACAGCTCATGATGATAATCATGATTCAAACATACAATTAATATACATTCCATCAATCAAGATCGATCAGGAAACACGCACTCTCTTGGATATTGTATACATGTTAATCATGAAAAAACACTATACGAAATAACAAAATGGTGGTAGAAGATCAAACCATATATATTTTTGAAGACATAAAAAGTGGTGCAATGGATGTGGGTGGTCACTGGACTCCACTTCAGTTTATGGATAAGGTAAAATGTGCTGGCATTATTACTGTGTGTGTGTGTGTGTGAGAGAGAGAGAGTAGCATACAAAGAGAAAATATAGATAATGATTAGGAAGATAAACATTATAGTAATAAAGAAAAGACATTGCATATGCACTTGGATGGTTTATGTTTGTTCTTTTAGACATAAAAGGCCAACTCAACGAACTACACCTCCAACAACCTATCATAATTGAGAACTACCAGTCTTTATCTTCTCAACCACCATTTCTGTCTCCTCCAAATCTATATAAATGCCATTCATTTTCCTTTCATATATATATATATAACACATACAACTAGTAGACCTTTATTGACTTCCACAGAGTTCTAGCTTGTGAAGAAATGGGGGACTTGGATCATCACCACACCTCCAATAATGAGGATAAAAAAGGTACACATTTCAATTTTTTGGTTTCTAATCTTATTTCACTCTACTCCCATCTCTGTTTTCGATTTCTCCTGTCTAATGTTCTTGGTAATTTGCTCTTGTAGAAGCAACAAATCCGGATTCAAAGCCAGAATTCTCTGAAGATGAAGAAATGCTCATAGCTAGGATGTTTAGATTGGTTGGAGAGAGGTTAGTGATTATTAACTTATATAATAGCAATATATATATATATATATATTCCGAAAAGTTCAAGCAAATTGCACGCACCCACAATATAAACTTTAATGGTTTTTGAACACTCAATATCCTCTTTGGAGAGGAGAGATCGTACTATCTTGACTAATACATATTGATTACAACGTAATATAGTTGACCATGTAATATATATGAAGCAGGTGGTCTCTGATTGCCGGAAGAATTCCGGGAAGATCAGCAGAAGAGATTGAAAAATACTGGACTTCAAGATATACTTCATCAAGTAAAAAATCATGACTTAGCTGGTCATGCTTATAAGTCCCGTGTTAAGGTTTAAAAACTGGTAGAAAAAAAAAAAAAAAAATCCGCAAATCTAAGTTTGCGTAGTTTGTTTTAGCATGCATGGGCGCGTTAGCCTTTTTTTTTCGTTTCGTATATAGGATTCAAGTGATGTATTAAGATGATTTAGACCTACCATGTTGTTGTGCATAGTTTGTTTAGCATATGATTAATATATAGTTGTGTAATTGTAAGCCTTTTACACACTATACACGTCTAGATTTAAATATTTTATGTTTTCAGTTCAAATTCTTCTTTTGTAGAGTTATTGCACAATTGAAATGTTTTTTTTTTTTTTTTTTTTTACCACTTATGTTTTTAGATTTTTTTCTTATTTTGTGCTACCTTTTGAGTCACACTAATCTCCAAAAACGTCTTTAAGTATGTATGCTAAGTTAGTTATAAAAATAAATGACATGATGTATAGTATGTTGGAATTGGAATTGGAATTGATAAAATTGGAAGAAATTTTGGTTTAATTTTTTAATTTGCTTATCTCCAATTTCATCAATTTTAATTTCATGTTTGTCAAACATAGCCTAATGATATTAGAGTCAAAGAATGTTACAAAATTATTTGACCGAATATAATTAATTGGTTATTAATGCATGAGATAAGGAAGTAAAAGGTTTGGTTTTTTTATATTTAAAAATAATTATCTAATATTTCTGCCTAACTATGCGTGTCAAATATCACTACTTAATGAAAAATAGATTGCTATTTTGTCTTGTGTGTGTTTGTGTGGGTGGGTGGGGGAAAGGCATGAATTTAATAAAGCTAGATAAAAGAATCTGATGAAAATATATGGAAAGAGCAACATCTTCAAATTTATTTTTATACCGATAAGACACTAAATACAGATTTCCAAAAAAAATAAAGAGATTTATAAAATTAAGCCAACAAATGTCATGTTCAAATTATTGGTTATTCGGGTTTTTGAAAAAAGAAAAAAGCAAATAAATAAATAAATAAATAAAATAGTATTCTGACGGCCTATTATTGACAATTGGTCAAGCAGCAAATGGGAGGCATCACAGGATAAGCCCAACATGTGGCCCAATCCAGTTTCCAAATAGGCCAAGAAGCCATTGTCACTTCAGTTTTTGGACAAGCCCATAATGTCTCTTCTCAAAAACCACTAACACATTCCTTACTTTACCATTGGATTGCAACGATGACATGGTGTAACGGATTATTACAAACAATGACTAAGGCTGCACACAAAATTCTTCAAACTGCAATTCGAATTAATCTAAACCACACGATTCGGTTTAATTTTATGACTCAACGGTACGATTTCGGTTCAAAAAATAATAAAATTGTTAAGATTGATTCGAATCATAGCTTGGAAGTGAAAAATCATATTAATCCGAACATAACGGTGATATTTATTCACAAATCCGTTGCTCAGCTGACACTAATACGGTCCCTATTTTTTATATATATTTTTTAAGAGACTCGAACCTTCTATCTCTTATTTTGAAATGAAAAAAAATAAAAAAACTACATATTTTGATTCCTAAAACGGTACCTAACCTTCTTAAATCCAACTTTTTTTTTTTCAGAAACTTCAACATCTTTCAGAATTCTGGGTTTCAACATTTTTTATTTTTTGATGGGGACGTTTTATTTTTCAATTTTTATAATGTAAAATTAATTGAATCAACTTGAAATCAATCTAAATTCCGTTATGATATTTTCTAATCAGAATTTAAATACTTAAAAACGGATTAAACTTGGAGTGCACGCATAGTGTGAGTTGACAATTGAACTGAGTCTAGTTTCATTATGTTTATGTTTAGATTGAGTCAAGACTAACCCCTACAATTCCGTGTTGCAAATTGCAATCTTATTACTATATTCATATATTTATTTTGCTTCACGAGACGTGTTAGACAGGAAAATAAATAAATAAATATATATATATATATACACACACTTATTAAGCCAATATAATAGAACTGAAGGACTGGGTTTTCATGTTGCAAATTTCAAAATGTATTCCCACAACTCAATGTCGTCGTGAGATGGGCCTTAAATTAAAATATAATTTGATTGTCCATATGGCAGATTAATCATACCTTTTATACACACACGCACACGAAAATAATGCCTTGTACATCCAGCTAGAAATTTATTCATACGAAGCGTAATTTCATAATAATAGTGCATATATATATATATATACACACACACCCACACACACGAAAATAATGCCTTGTACATCCAGCTAGAAATTTATTCATACGAAGCGTAATATCATAATAATAGTTGATATATATATATATATATGCACTACTTATATATAGCCTAATTTTGTGTTTTGAATTATATAATTTAGGTAAGATTTGCCTAATCAGTTGTGGTCCAATTATAAATACACACATAATTTATAATTATAAAATTAAGAAAATAATAAATAAAGAAAACAAGAAAGGTGACTGAATTTATTTCAAAAAAAAAAAAAAAATTATTATCCTTATTTATCTCTTTCATAATTTTATAATTACATATTATTATTGAACCATCAGTGGGTGAATAAGAATGACACGGTAACTATAAAATTTAGCTGCTCATGGTTTTGGAATTAGAGTCTGGAAAAATATAGATTAAGAAATTAGTAAAAAATGTTCTTTAAATTCTTTAGTCAATTGGTTTAGAACTTGAACATAGTGCCGGCATTTGGAAACTAAAAATAAATGGATGGTCCTACATTTTGTTTAAAAATTGAAAATAATAATAATAATAATAAAATGACAATTTAATATATATATATATATATATATTTGAGAAGTCCCAACTTCAAAACCAAGCCTTAAAGCTATCATGGCAAGCATCAAACATGCCAACCCCACACCCATTTCTATCAACCCCCAACCTCCAAGGACTGAATTATTGAACGTTGCTTCACCTTCACAAGCGAGGACAGCACCTCCCAGGACTGAATTATTGAATGTTGCTTCACCTTCATGAGCAAGGACAGCACCAGTGTTCTATTGCATTGAACGACTATGATCACTTTACCTATGTAAAATGATCATAGCCATTCACTGAAGTACAAAACGCCACGTTGTACTGCAATTTGGATATTCTTTAATAAACAAGCACCAGGTTCCAGATTTCAAGTTGGTGGGTGGTACTAAATTGAACATGAATATCTGAAAGTATGCATCCAAATTCACATGATGTGCTAGTTTGCCATTTAGTATGAACAGTAGCTTGAAATTTTTATGTATATATATGTATATGCTGTATTTATATATCAGTGTGAGTTGAATGAGCATGTTACCCAATTCAGATGGCTATTAATTTTTATGGATTCCTGTACGAATGTGGAAGATAAGCATCTGATAAGGCCAAATTTGACAGAATTTTTTGACTTCTTTAATTGTGTTGGATATGTAGTATAGAATAACGTCAAAATTCTATTATTATGAGAATATATATTATTTTTTAAAAATAAAATTAATAAATTGGATTCTGTTTTTATAAATTCATATTCAAATCAAGCATTATTTGAACTGAATAAAGGTGGTTTTGACATAAAATTTTGACGTAAAATTGAGAAATTTACAAGCTCAGCGCATTTCAGGGAAAAAAAATACACACACACGTTTATTGCAGCCGAAATGAAAAGAAATTTAAATGCAGTGACAGTCAATCTCAGTTTTTGGTACTCTGTACCATTTTGAAATCCCGCCCAGTAACCCGAGTTTCTATTTATTGTACTCCCTCAGTCTTATATTAATAATCTATTATTCTCTTTTTATATCTTCTAAATTAGGTATTCATTTTAAAAGTCAAAACAAATAAATTTTATATTTCCATCATTATCTTTTATCTTTTTTAAAAAATTCAAATTTTATAATTATATATATTTAAATTAGGAAGGGACAAATTGATAATTTTAAAAAGAGACAATGCATTAAAGTTATGTCTCCTTAAAAACTCCCATTTCTAAAAATGGACCTCTAATGTGAGACAGAGAAAATAATTAACTTCATTCAATCGATGTGATCACGCATAGATTATTTTTTTTTTCTTTTCCAAATTTACGGTCAGACCGGTCTACTTTATTTAAAAATATATTAAAATATACTACAGTAATTGAATTCTCATTAAGTATATTAATTGAGTTTTGTATTCTCCCATGTCAATTCCTAATTTTCTCGTTTGGTGGCATGCGTTGTGTTAATTTTGGTTACAAAACAAAAGTATATTTGGTGTTATTTTGTTTATTTTTGGGCTACTGTCAATTTTGGTAACAAAAGCATGTTTAGTTTGGTCTTATTTTATTTTACACAGTACTAAAATATTTCGTGAACAGTGGCCTAATATTAAAATACCAAAAAATATTTTTTCTTATTTTGACAATGTTCATGACTCAAAATCATAACAATATCGCAACATGGTCCAAACATTTCACAACAAAACATCATTCCCAAACGTACTTTTCGATTTTTTTCCAAAACACTCGTACAGCAAAAACGTTGTTTCTGTTTTAACCAAAAACAAAATGCCTAAAACAAAACGCATGTCAAATGAGTCATTTTGTAAACAACGTTCCAAAACTAAAATACCAAAAAATTATTTTTTCTCATTTTGACAATTATTCATGACCCAAAATCATAATAGTAGCGTGACACGGGCTAAAAACAAAACGCTTAAAATATTATTTCCAAATGCGTTTCTCATTTTTTTAAAACACTCTTACAGCAAAAACATTATTTTTATGTTGAATTTACTCTCATTAATAATTTATTAAAAAAAAACACTGAAAATAATTTTTTTTAAAAAAATAATTGAGTAAGGCGTGGTGCGACATGGACAGGGAGGATGGAGAAAAATAATTTAAACAGAAACTGAAATGGGAAGGAGGCTAAACAATTTCGGACAAAATGACCAAAATGCCCATGCCGAGCTTAGCAACGCCTATGAGTGAGAAGTGGGGCCCAAAGGAATAGAAAGTGTCGGTGGTCACTATGGCTCGCAGGCTCCACACCCAGGTCCAGCTTATCAGCTTGGCTTATCCATTTTTTACCACGTACAAAATGTACTTATCAAAAGTAACAATCCAATAAAACCATTGTAAGAGTACAACCTAGTCACGTAAAGTAAGAACGAAAGTAAAAAAAAAATTCAAAAATGGGAGGAGGAAAGTGACAAAATTAAATCACAAATAGCGGCAATAGGAGCAAAAACGCGTGCAGGGCGTGCTATGAGCATGAAAGCGATACTCATTGAGGAGGATTGTATGACTTCGAGTACAACACAAATGTATTAAAGCCTTCATAATTCGTATTCATTAGTTAGGTCAAGTTAGAGAAAGTCATACTTGAAATTTAAAATTCTTCCACATGCATTAACCACTCATAAATCGTATTTACAATAATTATTTATTAATTAAGTTAAAAAAAAGTCATATTTAAAAGTTAATATATAAAATTTATTGAATCATCACATCGTTTGACTAAATTGTCCATCTTAAAAGAAAATTGATATAGCGGATGAAAATCAGAGACATTCAACTCTTATACATTTTGCGAGTAAGGTAACGACTCCAACGTTAGAACATTTTATGCACCCCCACTTAATTAAAGTTTGTATATTAGTCTAATTAAGCATATATTAGGTAGATTATAAAATAATAATGAATTCATGTTCTCATTGAATAACATATTAGATCAAGAATCATTTCCAAAGGTTACTCTTTCAATTTGCAAATGAAAAGAATGAAAAATATATATAACTTCCTTGCAATTGATATGGAGCTAATAATTTCTTTTAATAATCAGACCACTTTAAGATTTTAGTCAAAATGTCATCTTAGTTTGAGAAAGTGTTTGGAGTTTCACGTCATTGAATTATCCATATATTTTGATAAATAATTTAGTTTTCTAGCCAAAAACAAGAGTATTCCAATAATAATAATAATAATAATAATAAAACACTCAATAAACGGTTGCGAAATTAAATAAAAAATATAATAAAGAGATCTAACACACACACAATAAGAACACAAAAATTTTACGTAGTTAACCCAAAATTCAAGGCTACGTCCAAAGGGTTGCAGAGATTTCACTATAATAATAAAAACAGCAGTGGATACAGAGAGTTCAAAATGAATATATACCATCGTACTAGAGCAAAATGACAAGTAGGAAAATTACTTAAATATCCTTCAAAAATTAGAGTCGTGGGCAAGCCCTCAAACCCCAACCTTCGAACAGAATTGAGTGTTAATATACAATATTTATCAAACTCTACACTATCAATTCATTTCAACTTTACGATAAAGAGGATAAGAGAAGAAGTGCCCTTAACATCTCAATGTCCAATTACAAATCCAATGAGAGGGTATATAGGGAAAGCTTAAAGAGCCATATAGCTAAGTGCCACTGAGCCTATGAGTCCATCTTTGGGCTTGGGGGCGCCTTCTTCTCATTGTTTAACTCAAAATCAAAGTCATTCAATCTAAATTATTTTGTCCCCTCTAATAAGATATTAAGAATATAATAGTCTTCCTTTCTTTAACTATTAGTGTCCTCTTGCAATGAGCTTTGCATAATTTATATTACATGGATGACAACTTCTGACCCACCACAATTATATAGTATATCGTAGATACCCACAAATTCAACTTTGTCACTTAATGATCTTCAACAATGAGAGGCTATCTTCAACTTTGTCACTCAACTTTGAACAGCCATGTGAAATTACAAAATCTGTCCTCAAAATTGCCAAGTGTTTAATCATGAGAAGTGGATCTTTAAATCGGTCACATCCTAATTTAGCCATCTTCCTTGTATCTTCTCCTAATCAACTTGTAAAAGTTTTGAAAAGCAAATTCCTCTTTTGTAATAATGCAAAATTAATTTATTTTGGGTTTCCCCAATTTGAAAGTGAAAGGTAACATAACTTTTTTCTTTTGCTAATTTTCATACTAAAGGTAATCCAGTTTAGCACATGGAGGGAAACTATTAGATGTTTTCCTGTTCTGATTCAATCAGAATTTTTTAATTAGAAAAATGTATACTTAAAAAGTTTAATAAAATAGAAATAATTATTATGAAAATTTCTCGTGATAAGAGTTCCTTCGTGATAAGACTACGAACTTTTTATTATTAATAATTAAATTGAGATAAATTTTTTTTATAATTTTTAAAAAATTAAATAAATTATTTAATACATCTATCATTTTAGACTTAAATTTGAAAAACTCTTGATAACATTACTCACAAAATATTAAAAAAATTGAACATGAGTAGTGATTGAAGGGAAGCACATACCATCTAATAATTTTCCAACATGAGCTGTAACGAGGGCCATCCAATAATTTCTTATAATATCTAATTGTGTCCATTTAAATTGTGAAGTGAGACAGATGTCCTCAGTTTGAGCTCTCTCACATGTGTGTTGAATTTATTCATTACTTTTTAAGTTGCTTGATGTTCCCTCTAAACAACTTTCAGTAAATAGAAAATTAAATATAATCGTACAACAAACAGATAAGCTATAAATTATAGTAATTCAAATTTCTAAAAATGACTATTCCTATTTATGTTTATCTATTCATTTTGCAGGCCAAGTTACTGGAGATAGTACTAACTTTACAATGCACTGCTGTCACACCACACCCACACTGACACACTTATATAAACATAAATTAATTTTGACATTATTATATATGAAAATCTTGTAGTCTTTTTTATTTTATATATATATTTTTTTATTTTTCGTTACATCATCAACTTTGACATATTCTTTAAAATAAATTAGGAGCGCCGTCACATGGACGCTGAATGTGTATAAGATTTTCATATTGTATAAACAATGTAATTAAAGAATACATTATCGAAAGCAACAATTTTCAAATAAAATATAATCACATTAAAATTTGAAGGGTAAAAAGATTGGAGGAGATGGATGTTATGATGAAGCCGGTCAACATAAAGAGTCTGGGTCCAGATCCTCTGTTCCACATATCACGGCCCGCTTCTCTTACACGCGGCATTATCACACAAGTGAGGGACATGGTCACGTGGACCACTCGATAAGTTGGAAGGACATGGTCACGTGAACCATTCGATAAGTTGTTAAACACGTTTAATTTTAGAGTGCTGATAAATTCACGGTTATTACGATTTTAAAAAGTATTATGTTATGAAAAAGTACTGAATCTATATATACTATTTACCAATGTGAACTTATGTACTTACATTTGGTCCAATGTGGTAGCCTAGTGCCACCTGCACACGTGCTTACACAGACTCATTCACCACATTTTGACTTCAACCGATCTAAAGAAAGAAATTGTGGGTTTAGAATAGTCTGTCAAATTGATACATTTGAAAACTATTATCCATTAAAATTAGTTTTTGAACTCTGTTACGGTAATAAATACCCGTGACTTGATTCTCTCAAGGCAGTGAATGCTACAGGAAAATTGCAAATGTCATAAAAGCCAAAGCATCAAAGTCATAACTCCAATTAAAGTCATTACTCCGATTAATTAAGAAGTGTCAGCAAATACTTTTTATATTAGCAAATTCATCTCTCCTTCCATTATTTAAGAACTATTCAGGTGCTCCAATTCAGTATCAGTGAACATAGAGAGATGGGTTCCAAAGCTCTTTTTTTCTTAGTAGTCTTATCCTTCACAGTGGTGTCTCTCAAGTCTGCTTTCGCAGATGAGAATGAGGACCCAGGTCTGGTTATGAACTTCTACAAAGATACATGTCCTCAAGCCGAAGACATTATCAGAGAACAGGTCAAGCTTCTCTATAAGCGCCACAAGAACACTGCATTTTCATGGCTAAGAAACATCTTCCATGACTGTGCTGTTGAGGTATGTATACTGCACAACTACTCCTTTTGTCTTGCTTTCGTTCTTTTTTTCTTTCTTGAATATAAATAGCGAGTTCGAAACGATAACGAAGGCAGTCTCTCCGTATGTGGAGGAAAGGCTGCAGGGTAGCCTCGTCCACTGGACTAACTCTTTTTTATGTGAATATTAATGTGTGTTTTGTTTTGTGGGAGCAGTCATGCGATGCTTCACTACTGTTGGACTCAACAAGGAGGAGCTTGTCTGAGAAGGAGACAGACAGGAGCTTTGGGCTCAGGAACTTTAGGTATCTTGATGAAATTAAAGCAGCTGTTGAGAGGGAGTGCCCTGATGTTGTTTCCTGCTCAGATATCCTTGTCTTGTCTGCAAGGGAGGGCGTTGTTTCGGTAACTTCAATTTCTCATCCCTTTATTTAGCAATCTTAGACTGTGTGTATATTCAACTCCTTGATTTACTCTGTTTTTCTTACAATCTGTTCTCTAGAGAATCCTGACTAAGTTCATGTCTGAATCCTCAACTGTTACTGCACGTGTGTTGTAACAGCCTGACCGTTCGTATCACTCGTACTCAGTACTTAGGCACAGATGTACCATGGGCTCAGTACGGGCATATGCCCCTACTGAATTGTTTTATTATTATATTTTATGCCCTTAAATTTATATTTTTTTTGTATTTATATTCATAAAATTTTAAAACTGTTCCCACTGAAATTATGAAAAAATCTCTCTATATAAATTTTTTTCCTCGTATGGATTTCTAAATCCGTTTCTGCTCGCACTTGTGGTTTTATCTCAATATGAATTCTATATGTCTGCATCTGGACTAGATCTACAACAATTGTACTAAAAAAACTGATTTTGTTTTACTAAATGGGTGTGTTTGTAGTTCAGTTCTCTCTGACAGATGTTTTTTTTGGTGTTTGAAACTCCAACAAGGACTTTGCTCTTTGATGTTGTACTGAATATGAATTTTCAGTCTATGACTAGAATTCTTATCTATTTCCCTTTAAAGCTACCAATTTCAAAAGGGCTTTTGAATATTCTTATTCCACTTATACAAACAAATCTTGCTCTCTTGATAATATAAAAAATAACCCAAAATAGCATCTTAGAAATAATTTATAGATGAAGAAGATATAATAAAAATTGTCAAAGAAAGCATTCCGGTAAGGCCATTCAAAAAAAAAAAAAAAAAAACACACCTTTACTGGTCCTCCATGTTTTGTATATTTTATATGAATTATAAGAATTTTATTAGCATACTAATTAACTTCAATAAATTTTGGAACTTGTTGTTAGCTTGGAGGTCCTTACATCCCTCTTAAAACTGGAAGAAGAGATGGTAGGAAGAGCAGAGCAGATGTACTTGAGCAATACCTCCCAGACCACAATGAGAGCATCTCTGTCGTCCTTGAGAAGTTTGGAGCTATGGGTATTGACACACCAGGAGTTGTTGCCTTGCTAGGTATAATACATCAGCATTTGTCTTCATTCATACATACACAATCACATACATGTTATATATATATATGTATATTTAGACATTAAATGCATGGGACCATTACATATCTTAATGGATGTCATATATGAGTACACCTTGCAGTGGTGTATGTCCCATGAGAGCCCACTATCAATAGGTACATAAGTCATATACATAACAGCTTACATGTATAGCACGGCATCATAGATGTCATTTATAATTACAACTAGCAGTTATGTGACATAGGATTATATCAATAATTTTGCATATGAAATTGAAGCAACATGAATGGCTAAAATTTTCCACCATTTGTTGTTGTAATTGTGATTCATAGGTTCCCACAGCGTGGGGCGAACCCACTGTGTGAAGTTGGTGCACCGTTTATACCCAGAGGTGGACCCTGTGCTGAACCCTAACCATGTTGAGCACATGCTCCACAAGTGCCCGGATGCAATCCCGGACCCGAGGGCAGTGCAGTATGTGAGAAATGACCGTGGCACGCCGATGATCTTCGACAACAACTACTACAGGAACATATTGGACAACAAGGGGTTGTTGATAGTGGATCATCAACTAGCTACGGACAAGAGAACAAAGCCCTATGTGAAGAAAATGGCAAAGGACAATGACTACTTCTTCAAGGAGTTTGCAAGAGCCCTAACAATTCTCTCTGAGAACAATCCACTCACTGGCACAAAGGGTGAGATCAGAAAACAGTGCAATGTTGCCAACAAGCATAACTAGGGAAGCTCACTCGATCATGTTGAGAGTTCACAATAAAAATGGGCTTTGCTTTTAAGAGTGGCATCAAGATGGTCATGACCATGTTGCATGCACTGTTTCTAGTATAGGTTTCTGCTTTTGTTTGTTGTCAGGTCAATGTTGTTATGTATATGTATTTATGTATGGGTTGATGGTATATGATGCACCATTATGAACTATAGTCTTGATGGTTGTTGATTCTATATGAATGTAATGCTCTCTCTCGGTATATCTTGCTCCATTAGCCGTGACTGTTGCATCTCAACTATTTGTATTTGTAAACACTATTGGGAGATCCATGTGATGGATCTTTCATGAATTGTTCGGTTTATTTGTATATAGTGACTTATTTTAAATGCCGTAAACTTATTTTTCTGTCTTGCTTTTCTGCTCGGTTTGTTTCGACCTAAAATTTTTTTTTGTGAAAAAGATTTTTTTATTTATAAATAAAATATTTTTTATTTTTATTTTTTCGGTATTTGTTAAAGGTTTAGGTGTAAGTCGAGATTGACGTCGAATCCATCAAGTAAAGCGTATAAAATAATTTACTGAAAATAAGTGAATGAATTATTTTTGTTAAATTTTAATATATTTTTTTTATCGTAAATATTTTACAACTATCAAATACCAAAAAATAAAAAATATATTTTACTTTCCGTTTATTTCGATGTAAAATATTCTTTTTGTAAATTTTTTTTTTTTTTTTCCAGGTAAAATATTCTTTTATTTTTACTTTGTCGGTATTTAGTAAATGTCGCGTCGAGGTTGAGATCGAATCTATTGGGCGAGGTATGTAAAATAACTTGTCGAAAATTTATGGATAAATTATTTTGTTAAATTTTAATTTTTTTTTTTTTGTAAATATTTTACGACAATCAAATACTAAAAATAAAAATATAATATTTTTTAATCTCAAATATATTTCCTTGATTGATGTGAAGTTAATGTGATTTGAGGGGTTTTACACTAGTTATGTGCGACAAAATTAAAGTTAGGTAAAACATTTTCTTCATACGGTTCTGAAAATTTTAGGAAATCCAAGGATGTGTACATCATTTGCCCCATTCATTTGAGAGAGTTTCAGAAGACAGCAAAGTATGATGTGAAGTAAATGCAACACGGACGGCCCCCCAATCATCACGCGGGGTTATGGATTGTATTTGTTCAAAAGTTGTCTGTCTATTAGTGATGGAGTCTACGAAGCTTGGATGCTAGATATAGTCTCGACCGGATCGAATTCGGATCAGATTTAATCTGATTAATTTGATGAGTCTTTTACTCAATTCAATCCGAATTGATAATTCAATGATTTTTTTAAGTGAAATTTATATTTGATTTATTAATAAATAGATATCCAATCTGATAACTCGACTTGAACGGTGTATTTTTTTATTAAAAAATAAAAAAATTACTGTCAAAAGAGAATAAAAAAACAATAATTAGAAATTTTTTAAAAAAAAATGGATAGAAAACAAAGAATAAATAAAATATGAAAGGAAAAGAAGAAAAAAAAAATCATTTACTCTTCGTTAATGAATTATTATAACATTATTAGTATATATATTAAGAGATTTATTAATATGTTGGTGAAAACATGTTTTATATATATATATATATATATATATATATATATATATATATATTTTGTTACCTCTAATACAAGTCTGATAGATGACTTGATATACATAAAATATAAAATATTAGTATATTTTGTTACCTCTAATACAAGTCTGATAGATGACTTGATATACATAAAATATAATATATATATATATATATATATATATATATAATTTTATTTGGGTCGGGTCGGTGTAATTCGTATTCGATTTATTAGGCTAATTGGTTATCGAGTTCAGATTGTAATTGGGTTATCGAATTTTTTATTCAATCCATATATATCCGACTAATCAGATTTGATTCAGATCAGAATCAGATCCATTAATAAGTCTACATATAGGTACGACACGATAATATATATATTTTTTATAACTAGGGTAAGGAATTGCTCGCACTTAAAAAAAATCGAATTTGAGACCTGAAACTTAATGAAGTTCCGGGGCCCAAGCTTTTTTTACTGGGCCAACTCCTTAAGAGTTAATATAATAAATATTTATATGTATATAAATAATTTTTTTTCTTAAATTCTATAATTTTTTTTAATTAAACAAATATATTTTAAATTACATTAAATAAAACCTATTATTGTCATGTTTATACCATGTATTAGTCGTATCTGAACAGAAAATGAAATATTTATTATTTAAAATATCATCTAATACCTGTTGAAGTCGTATTCACGTATTCAAAAAGTTTCTGACTCTCATCCGACACCACTAGAGCACCATTAATAAAAATATGTTGGAGTGAATGCGTGACACAGATAAAATCCACACAAATTTGGGGCAGAATCAAGAAAGTCTCATCCATCGTCACGCTCAAAGAATTACCATGATGCCGACGTACTTGAATTATTAAACAGGAATGGAATGAAAAACGATTTGGGGGCAAAAATGACAAAATGGGTATTAAATGAGGGAGATGAAGGGCCCAAAGTCGGTCCGTTGTCATGTCTACTTCTTTATAATTTTCATTAGGCCCATGCTCAGTTTAACTTTGAGTGACAAGTGGGGCCCAAAAGAATTACAATGTGTCGGTGTTCACTCTGGCTCGCTTGCTCCTCAATGTGGTCCACCTTATTAGCTTGGCTTAAGCCAATTACTCTCCAATTTTTCTATAAATACTTCTTGTAAAAACTACAATTGAATAATGGGCGGGTAAATTACAAGTTTGGGCAAATTTGAGTAGGAGTAAACCGTCTAATCTTTATTATTTTGAGTATTCTTAAATCCATTCCTTCGCTTTCGAAAAGATTTTGAATATTAAAAGTCAGTAATATTTTTATTTATAATAATATATTATATTTCAATATATAAGCCTATTATCTATTTTTCTTATAATACAATGACAAAATTATCATTTTTTGAAAAGAATATGTTAAGGACTGGACAAAACTTTTTTTTAAAAAAAATGCTATGAGATCAAAGTAATAAAAATTCAATGATATAACTGTGTGTAATTTGTTCAAATCTTAAAAAAAAAAACCAGTGTAATTTACCCCTTATAAAAGTACAACTCTCTCTCTCATTCTACTTAACATAATTTTTCTTTTTTTTAGAAGTACAAACCCACAACACCCATACATGCCCGTTATGGGGCTTGAACCTAGGGGCGGAGGTACCCCCAAAAACAAAAAAAAAAACACAAATTAGTGATAGGATGGGGTGATATTTTCTGGAAGTGTCATATAATATAAAATATATTATTTTGTGTTTTTACAAAGTTCAAAAGGTTAAAGTTGTATAACCAAAAAGCCGGTATAGAAGGTGACCATTGGACAGTGTAAAAGCAAGGGAATCATAACACAGAGCAAGGGAATTATTTAAATAAACCCATTATCTAAAAATTAGTCATAACCTAAAACAAATTTGCATTGCCAAAAAACCAAATGCATCTCCTCCGGTGGTGACTTCATTCAAGCGAGGCAGAGCTTTGGAAAAGCTTCGGCCTCTGCATCTAAAAATGTCTTAAACTCCTCACTACTCGTTCTTTTTTGTACACTCTCTGCAATCAAATAATTATTTATATGTTTGATATTTTTGTTTAGCGAGAAGTTTGATGTATGGGTTTTTTTTTTTTTCAATTACACTACACCCCCCTGAAAGACAATCCTGGCTCTGCCCTTGCTTGAACCCTTCACGCACACCCCTCCAAAGTAGAAGCATGGTTTGCAGTTGCGGTACGTGTAACGGACTCAAGTGAATATCGATGTAAACTTACCGATTCATTGAGAAATGTAACAGTATCGGACCATTGAAAAATGGTTACGAATCGGTTAATACGTCACGTATCGATTGATATGGAAAAATAGTTATGAACCAATTAATATGTCGCGTATCGACTAATATGGCGAATCATGAGTAGACAAGGTTGTACCAGGTGAATTAGTAGCTCAATGTTAACCTTGCTTTAATTCTTACAAATTTTTTTTTTCGCTTACAAATGTATTAACCACTCATAATTCGTAATCATTAATTAAAATTAGAAAAAATCATACTCTCTTTTTTCTTGGTGTATAGAGAAAGTTATAATTGAAATTTAAAATTCTTACAAACACATTAGCCACGCGTAATTCTTATTCATTAATTAAAGTTAGAGAAAGTCATACTTGAAAGTCGAAATTTAAGATTTGTTGAATCATCACATTGGCCAACTAAATTATCCAATATCCATGCTAAACATTTATGCGCCCCCACGTTATTATGGTGTCCTAGTCTTTCAAGGTGAGAGAACTTCGTTGTTTTTTTTTTGGTGTCATTCTCTTCCATTGTGAGTGTCTTTATTTAGTTTAAGATATTGTTTGGAGTTCCATTACACTGCATTATTCATATTTTTTGTTATTGCCTAGATATATCAAAAATAATATTTATTCTGTTTCAAAATAAGTATCCTGTTTTGAAAATCGTGACTTACAAAAATGTGAACAGAACACTTATTTTGAGACACAGAATAATTATCTAACCATTCAAAGGCCCATCTAGCTAAGTACCACCACTAAGCCAATGAGTCGATCTTTGGGCTTGGGAGCATTTTTCAAACTGTTTATCTCAAATCAAAGTCCTTCAACCTACATTATAATGTCCCCTTTTTATAAGAAATTAAGAATATAATAGTGTTCCTCTCTTTAACTATGATGGTGTCCTCTTGTAACGAGCTTTGCATACTTTATACAAGATTGATGACAACTTCCCACCTATCATAATTAATATAGCATGGGTACCAACATTCACACCTGCGGAGCAGAAGAAACACTAATTGAACTTTGTCACTTATTAACAGGAGTGTTTTTTTTTACTTACATATTACTCGCATCGTAATCGAGAGTTTACCTACGAGCTATAAGTTCAAAGAGCGACCAATTACGAGGGTTCTCACGTTAACAAAAAAAAAAAAAAAAAAAAAAAAAGGGAGGTTTTTTGTTCATCCATTTCATAAGATGAGCCACATTTTGCTACACTGCCTGAAGAAATGTTTTTCCCTTGTACATTTTGTTTTAAAGTAAAATATTTTTTTCAAAAAATTATATTTTTTAATATTCAACAAAAATTAAGATTAAAATTAAAGTTAAATCTATTAAGTGAGACGTAAAATAACTCACCAAAAATTAGAAGAGTTATTACATGATAACCTGTACAAGAAGAGTTATGAAAACACCTCACTCCAAAATGGCACTATCTCTCCAAATTATGTCCAGCCAGCCAAAATGGCACTATCTACCATTTTCGAACAACCATGTGAAATTACAAAAAAGAAAATATCCTCAAAGCTGCCAAATGTTTAAAATTGATGGGTGATCTTTTAAATCAGTCACATCCTAATTAGCCCATCTTCCAAGTGTCTTTCCCTAATCAACTCGCTAAAGTTTGAAAAGGCCAACTCATCCTTTGTAATCATGTCAAACTTAATTTATATGCCTGGGGTTACCCCAGTATGAAGGTGAAAGTTATGATGGCTCTTCTTTTTTCTAATTTTTGTACGGAAGCCGATTGGATAAAGGATAGGAAAGTAATTTTAACACGGATTAATAAGAGAGTTGGAAACTCCCCGCTTGAATTTTACGTAAATAACCGGTCAAAACCTTTGCAATTCACTACAATTCTTTCACTAATTACTATCACCATTCTTAAAGATATGAAGAGAAATTATTAGATCGTCTTAATCATATGATTCAACCTAATCAAAATTCTTACTAAAAAAGAAAAAATTCATATACTTGAAAAGCTTAGTGAAATATGAATAATAATGTTATAAGAATAAAAATTATCAGCTCTTTACATCTAATTATTAAATTGAGACTATTTCTTAAAATTTATAAAAAAAATTAAAAAAAAATATTTAATCCATCTTTCAATTTGATAATTAAATGTGAAAAGTTTATAACTCTTGTCATGCCTTTCAGATAACATTATTCATGAGATATTATATATATATATATATTAAAAATATAAAAATATTAGGTGCGTACGTGTACTAAAACCGAGTTTATTTAAATCGTACTAATACAATGCGCGGAACACAACCAATATCAATTCGGAATGATCTAATAATTTTCCGAACATATAGTGTTATGACTGAAGTGATCAACCAAATGACTCGTGATCGGAGAATCTAATTCTCTCCGATCTGTATGTGTGTCCATTTAATAAATGGAGTGAGACAGATGTACGTCCTCGCTTCGACCTCTCTCGCATGTGTGTTGAATTTAGCTACTATTACTTTTTAAGGTCCTTGATGGTCCCTCCCAACAGCTTCCCTTAAATAGACAAGTAATGAAGTGTACACCAAACAGATAAGTTATAATGCAAATTTAATTTCTGAAAACAGTCTCCCTATTTATGTTAATATTTTCATTTTGCAGTCAAATTACTGGAGACTAATTTTGCAAGTTTCGGGTAAGATCTTAATAAGTTACAAATTTACAATACACTGCCTGTCACAGGACACCGACACTAACACACATATATGATCCAATCATTATATATATATATATATATATATATATTTCTTAAAATAAGTTAGGAGTGTCACATGGACGCTGAATGTGCATAAGATTTTCATATTGTATAAACAATCTAATTAAAGATTGCATTATCGAAAGCGACGATTTTAAAAATACAATATAATAACATTACAGCTTAATATAATGAAAACGAGGGTTAATGTAATATAAGTACAATCTAATTAATGAATAGGAGAGAAATTCAGATTAAAAAAACTTTAAACTCTGTTACAGTATTATAGATAAATAGTTAAATACGCGTGATTTAATTCTCTTTTGCAGTGAATGCTACGAGGGAAAATGCAAATGTTAAAAATAAATAAATAAACAAAAAAAAAGAAGTCACGAGCAAGACAGTCATAACACCAATTAATAAAGTGTCAGTATACAGTTTTATAATTGCAATTTCATCTCTTCTTTTCATTATTTAAGAAGGGTCCAAGTGATCCAATTCAAACATAGAGAGATGGGTTCCAAAGCTCTTTTTTTCGTAGTAGTCTTATCCTTCTCAGTGGTGTGTCTCAAGTCTGCTTTTGCAGATGAGAATGAGGACCCAGGTCTGGTTATGAACTTCTACAAAGATACGTGTCCTCAAGCGGAAGACATTATCAGAGAACAAGTCAAGCTTCTGTATAAGCGCCACAAGAACACTGCATTTTCATGGCTAAGAAACATCTTCCATGACTGTGCTGTTGAGGTATGTATACTGCACAACTACTCCTTTTGCTTTGCTTTCTTTCTTTCTTGAATATAAGTCACGGGTTCGAAATTATAAGGAAACAGTATCTTCGTATGTGGAGGTAAGACTGCAGCTTAGCCTCGTGCACTGTGCTAACTCGTTTTTTATGCGGATATAAATGTGTGTTTTTGTTTTGTGGGTATAGTCATGTGATGCTTCACTACTGTTGGACTCAACAAGGAGGAGCTTGTCTGAGAAGGAGACAGACAGGAGCTTTGGGCTCAGAAACTTTAGGTATCTTGATGAAATTAAAGCAGCTGTTGAGAGAGAGTGCCCTGATGTTGTTTCCTGTTCAGATATCCTTGTCTTGTCTGCAAGGGAGGGCGTTGTTTCGGTAACTACAATTTCTCTCTACCCTTTATTTAACGGTCTTAGTCTGTGTTTGTATATTCAATTTCTTGATTTACACTGTTTTTCTCGTTAGGTTTTCTTCTTAGAGACTATGTTCGTGTTTGAATCCTTAGGTGTTACTGCACGTGTGTTGTAACAGTCTAATGGTCGGGATTACTAACATCTGTGCTATGGTCACACGTATGAATGATCTGGACCGTCCACTGCAGTAGTACACTGCTGTACTGCAGCAGAGGATCCAAACTAAAATGGATCTAAATGTAGGTTATCTCAATATGAACTCTTTATGTCTGCATCTGAACTAGATCTACATCAATTGTAGTCACCTGATTTTGTTTAACTAAATGGGTGAGTTTGTTCTTCAGTTCTCTGATAGATGGTTTTTTTTAGTGTTTGAACAAGGACTTTGCTCTTTGATGTTGAACTGTATGTGACTCCTAGTCTCTGACAAAGAATTCTTATCTACTTCACTTTAAAGCAAATCCTAGCAATTCTTTCTCTTGAGAATATAAAAACTAATCATATATAGTAAAAATTGTCCAAGAAAGCACTGTGGTTAGGCCAGTCCAAACAAAACGCAGCTTTATTCTGCCAGTTTTTCTATATTTTATATGAGTTATGAGAATTTTATTAGCATACTAACTTTAATACATTTTGGAATTTCTTATGCAGCTTGGAGGTCCTTATATCCCCCTTAAAACCGGAAGAAGAGATGGTAGGAAGAGCAGAGCAGATTTGCTTGAGCAATACCTCCCAGACCACAATGAGAGCATCTCTGTTGTCCTTGACAAGTTTGGAGCTATGGGTATTGACACACCAGGAGTTGTTGCCTTGCTAGGTATAATACATCATCATTTGTCATCATACATACATAGACAATCACATACATGTTTTATACATATACATATATATATATATATATAGACATTAAATGTATGGGACCATTACATATCTTAATGGACGTCACATATGAGTACAACTTGCAGTGTGGTACTGTATGTCCCATTAGAGCCCACTATCAATAGGTACATGACTTGTCATATACATAACAGCTTACATGTATAGCACGGCAACATAGATGTCATTTATAATTACAACTAGCAGTTATGTGACATGGGATTATATCAATAATTTTGCATATGAAATTGAAGCAACATGAATGGCTAAAATTTTCCACCATTTGTCGTTGGAATTGTGATTCATAGGTTCCCACAGCGTGGGGCGAACCCACTGTGTGAAGTTGGTGCACCGTTTATACCCAGAGGTGGACCCTGTGCTGAACCCTAACCATGTTGAGCACATGCTCCACAAGTGCCCGGATGCAATCCCGGACCCGAGGGCAGTGCAGTATGTGAGAAATGACCGTGGCACGCCGATGATCTTCGACAACAACTACTACAGGAACATATTGGACAACAAGGGGTTGTTGATAGTGGATCATCAACTAGCCACGGACAAGAGAACAAAGCCCTACGTGAAGAAAATGGCAAAGGACAATGACTACTTCTTCAAGGAGTTTGCAAGAGCCCTAACAATTCTCTCTGAGAACAATCCACTCACTGGCACAAAGGGTGAGATCAGAAAACAGTGCAATGTTGCCAACAAGCATAACTAGAGAAGCAAGCTGATGTTGAGAGTCCACAATAAAAAAAAGCGCTTAGCTTTTACGAGTGGCATCAAGATGGTCATGATGACCATGTTGCATGCACTGTTTCTAGTGTAGGTTTCTGCTTTTGTTTGCTGT
Organism: Cornus florida; assembly: GCF_030987335.1. Classification (NCBI taxonomy): domain Eukaryota; kingdom Viridiplantae; phylum Streptophyta; class Magnoliopsida; order Cornales; family Cornaceae; genus Cornus; species Cornus florida. The sequence goes on along the minus strand of NW_026775571.1, from coordinate 97,134,330 downwards.
CCGGTTGATGTATTTATGTATGGGTTGATGGATGGCTGTAATGTGCACCATCATGAACTATAGTCATGAAGGTTGATTATATATGCATGTATTGCTCTCTCTCTCTCTCTTGTATTGTATTAATGATGGCTACATGTTTGTATTGGAATTAATTCAATGAATGTGACCTATCCTGATTCCTGTCCAAGAAAATAAGAATGATGAAAAAAAACAACCTAGGTCCACTCAAGAGGTTAAAAAAGGATAGAAAACAAATTAGCTATATAAAAGATAAGATTCCCTTGCATAAGCAAAGATTTGGACCATTTGCATTTTATATTGTAGGGACCACTCTCTCTCTCTCAAGGACGACCTTCACCATCTCCTACGCACAGGACGTACGACATCTTTCCCAAGTAAAAGAATTAGATGATCATTGTATCAAGTATATGAAATATCGAAGCATCAAGAAATGGCACTTGGGCACCACCTTCCTGAATTATTTTGAATAGTTTGGATGGCAGTGGTGGAGATGTACTGATTGTGCTTTATATCATTTTCCACCTTCCACAAGAGACACAATCATATGGCTTATCCTAAGGTACTGGATTACACATTGAGCAAAAGTGAATAGGCGTGTTAAGTCACAAAAGATCAAGGAATTCCAAGCCATCCAATTGCCAATCTTTCAAATGTAATATCAACTTTTTTGACAAAAAGGTTTCTAGGACTCCCATTCTAGCTTCTGAAATACTCTAAAGAGTTCATTATTACCATAAAAACACAATTTTACTGTAAATTTTTTACCGACATTGTATAAACAGTCAAGGGAAGCTGTGTTTCCAGAAGAATTTAATTTCCTTTACTCACAGGTTTCCCATGTTTACAGTGTCTTAAGGAAATCCAGTTTCTTTGAAGAAACTCTCTTTTGCCCCTTAATATATTACTCTCCCAACAGTTTTCTAACACAACCAAGAAAGGGAAAAACTTCTCTATAAGTTATAATTTTTTTTAACCTTCCCTTTTTTCCAAACCAAACAGAGACTTGAGAAAACAAAGGTAATAGCATTTACAGGCTCAATAGATATTTTATAAAATGAGGAGCCCTTTCCTGTAAATATGCTCAGCAAATGCATGATTTAACTGTTCACTTGCTTTGTAGTAATGAGAGATGCACAAACTTAAGAATGAACATACCTTCTCTAAAAAAGAAGCACAAGAATGCATTGAGTTCAATGTTCCATTCTACAAAAACCTTTTTGCAGGCAAGATGATTTACATAAGAACTCACATATGAATCCGGACTTTTAACTGACAGCTTGCTCATGTTTCTTTCAGCTCTGTACTGCTTGAACTGCTATTGGAGTCACTACTAGCTTCCTCTGAGGCTGCATTGTCCTTCCCGGTGCCATCTAGCGTTTTGGGGATTAAAGGATTGCATGTGGGATGGCTGTAGTGAGGTTGTGGATGGATGGAAATGTAATTTCCAACAGAAGGGAAGGATTGGTAACTGTAGGACGAAGGGTAAGGACTAGGAGGGAATGCATTAGGGGGAGGCCAATACATCATGGGCATAAAAGCATTAGCTGGATGTGGTGAGAATATAGCATATGGAGTTTGGTTATTGTAGGGGACTCTAGGACATGTGCTGATCAGAGGGTTTGAGATTGGTGGCATATCTGCAGGAGTCTCGGATGGCATGGACCGAATTGTTGCCATTGCATGAGTTTGAACTGAGGTATACCCCACTAGCCCAAATTGTCTCGGAGATGCAGAGCTCAAAGGAGCAGACTGTACAATTGACATTCTTTGAGAATTATGAGGCTTGCTAATAGAATTCATCTGTTTCTTGCCTTTTGATTTTGTCGAGATTGTCTTCCTGAACTGCTGAGAATTGGGACCAGCCTGTTGAAAGATAACACACAAATTGCAATTCAGGAACTATCTCTAAGGAAACCTAAACTAGTTCCGACTCAATTCATTAAACATAATATCACTGATCAAACAGGGGGCATTCCATCAATGTCATTGTAATAATACATTCCCCATCCCTAGACACACACATAACTTCCGGACTTTATTCCATCACAACAATCACAGTGTAGTGTAAGGTCTATTAGGAACTGCACAACATGATGTACTATCTTTGCCTCGGCAATGGCTTAATTACTCAAATGACTTTTCAAGATAGATGCACTTAGTGACTGTTGTTGGGTAATGTGAACCAACATATAGCCAGTTCATTCAATGACAGAACATATACATAATTAACATGGTAGCAATAAGCTTTTGAATTTTCTTATATAACAAAGGAAAACAGGTCAATTGACCAATTGTAGAATAAAAACACCTTGATATGTGAATTAAAAAAAGTTGTGATCTTACAGCATCACAGGTCATAGGATGCCGAAGAAATAACTCCTCCCCTTCAGCGTCCTGGTCTGTCCTGCAATAGAAATGTTGTATGTTAAGGAAGGCACCATTCTGGTTGTACATTTTCAGAGGAGACCATGCCTCCTGGACAAATCTAATCATGCAATCCATTTATCTTTCTTCTTCATGGTTTAGCAAAATCCAAAATATTTGTTATGGCCATCTGATTAATTTGAGAAGACTGGTCACTATAGTAGACCATGTTGATAATTATGTGAAATACATGTAACGTTCTACAATGACAATTACTATTCTATTCTGTGACAAGTCATTTCCTACGTGTACTCAATGTTGTATACCTGTAATACTTTTGAAGGAGGTCCAAGTTTCTATATTTGGTTTCTTTTTGAACCAGGTCATCAGGAAAACCAGCCATGAATAGAAGTGTGATGCCCAAAGCCTTGAAGAAGAAGCTTCCACAGCGAACGTGGACCAGCATTGCCATTCGACACATAACTGGCCCAAAGGACTTCAATTTGTTTCTTCCCATGTGCTGCCTGACATATCTGGAACAATTCAACCCATGAAAAATCCTAGATTAGGCTCTGAAAGAAATTTTCAACACAGTTGGTTAGGAAACAAGTGACAAAGTTCTTGGTGTTCTGGTGTGGATCAATAATAAAACCTTTTTGAAGTGAAAAGACTGCCGACCTTGCGTGGTGAGCATTATTGTATCAGGCAACACACACAGGCATATCCAGAACATAGTATTTCCATCCTTGGAACATATTTCAATTTAATTACAGTAATGAAAATGAGAAACCAACAATGCTAAAAACTGAATGCAGGTACAACTAGAGGCCTGCAAATTAAAATTTGAAATGGTACGTACTCATTTTGGGGGAGGTTTCTTGTCCTTCCGCCATACTTAATGCACAGAAATAAGCACGATGGACAACTAGTATCAGATGGGCGCATAGCCTTCTCGTCTTCAAGTATTTTAACAGGACATAAAATTGGATTCTGGCGATTTGGGTAGAAGACTCTCTTTCGAACTCCAGGATTCTCATACAAAACATGCTCCTGATAACAAACAAATTTTATTATTTTAGGAATGAACAACAAACGATTAAGGACAACTTGTTAGTTTAAACAGTTGGTTGTATTTCACATAGCATTTTAGAACTCAGAATGCATCATAACATGGAGAGAGCGCCATAATCACCTATCATAAAGGAACTGAATTTTTCTTCTTTTTTTTTTTATATTTTTTTTTCCTTTCTGAGAAATCCTTATTTTACATAAGTGCTACAAAAAACAAACTCATTAAAATGCTATAAATAAAAAATAAATAAATAAAATAAAATAAAATCTAAATTTAGTTCCTATTTAAACACTGGACTCATGAGACATTTAAAGGCTGAAAACTACAATCATGTCCATTCAGATGAGAATCAGGGTGATCTCCTGTTGACAACCAAATCAAAGAATTCTCATCCAAGATGTAGTTTTCTATTAAGATCCATTAAGCATAGTCAAGATTCAGGCTTAGTTTGGTTTATATAACAAATATAGAAGTAATTAATATAAAATATTAATTGATATCATCTTAAGGTGATTAATTCTATACTTTCCTTACACATTGTAGAAATGATAGCACCAACAACAAAAATGGGATTATGAGGATAAACTCTGATAGTCAGAGAACTTGTTAACAATTCATGATAATAATGGCTCATATTTTTCTAGCAACTATATTTATATAATACGATAGAGATCTTATAGGCATAAATTTCTGCAATATTAAGTAGGCTTACCCCTGGATTCTTCGGAGACACGTATGGCTCTCCCTTCCTTAAAATGCTAAAATGATTGAAGTCTAGCTCATACATATCTTCACAACCATGCCTTATACCAAGAGATGCAAAAACTATGATTTTCCTGATGGTGTGAGATTGAGCATTTTTCAGTAAAAGGACTTCTGACTCAATTATTCGTTTAACTTCTTTTGGACAAAAAGCCAGCTTTGGAGGCTTTTTTTGCAATGATACGATCCCGGATCCTTTAACCTCCAGCCCAGAAGTAAAGATATTTGATAATGTCTGGTGTTCTCCAACGATTCTGGTTTCTTTTTTGTCATGCTCTTTGAGTACCATACTGTTAGGTGGCACACCATCCTTGCTTTGATTTTCGTTTATTTCTTGGCTCATATGTGCAAACGTTGTCTCACCTTGACCACAAGAGGAACTTTCCAAGCATTTTAAAGACATCCCATCATTGACACCTTCATGAAGATATTCTTGTAGTTCATTAGCAGCTTTTATATTCCCACCATCTTCTCTATCTCTATGGTCAATGCCGACATCTTCCTCGTCAATGTATTCATCATCTTCATCAGCACTTTCATCTGTATCATCACAGTCTGCAGCAGAGTCATCATCTTTCAGTTTTTCAAAATGCAGTAACTGTGTGTCATCCATGCTCATCCAGTTAACAAGGCCGTTTTCTAGACTAGGGTTTTTAGTTTGCATGCATTGACTATCATGGTTCATCTGTGAGACCATTTTAATGTTTTCATCTTCAATTTTCTCATTACTTGGTTCTATCTTTTGTCTTTTAAACTTCTTGAAGCTTTTTACCCTCGCACTGGGACAGCTATCCTGAGAGAGCAAAAGAAATAAATGAACATCAATAATATTTGTGGAAAGTGTCAGATAAAGAAGGATAAAAAAATGTAATCACTTGTTGTAATCAAGGTTATAGGGGCTCAATTGATATGATAGATATCCAGATGACATACAACTCGAACAAAATTTTACTGATACTCGAAAGTGATGTAAGCAAAAACAAGCCAAATAAGGTTCAAAGTTAGAAAACATATCTAAGTTAGAAAACATATCTAAGAGTGGTCCATAATGGGAACATCATGTCTATGCTCAATGAAACTTATAGTGAAATAGGATCATTCTTAGGAGGCAATGTAATGAAGCCAATTAATTAAGACATTTAATGCACAGTAGACCTCAATAGGTAGCACAAGAGTAATATGATAACCTCATCGTCTTTTGATGATCTTTCTTTTTTTGTTTGTTTGTCTTTTTCCCTCTTGTATCTTGATCTTTTGACAATCATCATCATCATCCTTGCCTTAATCCCATATGAATTATCATCTTTTAAAAATGATAATTTATAAATTTGCAGGTCCAAATAAAAAACCGATCTAAGCAGCCAAAAAAGTCATTGGGGACTACAACAACTTCTTGTTCACTCCTAACCAAAAAAACGAAAAGAAAGAACAAAGGTCCAACAATATGTGGTCTTTGGTGCAAATATGCGTCTAGGACCAAGAGTATTCAAAATTTTGCCAAAGTTACATTCTTTATATATTCAGTTTTGCTCCTTTAACCTTCAAATTATGGAGCTTCCATCTAGACTTCTAGTATAGCATCTAGTCATTCTTTAGTTTCATCAATTAAACAATATCAACAACAATTAGCTCATATCAATCATCATATAATCCATCTTGGATGTGTCTAATCAATTAGCAGACCAAAAAAAAAAAATTAATGCAGGGTCTAATGCTGATCCCTTCATTCATTTCTCCTACATTTTGTTCATTGTAGTTGTACTTGTACATGTCCTTTATTATGTTATTATATCTTTTTACGATTCATTTTGGAAAAAAAAAAAAAAAAATTATATTTATAGAACCCTGTCACAAGAGTATCTTTTCATGATTCCTTTCTTAAACCTAAAATGTCTTTACCAAACATCAGAGAAAATTTGGTGCCTAGTTTATCTTTTTAGTAAATTGAATCAAAAAGTAATTCTACCTTAAATTAAAACTCATCCTCCAAACACAAAACAAAGTTGCCTCGATCCATACTTGTATAACATAAATACGTAATTATTTCTAGAATCATAAATAATAATGTCCAACTCTTAAGCCATTGTAAATATAACCAGTTTCCCCAGACTTTATGACAAGAAATCAACATTATCATCTACCATTAAATACCTTCGCCCATCAATTCCGTCAAAGTTCAGATGAACTGACAAATTCACAGAAAGATAGAAACAAAGATGCTTAATCATAGGTATTATGTTACAGTGACATCATGTGTAATATATAACTTATCACCTGTCCAAGCATTTGTCTTCCAAACCTAATATGTTACTTTTTTGCAAATCATGGTTACATTTGAAGAATTTTCTTTCATCCTCTACAACTGGATTGTCTACATGAACAAGGTTTTTATTTTATTTTCTTCTCTTGGTTCATACATAACACGATCATGTTTCTTCAAATAGATGGATCAATGTGGAGAATCTATGAACTTATATCTAAAACTTTTTGTATTATAAAAACTGATTGTTACTTTTATCATTATTGAGAAACAAAAATCATTGTATTTGTCTTGTCTGCAGGAAAACTCCAATGTTGGCTAATTGCCATGCCAACCCACATTTTAATTCTGGACTTATACAGGAATTTCATAGAATTGCATACTCTCTTTTAGTATTAGAGACCATTGATCAATGACCTTAATTGAGTTTGTAGCAAATGAGAGACCAAGAGTGAACATCAATCCAGGTGAAAATGAGATTTAAGAGATTAGTTGCATAATGTGTTCAATCTAGAAATTTTTTTTTTTTTTTAAAAACAATAGTTAATATATTTTCATATTAATGCGATCATAGCTTACTAGGGAGGGTCTTTAAATTTTACATAATCCTTACCTTGATTCCAAAAGTACCCAAATACACATCAATTAAAATTAAAAGGAAGATGGCCTCTTGAACAAACCATTTTTGGTAATTAAATTAAATCCATTCATGTGAAAAAAAAAAAAAAAAAAAAAAAAAAAAAAAAAAAAAAAAAAAAAAACTGGGCTATCCTTAATCAAAAGAATGGAGAAACAGATCAAACACAAGCCAAAACAACAAATATGAACTGGGCTATCCTTAACTTAAAACATTGTTCATGCAATCAAAAATTATAGAAACATGCGAAGACAAAGCCTGAAAAAAAGCAAATATGTAGTGAGCAATATTCATACTTGTAGATTTGAGAGAAGAGAGTCCTTATCTCTCTCCTGTATTTGAGCTTCAAGTATTGATATTCTCTCCATTAGCTCTGCATTCCTCTGTCTTTCTCTTTGTAACTCAGCTGAAATCTCTTCAATGACAGTACTCACACTCTCTCCTTTCACTTCTTGCTCTATAGCACATAATGCAGAGGAATTGACTAAGCTAGCACAGGACTGTAGCTCCACCATTAATAAACAACAAAATAAATGCTTAATTATAAGTCAAGACCAATCAAAACCCACAACCCAAAATCTAAAAAACAAGGTACAAAGACGAAAAAATCATGGAGATATTAAATACCCATGAAGGGAAAGTGCAATGTGTGTAGTGAAATGAAGAGTTCAAGGAAGAAAATGAAAGAAAAAAAGGTGGGTTTCGAACAGAGGTATAAGTTGATCACTGGGCTTCAATATGTTGATCAATGGATTAGAGATATACATGAGAAGCAAAGAGAGAAACCAGATGAGAGATTGTTGAGTTATGACTTTTTGGTTCTCGCCTTCTTTTTCAAGAGTTAGGAAAGAGAAACAGAGCATAAAGGTTTATACTGTACTGTGCTAGTCAAATTAAATGTTACATATATAATATGTGTGTGTGTGTGTATGTGTGAAGGAGAAGTTTTAAGAGAAGAAGAAGACTATATTGTAGAGAGAGAGAATTGTGATCGGAAAATCAGGAAATTTTTTAGTATGATTTTCGTTTCAGTTTTGTACGGAAAGAAAGGAGAGCGGCTACGGATGAGGCATGCAAGACCACGTGCTCTCCCTCTCTCTCTCTCTCTCTCTCACACACACACACACATATTTTTAGACTCCAATCTTAACATTATTTATACAATAATTTTACATTGCTTTTGCTAAATAATTTTACATTATTTATGTAATAATTATATCCGTAATTTTATAATGTCCCACTTTATCATGAGGTCAGACAACGATAATGTGTTGTACTAGCAATGTTGAACGGGAGTCATTTTTATACAAATGAATAAATAGTTAAGTAAATTTATATTGCATGTGTTAAGTAAATTTATAATGCATGTGAGACGGGAGATTGAAGGTGATATCTAACACTACAATTTTCATTTAAAAATAAATAGATTTCTTAAATTTGCTTTATAATTATATTAATTTTCAATTTTTCACCCTATGCATATCAAATATTTTCTTTCCACGTAAATTATACTAGTATAAAATAGTTTCTTGGAGTAATTACATCTCATGGTCATTTTTCTAAAAATAAGCTTTGCAATGGCTACATGACCTTATGGCAGACCAAAAATTAATGGATTAAAGGGCATATTAGGTTCTACAACCTCACTTAAGTCCTTTTAAGTCTTCTCATCTTTCATACAATAAATGATGATCATATAATATATACACATGCAAAAAACATACATATAAAATGCTTGTCCAAGTAAATATTAATTATAGAAATCACAAATTGGTTATTTTATGTTAATAAGGGTGACATGGTGGATGGCTTAATGAAAAATTGAAAATAGATGGGTTGGCAGTTGGCACCCAAAAAAAACAGAATAATGGGAGCATCCGAGGTTGATGATATTAGAGCAATAAAAATATATTTTTTTAATAAAAAAAACTTCTCCAATACGACACAGGCAAAGAGGAAGCCAGCGGAGTGTCAACGGTTCCCCCCCTAACTTAACCAATTTCTTATTATAGGGCCTAGCATATTCATATGTCTTTAATATGGTAAAATATATATATATATATATATATATATATATACACACACATAAACTGTCGTAAGCTTCAAAGATTTCATATCATTTTGTGTAAAATATACACCGCATATGTAAAAAAAAAAAAAAAAATTTATCTCTAATAATATGTTAAGATACAGTACCACGTCATGCAATAATTTTCTCTCTCTAAATTGAGTTTTATTACACTTCAAACATTTCGATGGTGATTAGCCAGATCTGAGTTACTCCGGCGGCGAACTTGCCAAATTCAGCAATCTCAGCAACTCTCGACCGCACAGCTCACCAAAACAAGCACAAATCAGAGCTGCGTAGATTGAACGCCAACTTCTCAAAATCAACTGGATTTGAGATTCGACCAGGCAGATAACAATTTCACCGATCTTGATTCCGCCTTCAACAATCAAGCTTCATCTTCACGCACCACACTGGATCGAATCAATCTGAATCAAACATCAATCAATCCCTCATCGTTTCCCACATATGCCACATTAGTATATTTTCTTTCTCTCCCATTTTTTTCATTCCATTAAAAAATCAATCTTATATTAAGTAAGTTTTTAAAAGTTATGTGGAATTCTAGGATGATATATAGTTGGTTGTTATTGAAGTATATATTTTTACACAAAATGTATAAAATAATCATTGAAACTAAAAATAAATAATTTAATTTTTTTATAAATCTATCTTGACATATCATATTTATACAAAAAAAAAATATATATATATATATACACACACACACACAAGGATTACGTATGCTTAGTATCATGATATTTATGAAAAAGATTTTAATGTTTTTGTAATAGAGATATCAATAGAGCGGGTTCCAGATGAAGCAACTCTGGACCCTAATAATTGGAAATATTAAGTTCAAACGATCAATAAAAGGAAAAAACATAATAAGATCTGCTCTCTCTCTCTCTCTCTCTCAATCTCTTGCACCATCCAATCCTCTAACCCTAGGGTTTGTAAGGGGACAGTAATATAGAGTCAACCTTTTCTTTTAAGTCTACACAAACTTCAAAGAATGAAAACCCCAATTTAGGAAATCAAAACCCCTATGCTTGAAGCTTTCACAATTTTGATCTAACCCACTTTAATCAGAGTTCGATTGACGTTAATGCAATTGAGGCTCGACAACTTCAACATTAACCCAAACTCATCCCACAAATAAAATGTCCTTCCCAAACTCACCCTGCTCCATCCCTTATAAAGATTAATATGGGTTCATACCGTCATTATATATATATATATATATATATATATATATATATATATATATATTTTGTATAGACAAATACTTAACAATCATAGTAATAAAAATGTTGTTAAAATTATCATAAAAATAAAAACTATAGCTAATCAAATATATTTTTATATATTTATTAAACTCTCTCTCAAATTCGTCCCTAACTCTATTAGAATGATCCCAAACCAGTCTTGTCGTAGGCCGGTTGAGCTAAATTGACATACGTACCATTCTAAAATTACCAATTAATTAAAATATTGACACATAATAATAGAATTAATTAAAATAAATGTATTTTAATTCATGCAATGAGATATTATTGATTAATGAGACTGGTAAAATGATATCTCAACACTGAAATCTTGGTGGATGAATAGTGCGAACATTAATCAATCAAAAATGAGAGTGGGTTATTTCCAAAATTAATGGTCTAAAAGCGACGATTAAAGAAAAATATATCTTGAAATTTTCTTATGAATACACGTCGGTGCCAAATTAATGGCCACAGGTGATGATTACAGATAAAGAAGTCGAAATTTGCAGTCTAGTTTTAGATTCTTGACTATTGTGTCCGTGACCCCTTTTCCCAGGTATATGTAAAGAAAATGTGTGCACACGTGCATATAATATGGGTTAGTGCGGTACAAACTATATATAGAATACAACTTCACGTGCAATCGTATACTTAAAAGCTTGTCTCTAATGCAAACTGTGTCAGGGGAATATGAGACTTAAAACTTTGGATTCCATCCTTCTAATTTTAAACTAAACCATTGGTTTGGGCAACAATTGCTTGTGCCCCTCATTAATCTATGCAGTTAAAAGACATATCAGTCCTTAAAGCTATAATGAGGTCCATCTAGTTATAGTATCCATATGATATAATTATGAGTAATAATAGGCAAGGTTAAAGAGAAAAAACTCTCCGAACTTAATTTGGTTAAGTCACTGTAAGAATTAAAAAGGAAAGAGTCCCATCTTAAATGGTATTTAAATAAAATTAAAAAAAGGGTGCAAATTGGATGGGGAGAACAAAAAAAAATAATTACAAACCGAAAATTATTTGTTTCGGTATTCCATAAATAAATATTCATAGAACTACACAAAAACAGTAGTACAATACTCTGTATGAACTAAATATAAATATTTATTGTTTTAAAATTTCTATTAAGGAAATTTTATTAAAGTTCTACAAAATGTATTTGTTGTTTAGAGAAAAAGTATGAGTTGAGAATAATTTTATAAAATGTGACGCTTGAGGAAAAGTGTTGTATATATCTAATTTTGGAGAGTGTTTATTTTCGTGTTTATTAGGGGAAAGAGAGCATCATATTTCTTTTTTTTTTCTTTTTCTTTTCATTTATACCATGTAAGAGGGGAATCTTTCTCTTTTAATTCTGACGTGACTTAGTCAAATTAGATTCGGAGAATTTTCGCATTGCCTATCATTACTCTATAATCATATAGTCGAAATTTCATATCATATTTCATTTACAATTAAGAGAATATTAAGTGCAATCGTTACTACATATCCTAAGCCCTTTGCGAGACTCATTGTGGGGCTCACAAAATTGAAATGGTGGTTTTGCACTCTCCAAACTATGCCTAACACAATTTTTATAATAAATGACAAGTTTTAGTTAAATTTTTATATTCCCTTTCATTTAACCATTTTGATCACACCAGATAGCTAGTATAATTTTGTTTCAAGGTATATATTTTGATATATGATTTTTCTATGACGGCCATTTAAATATGAGTAACGTAATAAAATTATATGTTTGTAATTGTTTGTATTCATAATGTGTTAATTTAAAGAAAAATGCATGGTATATCTCAAAGTAGGTCTCGCTTTTTATGATTATAGTGAGGGTTGCATGTCCTTTTTCACTTGGGAAGTGCCCTAGTTTTGAAAAGTTGGGAAGCCTAAGACACACAACATTAAACTAGTCATGTAAACTTCTGTGAAAAATGTGCTGGTGAGGTAAAGGAGCCCTATAATGAGTATGCACACACCCCCTTGATTCTCTGGCTTTCCGTTTTTTTAAGACAATTAAATATTAAGTGCAACCTTGGAACTCAAGGGTTGCAACTTGCAAGTGGGAGAGACTTGTGTGCGTGTGTGTGTGTGTGTGTGTAGAATATGGTTGTTTGTCTTCTGGGGTGTGTTTAACAAGATTAAGTATTGTGATCCTTGACATATTTTACTTTCATAAACTTCACATGATGTGTTGTTTATGCATTTGGTAGGGCTTTGAGATAGGATTAAAATGAGAGTGTTGTTAGGATATGTGTGCACTAGCATAGCAAATTCTAATTTTTAATTGTAAAAGTCATGGTTTCTTATCTGGATATTATTATTAAAGTATTATATAATTGGTGAATGGAATGTATTATTTTTCGATTCTTTATGGAATTGATGGTGTCCGCTTAATTACAAAATATATTTATATATGTATGTAATGGCAATTAATACTATGATATAAATTAGTAATCATAAATGGTTTCAAGTCGGTAATTATGGATGGACATATAATTAGTTAAGACTTAAACCGAGTCCACGGTAGATTGAGATATATTGCGAGAGCTGTCGTATGCAATTGCTCTCTATCACAGTCATGGCTTTTGACTCTCAAGCATGAGAAAAGTATAGACTCTTTTATTAATTAATAATTACTTTGATTTGTTCGGCGGATACCTCGGGATCCTTAGATCGACACTTTGGGTAGTTATGTAATTAATAATTAGAGGTCTATATTCTCAATATTTACATCAGTGCTATTTGTATTTATTTTGTTTTGATTATGGTTAATCACAAATTAAATTCGAAGGCATTCGTATGTTTTAGACAAATGTTTTCTATATATATATTTATTTAATAAATTATTATTATTTTTGTCAAATAAATATTTTATTGTGATCGAGCCGGAAATAATCAAAGGTAACAAAATAATTATATTAATTATGTTGTCGGATTGATGGCTTTAATTATCCGATAAATAATTAAGCATAGAGGGGTCAAAGTGCAACATTGACTTAGAGGTTATTTACTATTTAATTGGAGTGCAATTAATTTCTTTTAGTGGAGTAGAAATTAATTTATGAATTAATTGAATTGGGTCCATGGTTTAATGGACCGGACCAATTATTAATTTATAGGAGCCAATAAAATAGTAAGCCCAAAAGGATTCTCACCAATAGCCCAAGTTGATATTGGAGTCATGTTAGAATTGAGAAAGTTGAATTAGAAATGGAGAATGATTTATTGTTTCCTTATTCTTATTTTTATTTTGCCTATATATACATGAGTTCATGTATATTTTAGGTGTGACTTGGAGAACAAGAAAAAGGAATACACTTTCTCTCTCTAGATTTTAGGGTTTTGTTTTCTCTTTTAAAGGAGGCTACCACCAGCCTAAATTCCAAGGTCATTCATCAAGGCATATTAGTGATTCCTAAAGGGAAGATAATAATCAAAAAGAAGGAGAAATGATCTTGCTAAAGGGATCTACAATAAGTGAGAACATTCACTTTAGAGGAAAGTTCAAAAGGTTTACTCAGACCTTTGATGTAAGTATTCGATTGGTTTATTGAATTATACATCATCTTTTATTTATCTTTGCATAAAACTTGTCTCTATGTGATGAATCAAGATCCATGATTGCAAATCCCTCAAAAAGTTTTAAAAACTTGCATGTTTCCCAACAGTGGTATCAGAGCACATGGTTTGATTCATTACTAGAGAACATGTGTTTATAAAAATCATATTCATGGATCCAAATCGTATATACATATATAAAATTATTGATATGTGTTGAAATATGATTTATTATGTTGATATATATTAATACATGATGATGTATGTATAATTGTGAATGGATGATGATGTGTGTTTGGGTCATGGATGAAGCTTATAGGTACATAGAATGTAATTTTATTTTTGGATGAATGTAATTAAGGCTTTATTTTAGCCGTTTGAAAATTCAATAATATAATTTAATTTTTTCCATTGTATTTCAAATTGTAAGTATTTATTAAAGCCATGTTATATTCATCAAAGGATGCTATGAAGCTTCAAGAGGGTCCGAAAGGGTTAAATTATGCTTCAGTAATTTTCTAGAATTTTTCCGAATTTTTTGGGAATTTTTTTAGGCTTAATTTAATTTTCTGAGATTTTTCCGAATTTTTTGGAATTTTTTCGGCGTTTTTCCGGTGACCGGAGCTTCGTTGGCGGCAAGAAGGGGCGTCGGAGGTGGCCCGGATCAGGTGTGGCATGGATATGGTGAGCCTGGCGCGTGTTCCACACGCGCCAGGAAGTGGCAAGGAGAGGACAAGCTGGCGCGTGGATCTCACGCGCCAGCCAAGGGTGTATCACCCTCCACACGCGTGAAGGTGCGTGGAAACGCGTCCCACGCGCCCCAGGCGCGTGGGAGAGCGTGAGGGCACATCCCACACGCCTTAAGCGCGTGCCGGCACGTGGGAGCGCGTGCAGCCTGCCCTAGGCGCGTGCCAGTGCGTGTGGGGTCCTCCGGGCTCGTTCCAAGCGGCGTTTTGCTTCTCCTGACGCGTACAAGCTTCCTATGGGTGTTTACAGACAGTTGAAGGACGCCCGTATAGCAAGACTAGTTTTTAAATGTTAAAAGCTAAATCCATTGGCCATTTATATTGTTTCTGTCTATTATTTGATGCATAGAATAATTTAATGTTTATTATAATTGTTCATGCATTGGATCCATGATTTTTAATTAAATGGCTTGATTTATATTAATTAAGTTATGAAGATAAATTGGATTAGATTGCTAATTAATTTGAGGGCATTTATTGGGAAACAGAAAAATTATTTTTGTAAATTATTTTTTGCCTCAAATTAAAGATTAGTGAATCATTTAAAATTAATATATTTTCTAAATTTAATTGGATTAAAATCAAGGCGTTTTGCATGCATTAAATCATGAATTGAAAACCCTAGTTTTATATTATTAAAAATTGAGTGGGAGCGAGGATTTTTTATACATTACCCCATGCCCTTCGTAATTATAACCATTATGATTAGATCTTTAAAAATAAGGCTCCACGCTTGATTTAAAGAGTCTAGATTAAGAGAATGGTTGTCTCACGAAAATTTATTTATTAAATAACCATTATAGTTAGATCTTTAAAAATAAGGCCCTACGCATGATTTAAAGAGTCTAAGCTATTAATGGCAATATATTTAATATTTGTCTTTCCGTTGGAGCATTAATTATGCTATACACTCAATCTAAAATCAATAGTATTAGCTCCCCAACGGAGTGGTCTATACTAGGTGATTTTAGAAAGGCTAAATCTAATCGGGAATTATTTCATATATAGATAAGGCATTGTCTAAAGAGATATGAAAATAATGAGTTATTCTCGTCAATAAGTAATAATGAATTCCGCCAACCGGATAAGTTATTGGCATATTGATTGTCCGATTTTTCATGCAATGTGGTTAAGGGACCCACAATTAATTAATTATTTTATACTTGCACGATTATTATTATTCACTTTATTTATTGTATGAATGTTTTTATTTCCAGATTTATCATGACTAGTCCATTCAGTCCACTTGCAAACATACTAAAAGAAAATCGATTAACTAGACCTAATTATATCGATTGGAAAAGGTAACTAGATATTGTACTCACATATGAGGGGTTGAATTATGTGCTTACTACTCCCAGACCTTCTCCACCTTTGCCTGAGGATCCTCCTAAGGAGCATGAAGTTTTTAAGAAATGGAATAAAGCAGATGAGATGACTAGGTGCTACATTCTTGCTTCACCCTCGAATGTACTCCAAAGTCAACATCTTCAATATCTCACTTCTGCAGACATCATGCTGAACCTTAAGGAAATGTTTGGGCAAATTAGTAAGAGTGCACGCCAAAATGCTATGACAAATTTGATGACTATTAAGATGGTCCAAGGTACTTCAGTTCGGGAACATGCTTTAAAAATGATTGGTTTTTTAAATGAACTGGAAATCCTTGGATGCAACTTGGATGGTGAACTTCAGGTTGACATGATTATCGCTTCATTGCCAGACTCATTTAACTCTTTTAGGGTTAATTATTATATGAATAAGCTTGAGTACACACTCGCTGAACTATTGAATGAGTTGGTAACCTTTGAAGGGATAAACAAAAGCAAGGGTGTATCTATCAACTACACTCAGTCTGCTGGACCATCCACTTTTAGGCCCAAGAGGAGGGGCAAGAAATAGAAGAAGGATGGTGCCAAAACTGTGGTTGTGCCAAACAAAGTAATCCAAAAGGATAAGGGAAAGAAGAAAGTACGGGTTGAAGGCGAAGGAAACTGCTTCCATTGCGGTCAACCAGGTCACTGGAAACCTAACTGCCCAACACTTCGCACACAAGGCAAAGGAAAAGGTATATTCATTGTTGAGGCATATAATGTGGTTGAATCTATAGATTCCTGATGCATAGATTCTGGAGCCACTAATCATGTTTGCAATTCATTACAGGGATTCCAGGAGTCCAGAAGCCTCAATAAATGAGAGATATACTTGCATATGGGATCTAATGCCAAGGTGGAAGCTAAAACAGTGGGAGTGGTTCATATGCAGTTTGATAGTGGGAGGAGTCTTATTTTAGAAGATTGTCTTTATGCGCCAAATGTTAGGCGCAATTTAATTTCAGTTTCTTCGTTGGTTTGCAAAAATTATATTTTTACTTTTGGAAAAAATGTTTTAATTAAATTAAATGGTTGTGTTATAACTTCTGGTGCATTGAAAGATAATCTATATGTTTTAACTCCTAGCTCATATCAAATGCAAAATTATGAATTGAATGCAACTTCATCTAGATTGAATGTTAAAAGAAAAGTAGTTTCTCCAAACTCATTGTATCATTGGCATCTACGATTGGGTCATATCAATCAAAATAGGATTCAAATGTTGGTTAAAGAAGATTTATTACCTTGTGAGGCAGAGGAGCCTATGCCAACTTGTGAATCCTGTATTGAAGGAAAGATGACTCGAAGGGCTTACTCGGCCAAAGGATATAGAGCCAAAGAACAATTAGAGTTGGTGCACACAGACGTGTATGGTCCCATGAACACCCAAGCAAGAGGAGGGTTTGAGTACTTCATCACTTTCATTGATGATTATTCACGTTTTGGATATATTTACCTAATGCAACACAAGTCAAAAGCTTATGAAAAATTCAGTGAGTTTCAGGTGGAAGTAGAGCGTAGATTAGGTAAACTTATCAAAACACTTCGATCTGATCGAGGAGGTGAATACCTCTTGGGGGAGTTCAAGGATCATATGGTCAATGAGGGTATTGTGCGCCAGTTATCCGCACCTGACTGCCCTCAACAGAATGGAGGGCAGAAAGGAGAAACAGAACTTTACTTAACATGGTTAGATCTATGATGAGTTTTGCTACATTACCTTTATCATTTTGGGGATTAGCCTTAGAATCAGCGATGTATATTTTGAACTGTGTTCCATCCAAGTCTGTTTCAGGAAAGCCATATGAGCTGTGGTTTAGATATAAACCTAGTTTAAATCACATGCATATATAGGGGTGTCCAGCACACGTGCGAAAGAAACAGGCAGACAAGTTGGAAGCAAGATCAGATGCATGTTTGTTTGTTGGCTATCCTAAGGGCACTAGAGGTGGATTATTTTATGATCCTAGGGACAATAAGGTTATTGTCAGCACTCATGCTGTTTACCTGGAGGAGGATTATATTATGAACTACAAACCTAGTAGCCAGATAGTGTTAGAGGAGATGGTTGGCACGTCAGATATACCCCCTGTGGACACACCTAATATAAATACTGAGAATGATGAGACACAAGAAGTCCATGTTGAATTACCATCATCTAGTACATCGATTCCTGCACCAGTCCTTCGGCGTAGTGGGAGGACTATCATCCAACCCGAAAAACTCACACTTTTGGGTGAGGTCTATGAGGCCGTCCCCGATAAGCATGAGTCGGACCCAGTAAGCTATGCGGAAGCATTGACCGATATAGATACGAATCGTTGGAAAGATGCCATGAAATCAGAGTTGGAATCGATGTATTCTAACAAAGTCTGGGATATTGTAGAACTTCTTAGTGGGGTTTTGCCCATTGGTTGTAAGTGGATCTACAAACGAAAGAGAGGAATGGATGGGAATGTTGAGACATTCAAAGCTAGACTGGTTGCCAAAGGCTTCACTCAACGTGAAAGTATTGATTATGAGGATACATTCTCACCAGTTGCAATGCTTAAATCTATTCGCATTCTTTTGGCCATTAGTGCTTATTATGACTATGAGATATGGCAGATGGATGTTAAGACGGCATTTTTAAATGGCCATCTTGAACAAGACATCTACATGAGGCAACCAGACGGTTTCGTGGTTAAAGGTCGTGAGGACTGTGTATGTAAGTTGAATAGGTCTATTTATGGACTTAAGCAAGCTTCACGCACATGGAACATTTGTTTTGATCAGGCAATCAAATTATTTGGCTTTGAACAAAACGTGTTTGAACCTTGCGTTTACAAGAAAAAACAGGGTAATGTCATCATGATTCTCGTTTTATATGTTGATGACATCTTGCTCATTGGTAATGATTTAGAAGCATTGTCATCAGTTAAAAGGTGGTTGTTCAATAAATTTGAGATGAAAGATCTTGGAGAAGCAAGTTATATTCTTGGGATCAAGCTTATGCGAGATCGGGTTAAAAAGAAAATAGGCTTGTCTCAAGAGTCTTACATTGACAAAGTTCTGATCAGGTTTGGAATGGAAAACTCTAAGAAAGGGTTTTTGCCATTTAGACATGGGTTGGCTCTTTCTAATGACCAGTCTCTCAAGACTGATAAGGAAATTGAGCAAATGAGGCGGGTACCATATGCTTCGGCAGTTGGTAGTCTCATGTATGCCATGGTCTGTACCAGACCGGACATCTGCTACTTTGTAGGGATTATCAGTAAATATCAGTCCAATCCTGGACTTGATCATTGGTCAGCTGTGAAGAATATCTTAAAATACCTTAGAAGAACTAAGAATCTAATGCTCATTTATGGAGGTGATGATCTGGTTCCAGTCGGATATACGGATTCTGATTTTCAATCAGATCCAGATGCCAGGAGATCTACATCTGGATATGTGTTTAAGTTCAATGGAGGGGCAGTTAGTTGGAAGAGTGTCAAGCAGGGTTATACTGCTGACTCAACCATGGAAGCAGAATACATTGCAGCCTCTAAGGCAGCAAAAGAAGTTGTTTGGTTGATAAACTTTCTAATTGAACTGGAGGTTGTGGAGCATATAGATCGGCCTATGACGCTTCATTGTGACAATAGTGCAGCTATAGCCCAAACCAAGGACCCAAAATTTCATAAAGGAACAAGACACATTCAGAGGAAACATCATGTGGTTCGTGATATAGTAAAACGAGAAGATATACTTGTGGCCAAGATTGCATCGGAACATAGCCTTGCTGATCCATTCACAAAGGCTTTACCGATCTAGATGTTTGATCGTCATATGGAGAACATAGGAGTTAGATGTGATTTGAATTGGCTATAAGTGCAAGTGGGAGCTGTTAGGATATGTGTACCCTAGCATAGCAAATTCTAATTTTGGATTGTAAAAGTTATGGTTTCTTATCTGGATATTATTATTAAAGCATTATACAATTGGTGAATGGAATGTATTATTTTTCGATTCTTTATGGAATTGATGGTGTCCGCTTGATTACAAAATATATTTATATATGTATGTAATGGCAATTAATATTATGATATAAATTAGTAATCATAAATGGTTTAAAGTCGGTAATTATGGACGGACATTTAATTAGTTAAGACTTAAACCGAGTCCACGATAGATTGAGATATATTGCGAGAGTTGTCGTATGCAATTGTTCTCTATCACAGTCATGGCTTTTGACTCTCAAGCATGAGAGAAGTATAGACTCTTTTATTAATTAATAATTACTTTGATTTGTTCGGCGGATACCTCGGGATCCTTAGATCGACACTTTGGATAGTTATGTAATTAATAATTAGAGGTCTATATTCTCAATATTTGCATCAGTGCTATTTGTATTTATTTTGTTTTGATTATGGTTGATCACAAATTAAATTCGAAGGCCTTCATATATTTTAGACAAATGTTTTCTATATATATATTTATTTAATAAAGTATTATTATTTTTGTCAAATAACTATTTTATTATGATCGAGCCGGAAATAATCAAAGGTAACAAAATAATTATATTAATTATGTTGTCGGATTGATGACTTTAATTATCCGATAAATAATTAAGCATAGAGGGGTCAAAGTGCAACATTGACTTAGAGGTTATTTACTATTTAATTGGAGTGCAATTAATTTCTTTTAGTGGAGTAGAAATTAATTTATGAATTAATTGAATTGGGTCCATGGTTTAATGGACCGGACCAATTATTAATTTATAAGAGCCAATAAAATAGTAAGCCCAAAAGGATTCTCACCAATAGCCCAAGTTGATATTGGAGTCATGTTAGAATTGAGAAAGTTGAATTAGAGATGGAGAATGATTTATTGTTTCCTTATTCTTATTTTTATTTTGCCTATATATACATGAGTTCATGTATATTTTAGGTGTGACTTGGAGAATAAGAAAAAGGAATACACTTTCTCTCTCTAGATTTTAGGGTTTTGTTTTCTCTTCTAAAGGAGGCTACCACCAGCCTAGATTCCAAGGTCATTCATCAAGGCATATTGGTGATTCCTAAAGGGAAGATAATAATCAAAAAGAAGGAGAAAGGATCTTGCTAAAGAGATCTACAATAAGTGAGAACATTCACTTTAGAGGAAAGTTCAAAAGGTTTACTCAGACCTTTGATATAAGTATTCGATCTGTTCATTGAATTATACATCATCTTTTATTTATCTTTGCATAAAACTTGTCTCTATGTGATGAATCAAGATCCATGATTGCAAATCCCTCAAAAAGTTTTAAAAACTTGCACGTTTCCTAACAAGTGTGACGAGAGATTTTTTATTTGGTGATAGCAAAGTGGCAAACAAGTTTTTTTGAATGGCTCAAATTTAGAAATGGGGTTATAATTGAACACTGCTAAATTGCAGACATGCAATTTACTGAAAATATTTATCACATATCTTTAGTATTTACATTGTTATGTATATTATCTATGTAAAGAGTGTATTTCCAAAGAGGACTCTCAGATAATATTATTCTCTTTTGTTTATGGATTATTATTCTCTTCAGGTGTCTATATATAACATATACTGTATATAGCTAATCTTCTCTTATGCATTATTTCATTTTCTTCGTTTTCTTTTTTCTTTTTTCTTTTTTTTTTCCCTTGTAAATTTTAATTGAAGTAAATTCTTTTGTGAACGATTTAGTAAAGAAAAAGAAATAAGTATAATGCTGATGGAATAATCACACTGAGTGATAGGAATGATTGATTTTGATATAAATATATATATATATATATAGAATGGACTGAAAAACATAAATAAATAAATAATGAATATTAGTTTTATATATGTTATATATATAGACACATGGAAAGAGGAGGAGAAAATAATAGTCAATAAACAAAGGAGAGTAATATTGTCTTATAAAATAAGATTTTTATATATATTAAAATATTTTTGACTAAAGTAATTTAGGTGACTTGGGGTCACATACAAGTTCAGAATATTATTATCAACAACAAAATTTGATGAATGAATTTTAAACTTATGATAGTGTATTAATTATACCTAATTTTTCAACAAATTACATCTACTAATGTCCTTAAACAGTTACCACTGTCTTTATTTTGAAATACAAGATATACGAATTAAAATCAATTTTCCCCACACACTCTCTTACGTCCATTGTACCACGTAACATACCCATACTTTCCCCTACTTACACAAAATCATCGATGACTATATGGCTGGCGATTGGAACTTAGAGTTTGGAGGTCGTTGTTTCAAATGAAACCTTTACCCTCTCACTAATATATAGTCATCTCTTTCCTAATCCACATGCAATGCCTGGCAATAAATGGTCAAGATTTAGTTTCTAGAAATTCCTACCTAAATATTTACATATCAACAAACCTTCTACCATTCTAGAATCTTTTTCAAATTACAAACTTCTGCAAACTTTTCAATGTTCTAAAATCATCCATCTCTCTACAATACACTATACTTTCTTATTTTTCTAGTAAGATACAAGAGGAGAAATTAATAAATGTGGGCCGAATTTTTAATAGCAAACTTTTAAACAAAAAGATTTTTTATATATTTTTTGTTTTCACTTTTTTATGCTAAAGTTTTTTTAATAGTATCTAAACAAATGGTAAAGTGCAAAAAACTTTCCTGAATTATTGGCTTTTTGTAACTAACCCCCTTGAATTAAAGATTGCCCCCCTAAACTATTGATTTGTTACAATTAAGGACAAACACATTACAAAAAACTATTTTACCTTTTGTTATTAAATTTGTCATTTCTTATTAAATTATTTTTTATTATATTTTCTCTCTTTTAAATATTAATTATACCATTTACCTTAATTTTATAATTAGTATCAATTGATTATAAAAATGGAAATAAATAAATAAATTTGTAGCTATCATTTTCTAAAATGATTAACTTATTATAATAAAAATTATTATACTCACTTTAAAAAATTTAGTATAAAAATATATCTTTTTTTTCAAACAATATTCATGAAAAATTAATAAATTATGTAAATAAAAAAATATCTTCTTTTTAATGCAATACATTCATGAAAATTAAGAAATTACTTAAATTGTTTCAAAAAAATTTATTTAAATAATTAATTAAAAAAATTAAAGGCAAACTTATGCAAATTTAATGGAGAATATTTCATCAAATTAATATGAATTTTTTCAATAATTTATTTTAACAAGAAAATTATATCAAGTATAATTCAATAAGAAAGAGTATTATGGTCATTTAATGAAAAATAGGTAAGACAATTGGGCACTTTGTAACTAAATGTGATAGTTCGGGGGATTTTATGCACAAAACATAATTCAGGGGGGTTATTTACAAATTTAGACATAGTTGAGAGGGTTTTTTGCACTTTACCCCTGAATAAATAAAACGAATTATATCCATTTTTATGGACATGTAATTTTTTCTATAAAACTATGATAGATACAAGTATTGAAAAGTAACTAGTATATATTACATATTGATTTATTTATTTATTGGGAGGCGCACCTTATTTTTCTCCAATTTCACTACACTTACCTTTTGTTTTAAAAGAAATAACAAAAATGTCATTGAATTCGTTAATGCATATCTCTTATTTTATAGTGTCATAATTACCATTTATACAACTTTAACTTCTTCTTTTTTACCTTATTTACTTTCTTTACTATATTTTTCTTTCATGTGCTATACTTTCTTTTTCTTTTTCTTTTTCGAGGTCCTCTAAAAGAAGATAATTTATTGTATACTGATAATTTTATTTTTTGCAGTCAATTTTTTCAATATTGTGTTTTTATATATATATATATATATATACAAAACAAATAATTTATTCAACATAGTTAACATTTTTTTGAGGTTTTTTTTTTTTTTTTTTTTGAGTCCGGTCAAAAAGGTAACTTGTTTTTTTGGTCATTTTTTATGAGTTCTGTCAAAAAAAATAATTTATTTAATAGTGTAGACACTAAAATTTTAGTGGGTTTTGGTGTTGACAAATGGACCTATTAAATATGGGTTTAATGTTTAATTAAGTTATTTAATTGCCTAAGTTTGGTCCACTTAAATTTTTTAATTAGCCCAGCCCAGATGGTTAAATAAAAAGATAATTATTCCTAATAAAAAATATTTGGAATAATTATTTTTAAGGATAATTATCATAATATAACCGGTCCGACCCAGTTATAATTTTATATTTATCAGGAGATGACACGTGTCATCATCTTATCAACCCAAAAAGCCTATAAATAGAGGCCTGGAGGAAGGAAGAAGGGGGACAAAAAGTCAAAGTCCAGAAATCCAGAGATTCAGAAATCAAGAAGGTCCAGAAATTGAGAGAATCAGAAATCCAGAAGGCCAGAAATCCCGAGGGCAAACCTGAAGGTGAAAAATACCAAACACATCTAAAGTCATGCCGTTCTTCACCAAATTCAACAAATTCTCTCCTCTCTGAAGACGATGAACAACAAGCACATCAAAAACGTGTCGTTCTTCCTCAAATTCAACAAAGGATACAAATTCAGAAGTTCAGAAATTCAGACACAAATTCAGAATTCAAAAGTCCAGAAACAAAATGACACAAATTCAGAATTCAGAAGTCCAGAAATCTAGAGACTCAGAAGTCAGAGACACAAATTCAGAATCCACACCCAAAAGTGAAGAACATCAAGCACATCCAAAGTCGTGCCGTTCTTCATCAAATTTCACGATGATCAACAACAAGTACATCCAACGACATGCCATTCTTCATCAAATTCCACGGTGATCAACAACAAGCACATCTAACGACGTGCCGTTCTTCATCAAATTCTACGTTGATTCAAGAACAATCTCGTGCAACCCTTGGATCCAACCAATAACAAAAAGGAGATCGAATCAGAGGACCATTCTTTTTGTAAAGAATATTATTACAGAGAATTGTACTCAAAATTTTCAAATTAATAAATTACTATTTTCTCCATATTTTGTTTCTATTTACAGACTTACAAAATTTGTGTGTACAAATTTTTGGCACGCCCGGTGGGACATCCTCTGCCTCTCATCTCTTTCTCCTACATCAAATCCTCAATAAATTCATCGTTAGATTTTATAACTTTTAACAAGATTCAGACAAAGAGCAAGAACACCACCAAAGACATCGCGGTCAAGACGAACAACATCAATACCATCATAAAAGGTGGCAAGAAGGTTATAACTTCGTCAAGTAGTACAAACACCTCTGCAAGTTCAATGATGTGGAGCATGGTCAAATAATTCGTTCCTGCCAAAAGACAGCACGATGCGATGAGAGTCAATTCTGCCAAATCTGTCAAAGTAACAACTCAAACTCATACCGCCTTCACCTCGCTGGGGGCAAGGAGGAAGGTTTCTATAACCTCAAAGGTTACTCCAGTCACAAGTTCAAGTTCAAGGCTAGTCCACCCAAGGCCAAAGATTTTTTGACTCCATCACTGTACCAGTCTTAATGACGAGTACTACCTCGTATGAAGAGCAATTGACGACTATGGTTCGTGCAATTTAAAGATTACAACACTCTCTCAAGGAGCAAGATCTCAAAATTACCTCGCTGACAGAAAAGTTAAAATTACGTGATGACAATGCTGAGTCAAGCAAAGGCCGAATTCCTCATTCTAATTCCATGCCAGAGAACACTCCAATTGATAATCAAAATGACGTGTACGCCAATCCAACAATTGATGTTGCCTTTGTTATCTTACTTTATGTCCAACAATTTCAAGACATGATAGTGAATTGCATAAGAGAATAATACAATGGCGTCCCTCAAAGTGTTCACATGTACTCAAAGCCTTACACAGAAAGAATTGACATTTTAAAAATGCCGGTTGGGTATCAACCTCCAAAGCTTCAACAGTTTGACGGAAAAGGCAATCCCAAGCAATATGTCGCACACTTTGTAGAGACTTGCGGCAATGCTGGTATAGACGGAGATCTCCTTGTCAAGCAATTCGTTCGTTCCCTCAAAAGGAATGCATTTGATTGGTACACAGACCTCAAAGCTAGAGGTATTGACAGTTGGGAGCAGATGGAACGAGAATTTCTCAACCGTTTATATAGCACTCATCGTACTATTAGTATGTTGGAGCTTACAAATACAAAACAAATGAAGAATGAACCCGTGGTTAACTACATCAACCGTTGGCGAGCTCTAAGTCTTGACTGCAAGGATCGTTTGTCTGAAATTTCTACAGTTGAAGCATGTATACAAGGCATGCGTTGGGAGCTTTTTTACATCCTACAAAGGATTAAGCCTCGCACATTTGAAGAGCTTGTTACTCGAGCCCACGACATGGAGCTTAGCATAGAAAATCATGGTGCTAAAGAAGATGTTCCTGATATATCCGACAACCTTCAAAAAGATGAGATAAGTGAGTCCGAAGAAGAAGACAATATACTTCCGAACTCGGATGACGAAATAGCTTCATCTTTTATTATAAGCATAATCTCGAAAGACTTGCATCAAGAAATGCACCATGCTACAACAATGACTTCAACCGAAAGTGCAAAATCACAGGGGGCATTAAGTCAAGGAAACAAAGAAGAAAATCATCAAAGTGACGACGAGATAGTCCGTGCCCTCCAGTATAAGCTTAGATTGACGTCTGATTCTTGCAAAGTTGAAGAAAATTATTAAAGTTAAGGTGCTCCCAGTTACGAGCCTAAACTGTCGATGGTGCTCCCAGATACGAGCCTAAACTGTCGATGATACTCCCTGACACGAGTTTAAACTGTCTACCTAAAAAAAAAAAAATCAAGAACTCCTTAATACGAGTTTAAAGTGTCTCAAAAAAAAAAAAAATCAAGAACTCCTTGATACGAGATTAAATTGTCTCCCAAAAAAAAAAAAAAAAAAAAATGACACTCCTTGACACGAGTTTAAACTATCTACCTAAAAAAAAAATATCAAGAACTCCTTGATACGAGGTTAAACTGTCTCAAAAAAAAAAATAAATAAATAAATTATACTCTTTGACACGAGTTTTAACTGTCTACCTGAAGAAAAAAACTGACACTCCTTGACACGAGTATAAACTATTTTTGAAAAAAAAAATGTGTCTTTATTGAATTACGTGATGACTTGATCCCTTTCTCTTTTGAGGGTACATAAGCAACTTAGGATTTTATTCTAAGTTCTCAAAAAAAAAACAAAACCTCCTTAAAGTTGCAAAATGGCAAAGTGTGCTTGTCACATAATATTAAAAAGGCTAGTCGCAATTTGTCAACTTCACTTGCTGTCAAGATATTGTTGTCGCTCGTCACAAATTTTCAACTTGGCATGCCACCAAAGTGTAGTTGCAAAGAAAATTTTGGTCTGTCGCCAAATTGTAGTTACAAGGAAGAAATTTGGCCCACCGCCAAAATATAGCTGCAAAGAAGAATTTTGGTCTCTCACCATAATTGTAGCTACAAAGGAAATTTTGATTTGACAAAGTGTAGTTGCGAAGAAATAAATTGGTTCGTCGCCAGATTGTAGATGCCAAGAAAAATTCTGCTCACCGTCGAGGTATTGCTGGAAAATATTTTCGTTGAGCTATCATTGAAGAAAAATATATATATATTTTGTTCGTCATCGAGGTATGACTGGAAGAAATAAATAAAATTGACTTGCCACCAAGGCATCGCCAAGATATTGCTGAAGTAAAAACAAATCACCACACGGAGGCATAGGCATGCAAGCTTTGTCTATCATATCCTTACAGCATCTGCAACAGAGTTCTATTTTCGAGACAAATATGCACAAGCACACTTGCGTAACTCGGTAACTTCATGTCAAGTGGCTACTGGTGTCTGGTGGATGAGTAAACTTACACACTGAGTCAGATCCTTTGGTGGAGCTTCGACTTGAAATCATCATCAAAACTGATAATGGTTAAAAATGCTGGTGGTATAACCTCTCGGAGTTTATTTTGCTCTATCAATGGCTGTTGATGATCCATAGCTGATGAAGACGCTGTGACGATGGCTAACAATGCCGGTGGTATGACCTCTTGGAGTTTGTTCTTACTGTCTGAAGTCTGCATCTGTTGTTGCTCTCTAGATTGATTTATGGCTGCTGGCGACACTTTCTGTGCTGGTCGCATGACCTCTCGGAGTCTGGTCTCGCTCTATCAATGGCTACTGGATGATCCATGGCTGATGAAGACGCTCTGGCGACGAGTGTTGACAACGTTGTCTGAGCTAGTGGTAAAACTTTTCTCCATCTACATCTGTCGTTGCTCTCCGAGTCGATTCGTGGATGCTGACAACACTGCCTGTGCTGGTGGCATGACCTCTTGGAGTTTATTTTGCTCTATCAATGGCTGCTGGATGATCCATGGCTGATGAAGACACTTTGGCAACGAGTGTTGATAATGTTGTCTGAGCTGTTAGTAAAGCCGCCCTACATCTACATATCTCGTTGCTCTCCGAGTCGATTTGTGGCTGCTGACGACATTGTTTGTGCTGGTGGCATGACCTCTCAGAGTCTGTTTTCGCTCTAAAACGGTGATAGTATAGGGCTTGAAACTCTTGGAAAACACCATGGTTGACTAGCATCCCCTGAAAAAAAAAAAAAAAAAAAATCAAAAAAATCAAAAGTGTGGAATGACATGCA
The DNA here is from genome assembly GCF_030987335.1 of Cornus florida. Classification (NCBI taxonomy): domain Eukaryota; kingdom Viridiplantae; phylum Streptophyta; class Magnoliopsida; order Cornales; family Cornaceae; genus Cornus; species Cornus florida. The sequence continues at coordinate 97,105,572 of NW_026775571.1, read as the reverse complement.
TGGAAGATTTTGGTTCCAAAGGAACAATGGGTCCTTATGGACTAGTTGCGTTTCGAAGGAATAATGGGTCCTTACGGACTAAGTGCGTTCCGAAGGAACAACGGGTCCTTACGGACTAGATGCATTCCGAAGGAACAACGGGTCCTTACGGACTAGACGCGTTCCGAAGAAACAATGGGTCCTGACGGACTAAATAGATTCCAACGGAACAATGGGTCCCAGAGGGACTAAAAGCATGAAAAAAAACATGATTTGAAAAAAAAATTTAAAAAAAAAAAAATGAAAAAAAAAGGAATAGAAAAAAAAAAATGCATGGAAGAAAAAGAGAGAAGAAAAAAAAAAATTCGTGAAAAAAAAAAAAAAAAAAGCTTGAACAAGGAAAAAAATAAAGAGAGAGAAAAATCATACCGATTATGTGTTCAAGTAGAGACCGCAATCTAACAAGTCTTCAGAGACTTTAGAATTGATGGCAAACCCTATAACATTGATGGTATATATAGGCAACAAAATATCTCCAATTTGTATTAGGATTTGTATAATTCAGTTCAAATAGGAAAGTAAAATTCCAATCCAAAGTTGGATAAGAAAAGCAAAAGAGGAAATCTTACAATTCAAAGTTGGATAGGAATGCGAAAAAAAAAAAAAAAAAAAGAAAGAAAGAAAGAAAGAAAGAAGAAGAAGAAGAAGTTGGATACTTCAAGTTCCATTTGAAAAAGGAGACAAATCCTGTCAAACTTAGGACTTAAAGTGGGTGCAATTTATAGACATTAAAATTTTAGTGGGCTTTGGTGTTGACAAATGGACCCATTAAATATGGGCCTGATGTTTAATTAAGTTATTTAATTGCCCAAGTTTGGTCCACTTAAAATTTTTAATTAGCCCAGCACAGATGGTTAAATAAAAAGATAATTATTCCTAATAAAATATATTTGGAATAATTATTTTTAAGGATAATTATCATAATATAACTGGCTCGCCCCAGTTATAATTGTATCCTTATCAGGAGATGACACGTGTCATCATCTTATCAACCCAGAAGCCTATAAATAGAGGCCTGGACAAAGGGAGAAAGGGGACAAAAAGTCAGAGTCCAAAAATCCAGAAACTCAGAAATCCAGAAAGTCCAGAAATTGAAAGAATCAGAAATTCATAGGGCTAGAAATCCCGAGGGCAAACCTAGAGGCGAAGAATACCAAGCACATCCAAAGTCGTGCCGTTCTTCACCAAATTCAACAAATTCTCTCCTCTCTGAAGACGAAGAACAACAAGCACATCCAAAGACGTGCCGTTCTTCCTCAAATTCAACAAAGGACACAAATTCAGAATTCAGAAGTTCAGAAACAAATGACACAAATTCAGAATTCAGAAGTCCAGAAATCCAGAGACTCAGAAGTCAGAGACACAAATTCAGAATCCACACCCAAAAGTGAAGAACATCAAGCACATCCAACGACGTGCCGTTCTTCATCAAATTCCACGGTGATTTAAGAACAAGCTCGTGCAACCCTTGGGTCTAACCAACAACAAAAAACAGATCGAATCAGAGGACCATTCTTTTTGTAAAGAATAATATTACAGAGGATTGTACTCAAATTTTTCAAATTAACAAATTGCTATTTTCTCCATATTTTGTTTCTATTTGCAGACTTACAAAATTTGTGTGTACAAATAGAAATAACATTTTTTATTTTTTGGTCTTATCAAAAAAGATTTTTTTTAATCCTCTTTTTTTTTTTTGTTTTTTTGTTTTTTTTTTGGATCTTGACAAATGAGATAATTTCTTCAATAAATATATTTTATGAGCTTTTTTTTTTTCTTGTCAAAAGAGAGAATTTTTTGAATGGTTACTTTTTTTTTTGGGTCCGGTCAGAAAAGACTATTTATTCAACATAATATATATATATATATTTTTGATATTTTTTTCTTTTTCTTCTTTGGTCATGCAAAAAAAAAGTATTCAACCTTGGATCTAATTTTTTTTTTTCCAACTAAGCCAACTCCTTGGGTTTTGTATTGTCAAAAGAGATCAAAAATATTAAAGATTAGAGATGAAGAGAATAAATATGAAAAAACAGTTGTATCATTTTAAAAATAATAATCATTTATTTATAAAGTTAGGGTTAGAATTGCTATCTCATTTAAGAATGGAGTGCAAACGTAGAAAAGTGGAGTACGAATATTGCCTCTCTTATTTATTTATTACTATATTAGATTTTTTAATTATATTTTTCGGGCCTAGTTGTTTTGTTTATTTGCTTCGGTGGGCTTATTTGGGATTTCTGGCCTGTTGTTAGTCTGTATTGAGCACTTTAGCTTATAGCCCTTCCTTTGAGTGGCCCATTGGGGCTGTATATCGTTTGGTTTAACTTTGTATCTTATATGTTCTAGTACAGTTCATCAATTTTACACACTTATATCACGAAAGAAAAAGAAAAAGAAAAAAGAAAAATTAAATATAATTTTTGATGTACATATTTGAATAACCTTTATGATTAATGGAGCGTGAGTGATTCGTAATAAAGTAGTAGTTTATTTTGTATTCAGCTTCCAAACTCTAAGGATACTGATTGGAAAACTTTTCATAATCAAATATAATTTTGTTTTATTATAAAAGTAATTTTTAAATCATAATAGGAAAAAGAAAAAAAAAAATCATAATAGGAAGAAATTTTTAAAATTTAAGGTATTACTAAAAATAATTTTTTTAGAATCAAATGAAACTACCAAGAGAAAAGAAATCAGGCCAAACTAAACCACAAAACTGGGACAGAATATTATAGAAATAGTTTTTTTTTCTCAGAAAATAAAAAACACAAAGTAGTACAAAAAATTTTGTTTGATTCAGTTTTCAAAAAACAGTTATAAAAATATATATCTTCAAAGAATTATAAAAGATTGTTCTCTTATAACAGTTTTCTACTTTTTGAATTTTTGAAAACTGTTTTTAGAATTACAAATTAAGCAAGTTACTTTAAGAGTGCTTAATTTGTAACTCTGAGAACAGTTTTCTGTGTAAAAAAAATTCTGTTTCATTTACTTCTTAGAAAATTATTTTTTAAAAATTCAGTTATAAAAACATTTAATGATTGTGACTAGGTTGTTACTTATTCATGTTTTTAATTTTTCTATTTTTTTAGATTCTATTACATTTTTATCCAAGTTGTGATAAGCCCTTCTATAGTGACCCGACATATTAATCCCATTTGAATGTATCTACCAATACCATTCAGACACAACTACGGCCATCCACTTTCAAAGGACCAATCGTTTCTCCAGTCATCTTTGTTACGGACCTCTGAGTTGACACCCCTAAAAACAAAAATCTTACGAAAGAAAAAGGAAAAGCTAAACATAATTTTTGATGTACATATTTGAAGTTAATTTATGATTCGACAATGGAGTGTGAGTGATTGATAATAAAGTAGTAGTTTATTTTGTATTCAGCTTCCAAACTCAAAGGATTCTGTTTGGAAAACTTTTCATAATCAAATATAATTTTGTTTTATTATAAAAGTAATTTTTTAATCATAATAGGAAGAAATTATTAAAATTTAAGGTATTACAAATAATAAATACTCTAGAATCAAATGGAACTGCAAGAGAAAAAAAATCAACTAAACCACAAAAATGAGGTAGAAGTAAGAGTCTGCTTCGTTTGTAATTATGATAATAATTTTATATATATAAAAAACTCTAATTGGTTTAGTTTTCTAAAATTCAACTATAATTAAAAAATTCTATTTTTATATTATTTTCTGAATACAGTTTTCTGTTCTTTAAATTCTTAATAACTATTTTCCGAGTTACAAACCAAACAAATCCTAAATTTCTTCTCCGACTCTTAATTCATAACATCCCCAATTCCATCAATCCCTCAAAATTGGTGAACAAAGGCTTAATGATTGTGGCTAGGTTATTATTTATTCATGTTTTTAATTTTTATATTTTCTAGATTCTATTACATTTTCATTTGTGTTGTGACAAATCCCTCAAAATTGGTGAACAAAGGCTTAATGATTGTGGCTAGGTTATTATTTATTCATGTTTTTAATTTTTATATTTTCTAGATTCTATTACATTTTCATTTGTGTTGTGACAAGCCCATCGACAGTGACCCGACAAATTAATACCAATTGAATGCATCTAGCAGTACCAGTACATTCGGACACAACTTGGACCATCCACTTTCAGAGGACCAATCATCTTTGTTACCGACCTCTGAATTGAAACCCCTAAAAACAAAAATGAACGAAAAATAACGCACAAATCTCTCTCAGCCTAAGACTCCATTTTACTCTGCATGGACTAGACATGACGAAATCTAAATTGTATTTCAATTCTTGTACTATTAAAGCATAGACATCGAATATTTTGATCCCAATTCATTACCAATAAGATCGTAGCTCTGTAGTAGGCAAGAAACTAGCATTGAAATGAGAAGGATTTTTGGTTGGCACTAGAAAAAGTAAATTCTCCAATGGGTTGATAAATTTATTCAATAAAACAAAAGAATACATCTATATATATATATATATATATATATATATATATAGTTTGTGAATACCATAGGTTTTGTTTAGTCCTAATTTGAAAGTGACGGGGCACATGACAATTCTGAATCACATAACTTAAGATGCCAAACAAATCATTCATTTCATTTCCTTTCTTTCTCTCATATAGCCAAACAAGGCCTCTGGTGCTATACTTAATGATTGTACAAAACCCAACCTAAAATAAGAAAAGGACTTGACACTAGCACTGGTACCACAAGTTGAGACATCACAATGTCGTTTTTCAGTTAAGCATCATTGTAGCTGGAATTAACTGTAACAACAATTGCAGGAACAGCTAGCTATGGAAACCACTAGTGCAGTTTATGTAACATCAATTTTAAGATAAGACTACCCACTTGCCTAAAAGACCTACCTAGGGTTTCAATCAACATTATGAAATTCACATCATCCTTTACTGTCCATAAATTTATAGGACCAATAGTCTAAAAGATTATAATGCCAATCATACCCGTGGTTAGGATTATGTTAATTTAAGGAATAATTACTTATATATATATATATGTATGTATATGTTTAATAAGCAATTTCAATGGATGAGCTCAAAAGGAAAGAACATTAGTGATTGATGTTTTGTGGAGAGGGATGAGGGAGCTTGACCCAAATGGGGGAAATGTGGTCAAAAAAAGTGGGCTCCCATTTTGGTTTCGGAAGTGCAAGATTCTTTCAAGTGGGTTTAAATTAATATAGTTGGATTGGTTGCAATGACCAGTAATAGTAATAGGAATCTTTAAATATATATATATATACACATAATTACAACTTATAATAATAATAGTAACATTCTTTATAAATTAATTATATCCTTACTTAATTGTGTGTATATCAAAATAGAGGGAATCTCATAATTAATCTAACTTTGAATAAATTGATTGTTCTCCTACTCGAATTATGTGAGTCGATCTATTTTTGGTATCTTACTGATGTGATAATATAAATTGATAAATAAATACTGAAAGTAATATTGTTAATTGATTTTTGTATCATTACACTATTTTTGAGTAAAATTACAAACACACTCTTTTATTAGGGAGTTCCTTTTTTTTTTTTATAAATAGAAGAGAATATTACTTGAGTTAAGCACTTGATTAATCTCATTCTCACACACGATAATATATCAACTTTTTATATTTGTATCAAATAATTGTAATTGATGATAAATTGGAGACGACAACAAACCCATCCCATCTTGTGATGGAAATTTTTTTCTTTTACAAATTTGTCATATACCGTCCCATCTCGAGGGAGGGCAGGTTTGAGTCAATCTCTTATACACAATTTTGAAAAATAAATTCAAGATAATTTTTTATAGTAAATTTTCAAGTTGAATTTCTTAATTTTGTAACAAAAATCTAAAAACTATGAAAAATAAATATAGGAAAAATGACTTTAGTAATATCATACTTATTTATATATTTTCTTATAATTAATCAGAACGGTTTAATTTATGTGAAACCTATCCGAAAACCTGTCTCAATAGTAAACAAATGTAGCCAAAAATAAAAAATAAAAAATTTGCCAAAACATTTTGAATAGACAATTCCACCAGAATTCGCCATTCCTGTTTGAGAAATGGACATTTTTTAAAAGTGGTTTATGTTTTTCCTTTAAATTGAATGCAATGGTGTTGACAAGCTATCGACAGCATATAATTAATGCATTGTTTCTCACTTTGAATTTTGGCTATCCAATTGTTCAACTTGAAAAGGATGCTCCAAAATAACCATTGATGATCTTTGTGATAATATTTGATGGGATGATTATAGGCTAATTATGCACTTCCAACAATTTTAAAAGTACCAATCACCTACAAACACCTATGTATATTTTGTGCAATTCGAAAAAATACTTTTTGACAAGATTTTGAGTATTACTACATCGGTTGTTATTCGTTCTTCTTTTTAATAAAGACTCTTAATTAATGATAGACAATGACAAGTACCTCTCCTTACAAAGACATATCATGTGATAATAATAACGATTTTGGTACTTTTATCATTTTCTTAAAAAATCACTAATTTAGATGAATTTACGTGTGGCAATGACCAATTATCAATGAGCTACAATAGGACAGAAATATTCTGTGAGATATATATATATATATATATATATATATATATATAGTTTTGCAATGACAAAATTAAGATCAAAGCAAGACATGCTGACCTGTGATTCAACAAAACATCTGGAACCAATAAAACCAAAGTTAACCATATGACCCTGCATGGTTATGTATTTATTCTATTTTAGATTTGAAGTATAGATAAAATTCAGAACAAGTAAACTCAAGATCAAACTAATTTAGTAATTTGCACCTGACTTTATTGGGTAAATAGTACAAATACTGAACCAAATTATTGTGTTGAAGGGTAATAGCATAATACTGATACATACACATACATACATACATATATATATATATATATATATATGATCGATCCCTGTGGTGGGAGGAGCTAGGTGGGGCACATATGTAATTTAAGGCGGCGTTTGGATGGATAGGCCTACTGAAGATATTTGAAAGAAGTGTACTGTGAGCTTTGCTCTGTAGAGTGTCACGCGTGGCTAGAGCCCTGTGGATAAAAATGAGCCCACCACCTGAGCTGAGCTGCCACCACTCTATAGTCAGCAGTCACCACCACTCTGCTCTCTCATTCTTGGTGTTGCATGGTGGACTCCTCCAGTGCCACGCCACCCCGATTGTGACATTTTCCGTTTGATTTCATGGAAAGCGATCACTCCTTTCTTTTCACCACTCACTCTCTCCTCCAATGTTTTAACCTAAGTTACCAATACACAAATTTGTATGTATGTGTGTGTATAATTAAGTGTATTTTGTATATATACATTTATGTTCTTGTTTATGCATATGTAGCCCATGATTATAGTTCGAAAACACTCTTTTTGAGTGTAATTTCGGAAAATGACTCACGGAGAAGAGCGGCCAAGTCGTTCTATTTTTTATATCCGACTTTTTCCCATGTGTTTAGTCAAAGAATATACCATTTAAGAGTAATTCTACCATACCTGAATTGGATTTTATACGATTTCAATAAACAATGTCAAACATAATTAAAGAGATAAAACATCTTTTAATAACAAAAGAGCAAAACGAGTGAGTTCTTTACAAATACCGCACATTGGCATGCTCATAACAAAAACTTTCAAAACTTGTGTATAAACAAGTTATACTAACAACTTACTATGTCATCTCTGTTCTCGACAGTCTACTTAAATTAATGTGAACCCAAATGATTAATGTTAATTCATTAAGTTCTTGTAGTTAATTAGTATATAATTTATAGTTAGGGTAGATAACATTGAACTTTTTCTAGTTTGGATAATAAATTATATATGAGTAAGTTTATTACTTTACACATCTGGTAAGATTTGCCACATATATATTTCATGACATTCTTAACTAATTATTGGAGACATGTTGATCAAAAGTGTAACATGTAATATATTATAAGGATATTATTGACTTTTCACACTTTTTACAAAATCAAAGTAATAAATTCATATGTAATTTATTAAAATTTCAAGGAATGTGAGTGTACCCTAATTTCTTTCTAAGGACTTTGTTGGTAAATAATCATGATTTAGATATTAAATTGGAAAATTGAAACAGTTGGAAGTGTGGAGCCCACTTAGGAATCTTCATCGAGAAAGTGTTTTGCACGCCCATATAGCACGTGTAAGATTCACATCCCATTGGCTCACTCTGACAGTACTAAACCACAAATCCTCCATCAAAATTATGTGATCCTTCCTTCGTACAAGTAACCAATTAAACTAATAGTCCCATCTCACATTGCACATATACATTTATAATATAGTACAATCGCATTTAAACCTAATATCCACCGTATCTAATTAAATAATTAATTTTCTCATATATTAATAAAGTTCGAAACCACTGTAATACATTGTACCTAACGAAGCATGTGCTCTACACGTGTGGGTGAATTACAACCTCTGCAAGTGAGTTGAAATCAATCACAGTAAAAGAGGGGAGTTCGAGCCCGAATGTGGATAAAAAGAAGTGTATATTTGTTTTACTATTAAAAAAAATTGTTTGGTACGATAAAGGACTTGTGAAATTGTGACTCGAATTTGTTTTGGTTCGAAAAAATTTATACTTTTTTTTTTTTTTTTTGGTTGTAGACTCAGTTTAAGATTTATAGTGTGTAATGAGAGAATAAAGAGAAAAGGAAAATTTAGAAGTTGAAATTTGTAATATTCTCTTATTTATCGTACAATGAAATCTTGCTCTTTGCCTTTGAACCATACGAATATTTGTGTTTTTTGCTTCGATTTCTTGATTGCTTTCCTAGTTTCAATGTACTGTATTCTTGTAACTAGTTTCGATTTTTTAATAAAAGAGAAACATAATTACTTTTCTAATAATGGAGAGTATAAAACTTTTGATACCCAAATTTTTTTTAATCATGGAAGTGTTTAATTATGTGGGCTATATTTAAAAAAACAAAAGAAAGTGCAAGTGAAGTATAAAAATGCAAAGTGGAGAGTTATTATTATACTAATTCTTTGTTAATATGTATGAAAAAAGGGATTAAGATAATGATAGGATGCAATCAGTCACACAATATAAAAATGTATCTATCTGGAAATCAATGAATGAGATCACAGGCACATCTCTTGGTGGGTAGCAGGTGAGATTCTGATTCTGGAACACCCAAATCTTGGATGCATCAATGGCCGTTGGAAACACTCCTAACGCATGACGAAATCAGCTACTACTATTGATTAAGGTTCGTGCCTTTGGTCTGTCATGTTTCCATATACTGACACGAGTCTGGGTCCCACTTCCTTTTTTTTATTTTCCTCTTTGTTTTTAGTTTAATGGAGTGTATATATATATACCATATAGAACTGTCTGTATATAATATATATACACACACACACACGTATACATCATATCATATAGCAAAGGTCCGTGGCGTGACATTATTTACATAGTGACTGAGGTTGATTATTTCCATTATTTAAGTTAATTTATACTGTGGGAAGAAATTTTTTATTTTTTAAGTGGTGTTTTGTCAATATGAATTGTATGACTTTAACTCTTTAGCTTAATTAATAATCTATCCCATCGTGTGACAAGCAAACAAAATTCTCACTATCTTAATAATTGCTTTGACAAAACAATCCCTAAACATGTCAAAACATGTAAAATCAGAAGCGCTATATGATCTAAGCAAATAAATATATAGAAACAACGATATCAAGCACTTGAATATATATATATATATATATATATATATATATATATATATATTTGTTGTTGAACTTATCAAGCATAATGGACATTTTTTTTTTTTTTTTTAACAGAAAAGACATATACTAGTAGATTAACTATAGCACATAATTGAAGGTTGAACCAACACAAAATCAGCTACCAAACTTAAAATTTTAAATTGAGTAATAAAAAAATTTTAGTTAACTTGTTTTATCGGTTGCCTCTAAATGTAGTTTTTGCGGTCTTAACCTAATCATAGGAGGGTTGTGTGACGCCTCCACATCATTTCGGAAAGTAATTATTGATATTTTTATGTGTGGACACCTCCTAATTATATAAATATTGTTTTAAAAAATTTGAATACGAAGATATACAAAGAGGACAAAATCTACACAATACGGGATTCTAGGAGAATGAATCAAGTGTGTTTTATACTCAATATCACTTGAATCACCATTTTTTATTACATTTAGAAAGTCTTCAATGTTGGAGAAAGGCATAATTCTCATAGCGAGACATAAGTTTTGCAAACTGTGAACACAAGAAAAATATAAAAGTACTGTTACAAAAATCGACCAGTTTTTATGAATTACCCCCAATAAATAAAATTCAATAAGAATTCTTGTCAACTCTTCAAATGAATGAAAATACTTTTCGAATTATATATATCAATTATTAATTATCACACCAATTCGATGGTATAGTCGAATAAAAGTTGTCGTCAATTATATCATTTTTTTAAAGTATAAAGCTTTGTGGTTCCGTTGTTCCACTTGTTTGGACATTGAAAGGCCAGACCCCCAACATAGGATCCTTGATTAATTGTAACCATGAGCCCAACTTGGGAACAAAGGGGTCCGCATCTGGCAATTACTCCAACCAGTGAATGGGGTCCAACACCCAAGTCCGGTCACTGCAGATTAGGGTCCCAACCCCGCGCTCGAAGGGCCAGCATGATAGGGTCCTCAATAAGAGAAATACTCTTCACCTATTATCATACATGGTATTTAGTATTTACTGCAGTATCACAAACAACCAAACATAGTGAAATGCAATAAACCCAAACAAAACAAAAAACACACACACACACACACACACACACACACACACACACACATGGTAGAAAACAATAGCCTTGATTAAGTTTTGGGCCCTTCAGGGGGTAGACCTTGATTGTGATGTGAAGTGGCCTTTGATGGTGAATGAAAACAAGGCTAATTGTTTATTTCAAAAGGTACAAGCACTAGTGGGACCCATGCTGTCCCCACCACCACTTATTCTCAACCGTCGAATGTGCACTCATCACAGACTTTGATTTTCTTAACCCCCCTCCCACAATTGCCTAATTATTTTTGCTCATTTCAAACTAATCCCATTTTGCAATCAATTATGTACACCTAATCAATTGATATTGTATATCTATATATTTTCAACCGGTCAATATCTAGCCACGTGGCATTGATGGAGACCCCTTTTGAGTGGGACCTACATTTATTGGCAGTGTCCATGTCTCGGCCCTTGAAAGGACCAGTTCAGATGAATATAATCAAGTCAAACAAGATTGAGGTTTAGTGAAAAGAATGAAATCTGATGCGGATAATCTTTGATGGTGTAATCAATTTTTGACATATGTATAGTAAAGTTTATTTTTATTTTATTAATTTTTTTTTCTTTTTTTATTATTTTTTATTTATCAACATGGTTGTGTCATAAAGTAATCTTTATTACAAGACTGAAAAATGAGACAATTCTTTGAAAGTGGTTCTCAGAAAATTCAACATGAAAGCAAAATAATTTTTGTAAATATTTTATTTATCAATTCTAAAAAACGAGTGATCTCATCCTAATCATTTGTCTTATTCTCAAACTCATGAAATCTCTCTCCATTTCTTGATATTCTAGTTATTATATATTTTACTTATTTATAAAAAAATTTAGAAGCAGGAATACGGATAAAGGACAAGTATATAATGCAACACGGACATGATGATTAAACATAATTAAAAAAAAAAAAAAAAGACACAAATGTAATATGAATACTTTAAAAAGTAATAATATAATATATTATTCTACATATATATAAATAACTTTTTCTTGTTTTATACTTTTAATTATGAATGAAATCACTAAGTTGGAACTTATTGATAGATGTTTGTTATTTTCTGTTTTTAAAAATGTTATACTCGTAATTTTTCAAATTGAATTTAATCCCATTCTCGTAAAAAAATAATAATTATAAAATTATCCGTAATGTCCTGAAAATGTCTAAAAAAATGATAATAAATATTTAAATTTCAGAACGATATTAGTTGTGCTCGTTAAAACACTGTCTGCTAAAATAGTTATGTTTTTTGAAGGCATTTCTAATAACTTTATCACACGTTTAATTTTGATTGCTTTATCCGACTGTTGACATGGGAGTGTGAGTGAAAATGAAAAATAGACTATCACATTACACACTAATTTCCTTCTATGTTCCCCTATCTAATGCTAAAATTGTTCAAACCCATAATCATTTGTATATACGTTGTGATCAATTCACTAACATTTAGCTGTTGCTAGTAAATTATATATATATGAAATGAATCGCAACTGAAATTACCACTGACAGGTGAATCTAATGTCCACATCAGCTAAAATCATGTGTGGGGAGACTCCTTTTTGACTGAGTCACTTTTCCTTCTAGTAATTCGCACGTGTCCCAACGCGCCTGATCACGCGCGTGGCTCTGCACTCCCGCCAATTGCCTTCCATTTACATTTTCGTGCCTGTCTTCTATTCTCACCAATATATGTTTGTCCTGATTGTAGCATTATGAAATGCAGACAAAATGAACCCCAAATTCAAATGAAATGAAAGTGGGGTCCTCTGTGGAATCTTCAATTCTTATATATACAAGCGTTCGCTTCATGGATTACTTATGTTAAGACGCAGTTCTAATGGAGCTATAGTCACAAAAACTATATTATATATATATATACACGAATATATCTCTATATATCATATATGTATTAGATGTATATATATTTGTGACGTCGGTGACCGGAGGTTTTGGTGATGATACATGGCGAAAGGTCGGAAACTGACAACCAGCCGGAGCGAGCGCTTGTTGGGTAGCTATAGTCACGGTCACGGCCAAGGGGCGGTGACGGAAGGATCGGAGCTGGGCGAAGAAGATGTGTGGTCAATGGTTGACGACATGGTCAACGGCGATGATCATTCCATGAACGGCTCGCACAGCGAGTGGAGTCCACGCGACACTCCTGAGAGTAACGGAGGCGTGAGTGTCAGGAGCCGCCGGGGCGTTTCCCGGGAAGACCGCCACGTGGGTGGGCTGTCTCTGGCGTTTGACAATTCGGGAAAAACGGCGTCGTCTAGGATCGTGCACCAGTATCGGAGCCAGGACAGCCTTGCGTCTCCACGTGGACTCCACATGGCAGCGTCGGCCCCAATGAACGTACCCGATTGGTCAAAGATTTATCGAGTTGACTCAGTTGAATCGCTGCATGACTCGGATGATGGTATGGACGATCGCGAGTCGGAGATGGTTCCACCACACGAGTATTTGGCATATGCACGGAGCCGGAACTCGGTTTTTGAGGGTGTGGGTCGGACTCTAAAGGGTCGGGACATGAGCCGGGTTCGGGATGCAGTGTGGAGTCAGACCGGGTTCGATGGTTAGACCACTTTTTCCCGATGGGTTCGATGGTTGATCATTGTTAGTAACCCAAAAAAATGAAACTTCAATTGTTTATTTGGTTACTGGTATGGATTTTTTCTTGGGCGATGACTCGACCGAGTGAACTCAAATTTGGACGAGTGAACTCGGTGGCGATTGAGCCCAAGCACTTGCTCTTTTCTTCTCTAAGTTGTCCTGAGTTGAAATTTGAGAAAAAAAATTTGTGTCTAATAGGTAATGGGTATTTTAATAATTTTAGTAAAATGAATGTACTTCACATATTGTGGTGTTAATGAAATTTTGATCTCATTACAACCTTTGTCCAATTGAAACCGACAAAAATGAAAAGTTTTTGAATGTCACACGGAATGCAACATAAAATGGAATATTTTTAGCCACTTAGTATTTACATAAAAAAACACGAGGTGTGCTAAATGTGGTTGTAAATCATCCGAATTTTTCTTGAAAAAATTAAGGAGACGGCTCAAACCCTCCCCAAAATGATTTTCAAAGGAAGTAAATTCCACCTCCACTACAAAGCCAACTATGCAAAAATTAGTAGGATTTTATTAACGGATCTATAAATTTAAGGACAGCCTTTATCGTAGTATCACGATTATATTTAACATTCTTCTTTAAACATATAAACGCTTGTACTATTTAAGTTTTATCAATTTTTGTAAGTACGTTCGAATTACTTTAAACCTTTTGAATAAATTTCGAGGTTTGGTAAATTGCGCGCTAGCGAAAACACCATTCAAGCTGATGCGCTGCACTTTGTGCACGCTCTAAGATGACTAGGTAAAAGTTTGTGCATATTGAAGCCATAGACTGATCAATTAACTTTATAAAATTTAAGAAACAAGAAAAGCATTACCTAGGTTCAGATGCTTAAATATTAGTGTCACCGACATGAGTTTGAGGTTTTATTTTTTGTTCCAGAATTCTTCTTTAAATAAGAAGAATCAGAACTGAGTAATGTGCTTTTAAAATAGAAGTGTCTTTCACACTCGTAATAGTCCAGGTCTCTAAGAAGTCGTGATTCGTGAACTCAATAAAGCTTGAAAAAAGTCTTGTGTTCAAAATCTCGGCCGCAAAAGTTTGTGTCAATTACCAAGGGCCGCAAAAGTGTGTGTCAATTACCGAGCCTCGCATGAGGAAAATTGAGTGTGTGTATTTTTTGACAAGTTGAAAAGAAAATTAAGGCTTCAAACAACGATTGTTTGAAGGTAGAATATTTTTCTTATAAAATATTTTTTTTATGTCTTATTTTTTGGTGTTTGGCGATGATTCGTAAAATATTTTCTAGATCAGCTTTCTAATAAGGAATAGTACCCACACAATTAACTCGTTCTCTCCCTCTCTTTCTTCGGTGTTCCTCACCAGTACTCCCTAAATCATCCCCCCTCTCCCTCTCTCTCCTCGTTATTTTCTGTCTCTGGTGATACGAGAGATGGTAATTTCTTCCGACCCGTTCCGCGCCCTAATGGGGTGGATTTGGTAGCTCTTTAAATGAATTTGGGATAAATATGATAAAATAATTGAAAACCCAAAGTGTGTTTGGGACGGGACGAATTTATTGGTAAACCCGCCCCTGCCCCCGATTATATATGTATCTTTAAAAATTTTATAAATATATATTTAATATTTTTAAGACCTTGTTACTTTGCTGAAAGTGTTCGTTAATATATTAAATATCTACCACCTAGTAATTTAAAAGTTGTGTCAACTTATTTATCAACCCAATTTGGGTATATTGTGCTAGTTTTATTTTAGTAAATAATAAAAGTGACATAACCTACCCCGCCTCGCAATCAAAAGAAGTACATACTAACATCAACGGTTGATAGAAAAAGACAAAAAAAATTGTTGGTCTAGTTGTCATTAGGGAGATGATGATGGCAAACTTCGAGGGGATTAAATGTACACAACTTTATCTCTATATACAAACATACTGTTTATTTGTTTTCACCCTATGTGACCCTAATTCAAAAATCTTATTAATTTAAAATTTGTTGAAATAAAAATGATGGCACTTATTAAAAAAAAAAAAAAGAAAAGGAGGAGGAGGAGGAGGAAGCAAACTTGTATGATAAATGTACCTTTTTTTAGGAACGGACCTAGGAGATTATGCAAAGGGGCGGCTTGTGTTAAGAGGGCAATAGTAGAATTTTTCTATAATTTTAGTAGGGATAATTTTAAAAAATTTTAGGTATTTAATACAAAAAGAAGAAAATAATAAGTATAAAATACTAAAAAAAAATTAAAATTTCATGGTCCTGCTTTTTCCGTTAAAATTTTGACACCTTAAACACCCAAATAAAAATGATATGATGGTTTGAATTCGAATATTTGGTTATCAAAGGGCAATATGGACAAAAAGAAAGTGGGATTCACAAAGAAGATTAGAAAAACGAAATTGCTTTTAGCGGAAGGTGATATTTGGATGGTTTATATTGGGCACAAATTTTGACAGTGACCAAGAAGAGAGAGAGAGGTGTACGTACTAAAATGAAAGCTGGAATACCATATCAAGGGGTGGATATATCATATACCCTTCTGGCTTGCCTTTTCCAGGAAAAGGACACTAGTCTTTTTCGCTGGGCTCACAACTGGTTTTAGCCACTGCTTCAGTCCTTCCACCCATCAATGTACAAGGACTTTTTGATAGTTACATGGCCCCACTCTCAGTATCAAATAAATATAAAACCAAACTTCATTATTCACTCATGCAAGTGGGTTTTTATTTTTTTTTTTTTTTATGGTAAATAAATTATTGGTCGGCTCAGTACCAAAGTCACATAAATCAGGGGCGATAAAATCTAAGTCACACGTAGTGGGAGTCAGAGTAGAAGCACACGAAGCGTGAGAGTAGAAGAGCTGGTGGAGCGTTAGAGTGATAGTCATTGAGAAAAATTATGTGACTTAGGCCAGCACTAGCCACTACGAAGCTAATCAAATTATAATGTACTGTATCTCGATTCTGGTCCAGTGTGTCATTGGGCCTTGAAAACACGATTACACAAGTTTCGGTGTAAATAGATCCAGTCCAATGGAATTCTTTTCTTTTCTGTTCTTTTTGTGTGTGTTTAATCAGCCCATGATGTGTTACTTTAGGAAGTGGAAATCCAATTTTGTGTGCCTACAAAGTGGGCCCGACTTGGAGCAGTGATGATATGTTCTAAAGGGCTGTGACTACAAAGTGGGCCGGCCCAATTTTTGGTTCTCAGTCTCATTCTCAAGAGCATTGTGTAGCTGCTAGAGAGTCTAATTAATGCATGCTAGTAGGGAGGGGAAGGACTAGGATTCATGTCGTTTTGATGCACAACATAGAGCTCAATGTGGGTTGCATGGAGCCCCGGCACAGGAACCCTCCAAAGTTCAAACAGAGGGGCTACACTTCGCTAATGGATAATGCTCTGTTGCTCGTGGAGTCATGATTATTACATGTTGGACATTGTAACTTTCTATTATGATTTGGGCAAAATGCCAAAATAATAATAATAATAATAATGAAAAAGTCTTAAAATTATCTTGTCATAAATAACTCTTCTAAGTCTCTAAAAAAACTATAAAATGAACTTAATCGCTTTAAAGGGTGTTGCTAGGACTATTCCAATGTGCGACACTCCTGCTATTGTGGAGTCTGATTAGAATCAAACTTGATTCTTAACTTTTAAATTCTTAATAGTCACTGGGTGTCCTTGGTACACCTGCATTTTTCTTTTTACCAAGTAAAAATAGTGTAAGCTCTTTTACCTCAAGTAAAGGTTATAACAACTATGCAATAATTTACACTTGATGGATGTTGAAAATAGGTTGTGGGAGAGTTTTAGTAAAATGACTTGATATTAGTTAGAGTTGAATATCAATAGAGACGTTGAATTTTGTAAAACATGCAAGTTATTTGGTCAATGTACAGGTTTTTCTAATATAAAAAATATATTAAAAAAATGAAGAGATAATTTAAAAGTGATGAGATATTTATATATAATTGTTTTTAATAACTAAATTTATGATGTAGAAGTTATATTTTTTTCAAATTGGGTCTATGGCTAATAATGGCCTAGTGGTAGCTTCTCTTGGTTTATTATGCGACCTTGGGTTATCAAAATGAATATGTTATTGATCAAAAAGAAATAAATTACTGGCCGGGCCGGGCCATCACTCTGATTATAATCCACTTAACAATGTATTGGATCTCCACCATAACCCATCTTAGAACCGGGCCAAACTTTTTCAGCCCAAGTCAGTCCTTAAAACATATCAGCCTAGTCCAAGTATGAAATTCCTTTCTTTTCTCTGCTTTCCTTCTGTTTGTGTGTGTGTTATGAGCCCATGATGTATAACTTTTAAAAAGTGGTCCTGATTGGGAACAGTGATGGATCTAGACGCCTTGATGGTTGGCTCTTTTTTTGGTTCTCTCGCAATTGGGCTTGTAGATCCACCAATACTGGTTTGAATGGACTGCATGTTGAGAGTTTCAATTTTTCAAAATCCAATAAATTTCTTAAACCTATCCGTTAGCGTTAGACTTTGGGTTTGGATCTAGGCGTCCATAGGCGAGTACGACCCAGTTAGGAAAGTCTGGATTATACATGTAAGAGAAGTTTTCATGTCTGAAATTGGCTTGGGACAAAAGAAGGAAACAATATAAATATATTATATATATTCCATCGCAAGATTGATCGAGACTGCATTGGCATGTGAAGCATCCGTTAGTTTCTGATTCGGATAACTTGAATACATTCCCCCACTAATTTTTATTGTTATATTTGATTTCCTACTGTTTCAAAAAACTAATATATATATAACCTTTGAAGGTTTTTTTCAAATTCATAAAATTTGACACTTATCCACCTGTTTTGCATTATTTATTTTTAAAATTTACAATGCCACCATATATTAGACGAAGAAAATGCGATTATGCCATGTGTAATTTAGTTTTGATTCTTGAACTAGGGAGAGAGTGAGGAGAGAGGAGGACATTTTTTTTTACTTGTAGTTTTCTCTTTAGTCTGATACTTATTTAAATTTTAATACTCTTTCTGTTTCAAAAAAGATATCATGTTTGAAAATCGTGATTCACGATTTTTCAAACAGAACATTTAATTTGAAACGGAGGTAATATTAAAGTTTGCAATTTTTTTTAAAAAAAACTGTGCCAAAATTATACTGTCTTGATACTTTAAGCATGTTTGAGCTCTTCACTAGAGTTGGGACAAAATATGTACGGAATATATATATATATATATATATATATATATATATATATATATATTTATTTTGCTTTGATTATCATTAAGAATGGTTTGGATATTTGAGAAATAGGGTTGACCTTCCTAATCACGAGATTCACAACCATTGATAGCATCCATGTGAGTGTCTCCGTTGAGTTCAAGTAGATATTATTGACAAGATGCATATATTATTCTTTACTTATGAAACTTTATAAAATATAGTAACTTTTTTCATATTACAAATCTCATGGGAAGTCCATTAAAAATTTTAAATTATTCTATTTATTTAAAATTAATTGCAAACCTACATCAGCACAGATTTGGTTGAACATCAAGGGGCGCGTGACAATCTGTCAGACACACGATAACCACACAACGGCATAGGCTGTAAAACCCCCACCTTCTCACGTGCCACGCGTGTGAGTAATCACTGGAAGTATAAATAAATATATATGTATGTGTATATATATATATATATAGCATTAACATATCAAATTTATATAGTATGGTTTGGAAAGGCAATTGATGGAATTTAATGTGTTAGTGTGTGTTGTATCTGAGTTTCAACCTCTCAGTGGGTCCTCTCTAATGCAGACAGCTATTGCTGATTACTGCTTTTGTCCCCACTCTCCCACACACTTAGCAGCTCATTCATGGCGCCTCAACTCTCTCTCTCACCTCTCTCTTTCTCTCTCTACATCTATTGTGTTCTTTCTTTGATGGTCAAGTCTATTACTTTGTAACCACTCTATCCTCTTTATGTGTTGTTGTTTCACCGTTTTGATCAATTTCTTTGGAAAATAAGTCTTTCTATTGCAGCAGAGCAGGCATGATACAGGGGGTGCTTCACCATCCCAATCTCAATCTTCTCATTGTGATTCTGTTGTTTCTTTGTGAGTATTCATGCCTAATTTGTTCATTCCTTCCTGGGTTTTCTTCTTTTTTGCACGATCTGTGGTATATATCAACTGGGTGATCATGAAATTGCTTTATTTGAGAATTTTTGTGCTATAGAAGGGGTTTGGGAAATGGGTTTGGTAGATTTTGGCAATTCGCGTTGTTGTGCTTAGGCTTTGGTTTGAGTTGGATAAGCCTTGATTTTCAATTTCTAATTTGTTGACATTCCTTCATTGGAAGTCTAACATTACTTTCTTTTGTTTTGCAAAATTGGCACTTATTATTATTATTTTTTTGGGTGGTAAATTTCAGTATGTTAATGCATTATGTGCTTGCTTGTTTAAGGTATCTTTATCTTGCTTTTCTATGTCCAGGTTGATAGGACACTGTAATGTGATTGTGCCAATTTTAGGGTTTCAAATTCGGAACTAGGATACAATATGTTTCATTTTACCTTTTCCCTTGTTTTCTACTATTTCAAAATTTAAGAGTTTGTATTTATGTTCATAATGTGTCAAGTACATCAGGGCAAGGTTTGATTAATCTCTTCCCTTGCTAGTAGAGTTGTGGTTGCACATTACATTTCATTGCTGTGAGAATGATTTGTATTAATAACAATCTGAAGTTCTAGTATGCAAATTGTGCAAATAATATGGTCTGGTTATAATGAAAAAGAATTGTTGAAATAGTGCTAAGAGTGAATTAGAAAAGAATTATACTGAGTGAAGTGTGATCTTGGTTTAATACTTATCTGTAGTTAATTCAACTTGACAACCGGTCCTTACCCCCAACTAGTTGGGGTGACTAGCAATACTTGTTTTTTCATGCTGCTTTGCATTGTGCAATTATCTTTTGTTCATCCTTGTATGATTAGCATTTTTTCACTTAATTGCCTCAGCCGTCATCCTATGAGGACAATCATAATATGTATCATGGTAAAGGCATCATTTAAACCTCTATTCTATTGGAGGACCATAAGCTGGCCTCATGGTTGACAGACTTTGATCATTTTCCTTTCCCTTTTTCTTCATTTTATTTTCTTTTTTCTTTCTTTCTTCTTCTTTTCTTTTTTTTCATCCGGCATTTAAGTTGCAAATTTGGCGCCTCCGGTCTGATCTGTGTCAAAATCATTGAATCCACAAACCACATTTACTTTCAATTCATTGTAGATGGTCTGGGTTGACATTACGTGGAAAACTATCACATTTTAGGGTTTCACATTTTAAAAAAATTGCATAAATAGTCCTTTATGTTAGCCCCTTTTTGGATTGGTGCAAAACATGCTTGTAACGACCCGCTCCACCACATGGTATGATATTGTCCGCTTTGGGCCTGAGCCCGCACGGTCTTGCTCTTGGGCTTCACCCCAAAAGGCCTCATACCAATTGGAGATGACACACTTACATATAAGCACTTCACCTTTCCTCTACCCAGGCGATGTGGGACTGTGCACCCGTAGCTCGCTAGTGTGGTAGCCTAACAGTGTCTCTCACACCCGCCCACGGCACACCCGCCCACAAGGTCATCACAATGCTCAACTCTGATGACCCTAGAAAAGAAAGCACTGTTTTAAACTCTGAATGCAAGCTGTATGGTCCAGATAATGGGATAGATGTTCCACTGCCTTAAATAGTTTTGGTTTTCAATATTATAATAGTGTTCAAGGAACTCCTCTCTCTCTGTGTGATGTAAACAACATATGTCTTTCTATCTGCATTTTCTCTTATGAGCTTTATATGTTTCATAATATCTTTATGTAATACATAAAAAGATAGAGTTACATGATTCTTTTTTTTCTTTTCTTTTTTTTTTTTTTCATTTTTTTCCCAATAAGAATATCAATAATCTATGCAGGTTTATCTCTCACTGACCCATGCTCCTTGCAGGCATCCATGAAACCTGTTGTAACCCGTTGAAATATATGAAAAGCACTGTAATAATGGACAAAAGGGCAGATGCCCTTTTGCCTGAGTACTCCCCAAGTGCGGCACCTCAGCCCCTTCTTCCTCTTCTTGCACCCTCACCATTGACACCATTCACGAATAGCACTATCCCAAAGTTATCAGGTTTGTTCAACATACTCCTATATTGTTAGATTCCTATAGCAGTTTGCGTTGAAAAGCAAAATCATATCTTGCATTCTTTTTTTTTTTTTCAATTACCTTGCAGGACTCTGTACGTTAGACTTTGCTTCTGTTGGAAGTATGATGAGCATGACAGCAACTGATTGTATGGCTGTATTTGCAACATATCTTGCTAATGTAATCTGTTGTCCACAGTTGGAAGCCACTCTAGTCATACTTGTTGGTCAATCCAGCAAAGATACCAATATGCTTGCTTTAAATGGGACCCATGCAAATCACTGTCTCTCTGATTTTGAGCAAGTTCTGGTGGCTCAGGGTGCCAGTGATAATCTGCGGCAGATATGCTCAGTACGTCCATCAAACCTAACTGAAGCTTCCTGCCCAGTAAACGATGTTAATGAATTTGAGAGCACAGCAGATTCTTCTAAGCTTCTTGCTGCCTGTGGAAAGATTGATCTTGTGAATGAATGTTGTGAACAAACTTGTCAGAATGCTATATCAGAAGCTGCTAGAAATCTTGCATTAAAGGCTTATGATCTTCTGACTGTGGATGGATCTCATGCATTGTCTGACCACTCAACTAGGGTTCACGATTGTAAAAATATTGTACTCAGGTGGCTGGCAAGTAAGCTTGATCCTTCTCGTGCAAAGGAAGTTCTTAGAGGACTATCTAATTGCAAGCTTAATAAAGGTGAGCTGGGAGTTGGACACAACTCCCATTCTTTATTGTAACCTGAACAAAATTGATTATTTGGGGATTATTGAAGTTCTGTAGTGATGAGCCCTTTTCAATTGCCACATATAGGGGTGCTCAAGCATTATTAAAAGGATTTAGTAGGGGAAATTCTCGACATAAATTAATTATAAAACAAAAAGCAACCAAATTTATATGTGCAGTTTTCTGTTTTTCTTGTCTTTATTTATTTATTTTGTGGTGGGAGAATAGAGGGGCAAGGATTCACTTGATAGTATTAATCCTCATCAATTATTCCATAGCATCCAATTATATGGGAGAATATATTGCGGGCGGATGATCAGAAGAGGACATAGTTACGTGGATAAGAGTGCTTAGTATTGCTATTATGATTGTTTGACTCTGCCTTTCTGTGCTGGGGATATGTAAACATGAAACATTCTGTTTTTCATTTATCTATATGCATTACCTCCAGATAATTGGCAATGACATTGGTAAGTCTAGACATCTGCTACTGCTCTGTGAGTTTCCCAAGAAGGAAGTAATTTTTCCGCATTTTCTTGGTGTGCTAGATTGTTTCAGCTCTTTATTTTATTTATTTATTTATTTATTTTTCTCTCTCTCTGATATACTTGATTTTACCCAAAAATGTCAATCCCACTGGTCCTTGTTCATCTTCTGTTTTTGTTTCTAACTTTTTGATCTCTTTTCATTTGTGCTTCAGTTTGCCCTCTGGTCTTCCCCAACATGAGCCACGTCATTAAGGCCTGTGCAAATGGGATAAGTAATGAGACAGCATGCTGTAATTCGATGGATAGCTATGTGTCTCGTTTGCAGAACCAGAGCTTCATAACCAACTTGCAAGCTTTTAATTGTGCTGCATCACTTGGAATGAAACTACAAAAACAAAATATTACCACAAATGTATATAACCTTTGTCATATTAGCCTCAAGGATTTTTCTCCCCAAGGTTTGTTTGATTTACAATGGCACTTTGATGAGCCAAGAAAAAGCCTTTTAATATAGCATAAATTCAAGCTCATACTAATATGCTATTCCTTTGTCATTTGCAATGTTGATGTAATGTGGGGATCTACAATTTGAATGCACCAGTTGGAGTTCACGGTAATTTTTGTTCCTCTATGTCCCTTATTGAATTTATGAACTATGTTAAAACCCCATAAATTATTGAAAAGCTAGAGATTTCGTATTCCAAACAGAGAGCATAAATTATCTTCAATGTGCATAGTTTTGCTCATTGGTCTTTTTTTTTTTTTTTTCTCTAGTATGTTCTCTAAATGTACTGTCTAGTGTGAGAGAAGTGAAAAGAAATGTTGTAAGATCTCCCAGAAGTCAATCTAAAGGAGAGAGGAGAAAATGAGTGGAATGTGTCAGAGGAGGAAACAAGTTGAACTGGCCTGACTGAAACTATCACGTCAAAGGTGAAAATGTTTCAGGTGATGTAGAGTTATAACATTTTGGCACAAGTTACAAGCACTTCATAAACATGCTTGGTAAAATATAGGATGGAAAATTTACGGTTTTTATGTGGATGGGTAAAAAGTGTTGGGCACGAATGTATGATATCAACTTTTGTGTAGCCAAAAGTGCATTCACACTGAATATAACCACTAATGCTAAAATACTACCCAGTGTATGTCTCATTCATGTAGGTTGTTTGGAGACTACATATTTTTCATATAGTCTTGACCAATAAATACACAAAACAGTATTTTAGGAGACCTGGTGCAAGAGGGTAGATTTGATTGTTTGGTTCCTCTTTCTTGTTTTAAATCATATACAATAGGTACATCAATCATTTGTCCTTTGGGATCCAACATTAATCCTTTCATATCTCCTAATGGATGTACCTGAGATGCATATCCTCTAGCTCGCAAATAAGGTCGAACCACTTACATCCCCTCTGGGGAGGAAAGCTGTTACCACCTGGGCCAATGGCCCAGTGGTTACGTTTAGCCGTTGTGTTGTCATAGTTGCACAATAATCGGAAATTTGAATATTTGTTCAAAAGGTTGAAAGAATAGAGTAGAAACCTTTTTGAATTTGATATGTAATGAAGTTACCTCCCTCCTCTCTTTGTATAATGTATGAAACGCTGTATTACATTTACCCTATGACTCGACTCGATTTTTTTTTTTTTTTTCATTAGATTTCAAGTTACACTCAATTCTGGTTAAGTGGATTTTGCTTACAAACTAGATCTGTGTTATTTAGCTGTTAGAAAATATTCCTCAATATATCTTATGAATAACTTGCATTATTTGATTGTATTTAAATTTCCTCTGTTTTTGTGTTTATGCACTAGAGTCTGGATGCCTTTTGCCTAGCTTGCCATCAGATGCAACATTTGACGGATCTCAAGGGATTGGCTTTCTTTGTGATTTGAATGATAACATTCCCGCTCCTTGGCCCTCTCCTTCTCAATTACGAGCTTCATCATGCAATAAAAGTATGTGGACCTGTTACTTCTATTCTTTAGATGGGATCATCCTAATTTTTTTCCTTGCGCAATTGATAGTTTGTTTCTGCTAGTTGTGATATAGTTACCGATTTTTATCTGATTTGCCTTTTTTTTTTTATAAAGTAATCCGATTTACTTTTTGGAATTGCAGCTGTCGAAATTCCAGCACTTCCTGCAGCAGCATCTGGGCAAAGTGGTAAGCATGCCAATCAGTTAATCCAGACTTATAGTTTTATTTGTATGTTTCTATTTGTTGCTTCAATGTTTTAAAGAAAGACTTGGGGCGTTGATTTCAATCGATTATCTGGGTCACTTAAATTGATTGCAGTCAAGCAAATTAACTTCAGTACTGTTGCTTGATATTTTGTGATTGTTAACAGAATAGGTTAAGTCTAGTATTGTAACGTGTCATCTAGTAACTCTAAGTTCACGAGTAAGAAGTAATTAATCATCTTACCAAAAATTAGTTGTCTTGGAATGCAAAATGTATAAGATGCATGAACTCTGGTGAATGTGTTGGGTGCGAGTAAGTGTCCAAATGTTGGATATCGAATCCCAAATCTAAAGACTCGGAACAACCAAGTATATTCATAATACTCTTCTTATATTTGCTCAAGTAAATTAATGTGTTTATGTAACATAAGAGTCTTCAACGTAGACATTTCGGTCATTCTAAAGCAATAATGTTTCAAAGGTACATAGTAAGAGTTTTTTTATTCAATTATATAATAAACTTTAATTATTGGATATGCTTGTTTGGTGCATATTATACCGGACGTGTAGAATTTGATGGTGTGTTCAGTCTAACTTAATCTAATTCTAATGGTATATCTTTTATGATCCCACTCAAATTTAGATGATGCCGTGTTCACAAGATTCAGACCATACCACATTAGAGAGCGATGCTATATATTTTTCTTTTTGTTACTATTCCAACTATATGCTGCATTATTTGCAATGGGGATCATTAGGAGTTTCTCTTCTATTCAGACTTCAAGATATATTTTTTTTCCTTAAGATACTTCTCCCGTACAGAAAAATTGTCTGATACCTCTATAATACCATATGTCTCCCGTCAAGAAATCATGATGAGTACAAGCATGACTTAAACGCAGCCGCAATGAAGAGTGATCAGCTGGCTGGGTAGTTGAGAACATTTTGAATGCCTGGTCAAAATATGTTGCTTATTCTAGATAGGAATACAGATAGATGAGCAAAGTAGAAAGCCATATATGAATTTATGGAATCTATTGTGATGGAGGAAAGCACTAGAAAACTTAGAAAGTAATATTGCAGCCTAAATAGGTTTTTTGGTGGATTTGGGTCATGAAAAGCTTTAGGCTATGTTTGGTATAGTAGAAAAGAAAAGAAAGAATAACATTTGTTATGAGTGAAAAGAAAGGAAAGGAAATAAAAGGATAGTTATAGCCTCTTATCGCGTTGGTTGATTAATGAAAGAAAAGAAAAGAAAGAATAATAATCATGTTTGGAGAAAAAAAGGAAAGGGAACCATTTTAATTAATTTACCAATATACCCTTTACATTTTAAAGAACAAATTTATAGATTAAGCATGCAATTTCTGAGCATGACATCCACTGCCAAACATGTTTTTAACCATTTCAAGTTTGAACCAATTTTTTTAACCCATAATACCAAATAAAGAAGCTTAACAAAAATATATGGTATTACATTGTTCATGGGGTTAATACTTGGTAATTAACACTTTATTTATATTGAGTGATATGCTTTTGATGATGTTACAAAATAAATCTATGACCTAACTTTCACAACAATAACTGAAGTACCATTTACCCAACAAAAGAAAAAAAGAGTAAGCTAGGATGCTTTGAAAAATGATAAACTTGATGAGAAGAATGGTACCATAAATGCTAATTAGGATAATGTACTTGATGCATTTTTTTTTTTTTTATGCATATTGCCCACCTTGTTTCCAGCCCATAAATAATGCACTGAAGAGCAGTTGCCGAAAGGTACTGAAAGGATTACAAATTATCTTATTGATTTAAGGGTAAATTTGGTACTAGTAAAATAACATTAGCCTCTCCTTTCCTTTCCTTCCATTTCCTCCCACTTTTGAGAGGATAGCAAATGTTACTATTTAAGCTTTACTCTCTCCCTCCAAAACCCTCCATTCCCTTTCCTTTCCTTCCAACCTCTTATACCAAACACAATTTTTTATTCCCCTCCATTACCTTTCTTTTCTTTTCCTCCCATTTCCATTCTACCAAACTAGGCCTTAGTGTTGGGGTTTTAAGAGCAAGAAGGTTAGGACATTGACTTGGTCTGACAAGTGCTAATTTACATGAATTCTGTGATTCAATTGTTGAAAATTGTGGAATGTAAGTGTTCTGATAGATATCTTGCATTTAGGCTTGCCTGTGAGAGAAACTGCCGAGGGGCCTTTTCCAGAGGCAGGAGAAAAAGGCCTGGTTACTTGGGACTGATTCAGGGTTCAAATTTTTTTGAGATTGATAATCCATTATGTATTTTATAGAGTAATTACGTAAGGTATAGAATAGCCCTTAAGCACTTCCAGCTTCTGTACTCACCATAATATCTCTAGCCTCTCAAGTAGGGGCGGAGCCAGGACTCTCCGGTTGTGGGGCCCAAATAAAACTTTTTTTTTTAAAATTACCACTGAAAAAAAAAAAAGAGCTAGCATCCATGCATCCAGGATTTTTTTAATTGATTGGTTTAAAAGTATATACACCAATTTAATATTAATTTATGTGCTTATATTTATACTAGGAAGCACGGACACGCCAAAATGGGCGAAGAATTCATGTCCAACACCGTCGGACACGCCCTGAAACGTGTCGGGCACACCAAAAAACGTGTCTAGAATTTTTTTTTTTTTTTAATTTTCGGACACGGCACGGAAACGCGTCTAGAATTTTTTTTTTTTTTTTTGAATACTGATATGTTCTGTTTTTTGTTCTGTACTACCCCTTTGGTATTGTAAATGGTAAAATTCCTAGGTCAAATAATGGATGGAAATAGATGATAGTACAATGACTTGTTTTTGTATCTTTTTTGGGGACTAGCTTTTAAGTTTTTGTGAATGTTAAGTGCTAATACTAAAGTCCTGAATGTTAAACAATCATGCATGTTAATAGTCCTTTCTGTTTGTGCTTTTGTATTTGGAGTACAGTTGCAATGGTGATTAAATGATACTAGTTATTATTCTAATGTCTTGTTTTTTATTTGGTTTTATAACTCTGCAACATTGTTCTTTTATAGTTTATTAGTTATGAGTTATGATGTGTGTTTTTTTTTCATTGTGAGGTTGATGAAAAATAGTAACACTCAGTAATATTTAAAGTACTACATCATATATATATATTATTTGCCGTGTCCCCTCCGTGTCCTAATTTTTTTGGATTTGCCGTGTCATCGTGTCCGTGTCGTGTGGTATCTGTGTCCCTTATCCGTGTCCGTACTTCTTAGTATTTATATATATATAATTGTATATATTATATATACATATTGTATAAATGTATATCAATAAATGTAGTATACCGTATATATTACATTTATATATCATTATGCATAGGTATATTCGATGTATACAAGAGGATTAAAAAACCCAAAAAGAAAAATAGGATTAGGACTTTGAAGAATAAAAAATTTATTTATTTATTTTTACCGGCCCACC
Organism: Cornus florida; assembly: GCF_030987335.1. Classification (NCBI taxonomy): domain Eukaryota; kingdom Viridiplantae; phylum Streptophyta; class Magnoliopsida; order Cornales; family Cornaceae; genus Cornus; species Cornus florida. The sequence goes on along the minus strand of NW_026775571.1, from coordinate 97,076,985 downwards.
CCCCAATTGCAAGAATCTATAAAAGCTTTGACAGTTGCTTCATGTAGTGCATCCCAAATTTATGCTTTGTTATGTAGTTTTGGGTTATATTATGTATATAATATATAGCATCATATTATATGGGACTAATATTATACTACCATAGCTGATATTTTATTATTATTTGGTTGGACATAAAATAAACTAACTAAATATTTGATGTACTTGAATTTGGCTTCTATTATATTATAAGAGGGCTGATTTTTATTCCTATGGGTTGGGCTAAAATAAATTAAACTATGAGTTTGATGTATGAGCTGATATTTTGTTATTGTTTCGCTTTTTGGTTAAAAGATAAAAGTCAAGTCAAAAGTGGTAAGTGTACAGGACAACAGCATGTATATATCAACTAATATGTTGTTGGATTTGGGCTTAAATTTTTTTATATGGGTTTAAAGTTGTTAAAGGCCCGATGAAGAATTTTATTTGGGGGGCCAAGTATGGACTTATCCTCCTTTTTTTTTTTTTTTTTTTTTTTGGGCCCTATGGAGGTGGTAGTGGCACCAGTTCCAGTAATATTGGCTCTGGTCACGGAAATGGTTATGGTGTAGGTGGTGGCATAGGTAGCAAAGGAGGAGGGGGTGGTGGTGGAGGAGGAGGTGGAGGTGGAGGCAGCGGTGGTGACGGTGAAGTGTATGGACATGGTGAGGGTAGTGGATTTGGTACAGGTGGTGGTGATCATGGACATGGTAATGGTGATGGTGATGCCGGCAATAGAATAAGAATATGACACTTCAACTGGTAATATTATTTTTAGACCTAATAAAGGTTACATCAATTAACCTAATATAGTATCATTTGACCCAAAAGAAGACTCATGAACCGCTAATACAGTCCATATCTATCTAATATGCATAATACTAAAATACCCTTAACTTTTAAATATAAGAAAATATAAATAAAACTGCTCTAGCAGCAAACTAACATGTGGCAAGTATGACCAAAGGGTCTCTAGCCCAATGGTATGATCTCTCCTCCCCAAAGGGGGAGGTGGTGAGTTTAAGTGCCACTAGGATATATTGTGGATAATCGGTGTGTGTGTTTGCTTTAATTTCCCAAAAAATAAAAGTGGCAAATATAAAGTAACACTTGGATTCAGCCCAAAACTTGAGCACAGAGGATCCAATCAAGTCCGGACTAAATTCCCAAATTGCTGCTAATTCTCGTTCACTTGCATTGCACCTGTTGGTCGTGAAGATTAGTGGGCACTAGCATTACTTTAGACAATATGGAGCAATATACTGGTGATTGGTTGAGATGGATGATCTTGAGAATAGTTCTTAGTGCTGGTCTAAAGTTGTATTTTATAGCTAATCTGAATAACACCACCCCCGCCGCCCCCACCACCACAATTCCCAATGTTTTCATCATCCTCTCAGGGTCACGTATAAGACTGCAATCACTTTGGCATGTCTTGCTGTTGTCATCCTGACATGTGTTGCAGATTTATGACGATCAGTTCAAGGGTTGGGGAAAATAAAAAGCTAGATCTTTCTTCATCATGATCTCTATGATAGTGAATATTGAAGTTCTCGTCATATTGTTGTTTAGCTCTCCGCTACTCTATGATTTATTTTATTTTATTTTTTCCTTGGCAAGAAACTCACACACCCACATACTCCTTTGGGGACTTGAACCCTCAACCTTCTACTTTAGAAGGCGAGAAAGTACCACTACCACTATCGTATGTTTTATTAACAACAAAAAAAATGTGAAGGGAATGGAATACAGAATTTGGGAAAATTTTCCACTCGATCATGACGGTCCTTTTCTAGCGCTTTTAGTTCTTGAGCGAGGGGGGGAGAACTGTGAAATAGAATTGTTACTTGTTTTTGATAGACCTTTAATAAAGATTTCTTATGATTCTCATTGAAATTTGCTCATCTTTCACTTCGCATTCTCATGTTCTGCAGGTCTTTACAATGAGGAGTTAATGTTTCTTATTCTTTTCGGTGCCTCTGTGGTTCTCATGATGGTCTTGTAAATCTTGATTGAGCCATTCCCACTCCTTCCGTTGTAGTGAGAAGCTGTTCACTGCCCAGAATGATGATGTCCTTGAAGAACAGATATATCAACTGGAATTAAATCAAATGAGGATTTTATTCCTGTGGAGGTTTTACCTGTACAAAATGCAACAAAGTTGTTTAGGTAGAGAGAATGTCAGTTGAAGGTGAATTCAAGTTCGAATCTCTGATCAATTTAATTTATCATTCTTGCATGTCTGTGTAATAAAATTTTTTGTAAAGAAATTTCACAAAATGAGCTAGGTTATGTAATTATCACTGCTTGAAATTGTCATGTAAAATTGGAGTTCATAGAGAGCTGAATGGTATTAATTTCAACTATAGCATACATCATGGCTGATCTCTATAATGATAGAAGTTCTTGTCCCAGGGAGTGTTCAAGGATTGTGTGCGAGTGGGTATGTAATATTATCTAATAGCTTAACTTTTAGGTTAGCGGGCAGGCAATTGTCCGGCTCTGTTACAATTTGGTACTGTCGGGGGTATTTACATCAATTTTAAAATTTCGATTAAAGTTTTTTGGTCAAAATAAAATAATGTGAGGAAGATCCCTTTACAACTTCCAAGATACTATGAGGACATTTTTCAATCACTATTTTGCAACTAGCCATTTTTGGTATATGAGTTCCGTAGCGTAAACGTTGGAGCTTCATTTGGGATCTTTTAGTCTTTCAACTTATTTTCACTGTTCTAGAAAGCTTACTGATTTTTCTTTTTTACTACCATCAATACCAAAGTCATCCCAAAACAAATCTCATTTTGAGAATCTAAATTTTTAAAATAACGAATTTTTATTATTTTTTATTATATTAATAATAAATGGATTATCAAATTTATTTTTGGTGGGTAATTGTTTACTCCGTGCTAGTATTTAACAGAAGTCACAGTCCATACAGTGTAAGGTCCATAATTAAAACGAATTTAAAAGCTTAACAAAGTATGGAGTCTATTAATGATGGTGATGATCTCAATCAACAGAATTTGCTGTCTGAAAAATCGGCAACTGAGCCACCAAGCTCCGCCCTTGAAGAAGTACTATCAGACACAAGCCTGTCCAACTTCCGGCGGCTCCAACGGGCCACCGGCATTGAACTAGTTACCCTCTTCTGTCTTGCAGTTCCGGCAATCGTTGTTTACTTGCTAGGCAATGTTCTCTCAGCGTCCACTCAGATCTTCTGCGGCCTCTCTTGGCTACAACGGCATCCAAGTCTTCGCCTATGGTGTCATGGTACACACTCTCTGTCAATATACATATGAATATATATACATCTATAGTATACAGTTCCTAATAACTAGAATAAGCTTTATTGAATATTTGAGTGTATGCACAGTGCATATAAGATCTACGTTTGTGTTCATTTTAGAACAATCATTGTTTATCTTCAGTGAATGATACATTTTCAGTGAATGGCCATTGGATACCATGCATAGAATGTTTAAAGAGAGAGACATAAACATAGTGGAAAAATAAAAATGGTCTGTAACAATCCTCACACAATATTGTCACGGTTTTAAAATGCGCTATGTTATAAAAGGGTGTTAAATTTACATATAGCACTCGTCCCTTTGACAACTAGACGATGTAAAATTATGCACTTATAGCCCGCTTACTGGTTTCATCTATTACACATGCTCACACACTCGTGCTCACAAAGCCACCACATGATGATACCTACATACATGCAAATATTTAATGTTATTTTTGGTAAATTACATATGTAATAATTATTTATTATTAATGTTATTTATTTTCCATGCACAGCTGGGAATGGGAAGTGCAGTGGAGACACTGTGTGGTCAAGCCTACGGAGCTCGCAAGCATCAGATGCTAGGAATATATCTACAAAGATCAGTGGTCGTCCTTATGGCAGCTGGGGTCCCACTTACAATTATCAACATATTCTCAAACCCCCTCTTGCACTTACTCGGTGAATCAACGGCGATCGCGTCCGCAGCAGCATTGTTCGTGTACGGTCTCATCCCACAGATATTGGCACACGCTGCTCTTTTTCCAATGCAGAAATTCTTGCAAGCACAGAGCATTGTGGGCCCCAGTGCATACATATCAACGGTCACGCTTGCCGTGCACCTTTTATTAACGTGGCTCGCGGTGTACCGATTTGGGTGGGGATTGTTGGGTGCTTCGCTGGTGTTGAGTCTGTCATGGTGGGTCGTGGTGGTGGCACAATTTGCGTACATCTTGATGAGTGATCGATGCAAGGACACGTGGACTGGGTTTAGTGTGTTGGCATTTTGTGGACTGTGGGATTTCTTGAAATTATCCAGTACATCGGCAGTGATGCTGTGCCTGGAGGTTTGGTACACGGTGATACATGTGTTGACTGCTGGATTGCTTCACAATGCTGAGGTGGCATTGGACTCACTCTCCATTTGGTAAGAGAACTACTGACCTTAACATTGGGCATTCTGAATTAGATTCTTATGAACCAGGAAAAAAAAAAAAAAAAGATTCTTATGAAACATAAAAAAAATATAAAAAAAACCGAATTTAAATAACAACATATAATTTGCTAGTGATTCTATTAGAGTTTGTAAATCATTAATACGCGTTAGTTGTCAAAAAAAAAAAAAAAAAAAAAAAAAAAGAGTTATTAAAACAGGTGAATTGATTCTTTGTCGCCCAAAAAAAAAAAAAATTTATTGAGTGGGGAAAAGAATTGTAAAAAATTTTAAAAATCATCAAGCAAACAAATACATTTTTTTTTCTATTACTTGGTTCTCTATAAAAAATTTAAAAATATAGGGTTCTAGAATTAGATATAAAAAAAAGGGCCCTTTAATTCTCTTTTTACAATCGTGAGCAAAAATTTGTGATTTAAGTAAATGCTTATACCTTATTCCGGCATAAATATCATCCTCCTTTTTTCCACGCGAAAGATATCTACTACTGAATTCTCTTTTTCTCTTAAGACTTTCATGTAAATACCAAAATTTTAATAAATAAATATTGTGGCTTAACTTTTATTGATTTATTTATTTACAAATGCAGTATGACAATACTTTTTTGGACATTTATGGTTTCTATGGGGTTCAATGCAGCTGCAAGGTCGGTTATTCTTGGCGCCCTTTGCATACATTCTATATAGTAGTATTTTTTTTTTTTTGGGTAAAATATTTTTTCTATTTTTATTTTTTAATGTTTGATAAAAGTCTATGCGGATTTCATCGACTGGCTATGTAAAATAGCTTCTCAAAAATTAATGAAATAAATTATTTTTGTCAAATTTTAATTTTTTTTTTTTTTAAAAAAAATTTACAGTAACCAAACACAGAAAAAAAAAACGCTACATTAATTGAGAGAATGATTTCATGAAAAGTTCGAAAATTTATTCCAATGTCATCAATCAGCAGTGTCTAGTGGCTTGTGAATCACACTAATTAACAGAGGGTGTATATTTGGACTAGGATTTTCTTGTTATTTTTATTTTTTATTTAAAGAAAAGTTAGTTTTCAGGATACTAAAGTTGTATCCATTTTTATATCCCTCACAGTGGCTACCTAGTTACAGTTCATTTGGGTGTTTAAAAATATCCAATTTACAATGCATAACGATGAGATCGTGAATAAATTTTATATCATATGGTTAATTTGAATTAATGTTAATTTGACAATTTACATGTGTATATATATATATATATAGTGTGAGAGTGAGCAATGAGCTTGGCAGTGGACATCCCAAATCGGCTGCGTTTGCCGTTGTTGTGGTGAATTTAAGCTCATTCATCATCTCAGTGATCATGGCTGCTGTTGTACTCATATTTCGCGACGTCTTGAGTTATGCCTTCACTGATGGTCAAACTGTAGCTGATGCAGTCTCAGATTTAGCACCATTGTTGGCAGTCTCCATCGTGCTTAATGGTGTTCAACCTGTTTTAGCTGGTGATCGACTAACTAAACCTAATTAATATAAGACTTGGTGATCGAACATGCATGAATTAATTCTGTTGGCGTCTTTGTGAAATGATTGAGGGGTTGCTGTTGGGTGTGGATGGCAAGCATTTGTTGCTTATGTGAATGTTGGATGTTACTATATTGTTGGAATTCCATTGGGTTCACTTCTCGGCTTCAAATTCGGCCTTGGAGTTAAGGTATTTTTTTAAATTTAGTTTAGGGTATATCAATTATGGGAACAATATTATTTAAAATGAACACTAATTTAAAAATTTTGTCCCTGATTGGTTTGCCACTCTGAAAATAATTTTCAAGAATTCAATAACATAAAACTGTTTTAAAAAAATTATAAAAGATAGTTATTTGAAAATACACATTTTCACAACTGAGTTTTCAGAGAATCGTTTTCAGAAAACTGAACAAGCAAGAGTTTTTTTTATATAATTTTCTGAAAACAGAAAACTATTCTTAGAGTTACAAATCAAACATAAATATCCCTTAAATAGATATATTTAATAAGATCGATCAAAGTTTTGAAATTATCCAATACATTCAAGAGATGTATAAATTCTTTTCGGTTAGTTTTCTCTATCAAACTCTCAGGTATCAATGCCTTAAGGGACACGATAATTACATTGCATCACAGGAGTAATTAGTATAAAATAAATTTAGATTAATGATTGGTTTTTGGGTATGTTTTGGTGCATGCAGGGAATATGGTCAGGAATGATGGGAGGCACTGCTATGCAGACGATCATCTTATTGTGGGTCACTTTCCGAGCTGACTGGGACAAAGAGGTCACTAACTGTGAATAATATCTACTTTACCCAAAAAAACTGTGAATAATATTAGCAGTATATACGTACACTTAAAATCAACAATATGTTGGAGAATTATTTAAAAACAATTTCGACTCCATTATTTGGCACATTCAATTTAATTATGCTTGGAATTTTCAGGTGGAGAAGGCGAGGAATCGACTGGAAATATGGGATGACAAGGAGAAGGAACCTTTGCTTTAAGAGCTGAAGTAGTATACACTAAATACATGAACCCGGACCCTCTTAAGATGAAATGTTTTATCTTTGTACTGTGTTCTGTGCTTTTACATCGCTTAACTTCGTCATGAATTGAAAATTCATTTCATACCAATTATTTGATACTCACACGGTCACACCCCCTATGATGAATATCAAGGTATGTGTAGGGAAATGAGATTGTAAATATGTCTAGGCCATGTCCATTGAATTTCGGATAAGAGCTGTGAGACTTTCATAGACTTGTTGATGAGCCATCCCTTCCTAGCCAGGAGTTGAGTTAGTGGTACATACCTAGCAGAGAGGTCTACATGGAAGCCAATTATCACACACCTTTGAGCTAAGTGTATGTGTTGAGAGTTGGTGCGCAGCGTGGAATATATATAATAATACTAAAATTTTACCGAAATAAAACTAAAATTAAACCACAAAGCAAAAAATAAAGTACAAGTAAAGTAAACAGAGTTTGAGAGATGATACTAGAATTTTAGAGAGGAAACCCTAATTGGTAGAATAAACCAATTGTAACAGGAAAAATCTCGTTGGACTTTGCAATCCTGAGATAAATGATCCACTATGTTTGAAGCAAAGTATACCAAACTTTGACTCAATCTCACACCCTATCATTCTATCAAAAATCAATTGCTGGCAATCCTTGGCTTTGCGACTCCCCCGTCCAACCGCTCTCGACCTCAAGCTTGTTATCGATCTCTGTAGAAGAGTTGCAGATAGATCAGACAACACTTCACGAATGCTCTGGCCCCTTCCAAGTGTGATCGTTTCACCCCTTTTCTTTTAGATCTGAATTTGATGAAGAATGAATGAATTCTGCTTTTCTGTAATTTCTGAATTTTCGATTATGCTCCAATTCCGATGAGATAGAGAACAACACTCCTAAATCACTCTTGTGTTTATGTGTGTGCTCTAAAAAATAAAATCAGCTCTTTAATAAATCTGAATTTTGTATACAAAAGCCATGTATAAAAATATCTCTCAAATGGCTTTCTCAAAATATAGAATTGATGTTCCTTAAAGTTATGAATAAACTTATGTAAATGACAAGGTTTATATAAAGTTTAGAATGACCTAATCCCTCTGAAAATATGAAAAAATTCGTGCATAGAATTTGGTACAATTCTAGAACAACTAGGAAAGAATTCTGAAACAGAAAAATATAAGTTGGACTGCTGTCAGGACATCTTGAACCGGTTCAATGGGGCTGAACCGGTTCAAGGTAGGCAGAACTTAATTTCGAACCTAACCTTGAAGCCTCGAACCGGTTCAAGTCTAGCAGACTAGATTTTCTAGTTCACTCAGCCTGAAAACACTATATTTGGTAAGTTTGAAATAAATATTAAATGTAAAATGCGTCTTAACCTTTTTAGATTCCTTCCTGAAGTGTTGTTCTTACCTTTCTCGAATGATCTCAGTCATGATAACTTTGAATACATTTCAATTCCGCAGTCGTTATTGATCCCGATACAGTAACTTAAATTATAGCTCGACTATGACTTGTTTTGATACTAAAAATTGCCAATTACAAAATATATATTTTTTACAATTTCCCCAACATATATATATCTCACAGTCTGTTCTGCAAAAGCTTTATCCAAAACCATGTGCATTCATTTTGTACGTTGATTTTCCAAATGCTTCTAAGATAACTCTCTGTCCAATCCTTCACAAACTCATTTGAACACAGTCCACAAATACCTCATAATTGCCGCTCTATTCCACATTTGAATGTCATAGATTCCTGAACCTCCTTACTTTTGCTATGAAGTTGTTCATGTCATGCCCAAGGAAATCTTTGTAGCATTTGGCCAATCTGTTCACACATTTGCTGGTAGAATGAGGATGTTAGTCCATCTCCCTGCAAAAGAGAATGCTCTTTGCTGTCCAATTGTTTGCGCTCAAGCTAAATCAGACCGTAACCTGATACTTCAGGCGGCATCAAGCCATATGACTTATTGTAACGGGTAGATGCTATTGAGTAATGTTCTATATCCATTCATTTATATCCAATCATTTTTTCATCTGAATCCAATGTTGGACAAATGACCCTTGTTATACTTACCCACTTGAGTTGATTGGTACAAGATGGAAGAATATTTTTAAGAACCAACTGCTAACAGAATTAACAGCTCAACTATCAAAAAAAAAATGGATTGAGAGCTCGATTTACTTGCACTTGTCTTTTAAAACCTTAGCTTTAATTTAGTATCTATTTTTTCTCTTTTAATCGCATGTCTCCAAATTAAAGAGCATATTTGGAATACCCAAGGGTAATTACATTATCTTAAAAGTGATAAATACTTGGTATAATGATAGTTAATTTATACTAACAAATATATACATATAAAAAATAAAAATAAAAACAGCATGTTCGGAATAAATCAATCATACCAGAGGGTGACATGCATGCATTACGAATCTCTTAAGAAAAAAAAAAAAAAATCAACTGAGCAATGATATTCAGAGTCTAAACGAAATAGAAAGTCCAAAACTACCCATTCAATAAATACATAAATTAGGTCTCTGTGCGCGCCAGTTTGAACAGAGTTTCAAGTTAGATTTGGAATAAAGATGTCAAGACTAGAGTTCAACCGCAATCAGACAACTAATACAATTTATATATTACTAGCTAGGAATCTGAGATCCGATCCAACATAACCCATCCAACCCAACAAACCGAGCATAACCCCTCAGTCCAATCAATCTGAAAAAAATCAGACAACTACCATTTATATATTACTAGTTAGGAATCTGAGGATCCGATCCAACATAACCCAGCCAACCCAACAAACCAAACATAACCCGACGAACATGATCAGTCTAATCAATCTGACATGCATGCAACGCATGCTTCATTAGGGTGTTAAGATACAGTTCGAATATGTGTATGTAACTAGAATTTAGAAATATCTTGAAAATTAAATACCATGTTATTTTCTTGGTTAGCCATGGAGAGGACGGACTCGTTATGAATATTTTTTTAGTTTTAGAAAATGAGATTAAGTATAATCTAAAATATATTATGTGTTAGTTAGAAACATAATATAAAATTTAAGAAAACAAAAATAATAAACATCTCACTCTAAGTTTTAAATTAATGATTTCATTCATAATTATATAAATAATATTAAAAAATTAATATTTATATATAATAATAATAATAATATATTATATATATATATATATATATATATATATGACATATCTATGCTGTATTAGTATCTTATTTTTTTAAAAAAACTTATCATATTGTCAAATCCGTATTGTGTTCTATTCATACTTCTTATATCTGTGTAACGATTACAAAATTAATAAAATTGCATGCTTTGATTATACAAATTTAATATTAGAATACGTATGGTAATCATCTTTTCTTTTATCTTATATTAATGAAGTTGGACATATGAATTTTCTTTTTTCTATTCATTTCTATTGCAAGTAATTTTTATTATTATATTTAATTAAATATTATGTATCATTTCCTCCCTCGGTCTCAAAATAGGTGTTCTTTTTTTAGAATCTAAATTTTTATCAAAATAATTATATTTTTGGAAGTACCGTAAATGAATTCTCTTTTTATATTCATTTCTATGGCAAGTAATTTCTTTTATTATATAATATTTAATTAAATATTGTGTATCATTTACCCTCTTTCCGTCACAAAATAAATTTTCCTTTTTGATAATCTAACTTTTTAAAAAAATGATGTTATGAATATTACAAATAATAATAATAATAATAATAATAATAATATATTAATTTTTCAAATGTGATAATTATTTTACGATGAATAAAAATAATATATAACTCCGTCATTCAATGTGATTTATTGACTGGCCGGTATATCAGTGTCGTACACTCTTACCTTCTTTTATACAGACAAATATATATTATTTGGGTATATCATGTGATTTTTTTGCACTTTACCATATATATTTTTTGGACCATAACACGTAAATATACTCTTATATTATACACAGACACGCACCCTGTTCTAGAGGCCCTCCGTTAAAACGAATTTAATTAAAAAGTGTAGAACAAAGTATGGAGTCCACAAACGATGGTGACGAGCTCAATCAACCCATGTTACAGTCCCAAAAATCGGCAGCTGAGCCGCCAAGCTCCGCCCTTGAAGAAGTCCTATCAGACACAAGCTTGTCCAACTTCCGGCGGCTTCAACTGGCCACCACCATCGAACTGGTTACCCTCTTCCGCCTTGCAATTCCGTCAATCGTTGTTTCCTTGCTCGGAAATGTTATCTCACTGTCCACACAGATTTTCTGTGGCCATATCGGCAATCTTGAACTCGCCGCCTCCTCTCTTGGCAACACCGGCATCCAAGTCTTCTCCTATGGTGTCATGGTACTCTCTCTCTCTCTCTCTCTCTCTCTCTCTATCTATATATATATATATATATATATATATATAAATGTATACATAAAAACATGTACATATGCTACAAGTGATAGACCTCACAAAATATTTTATTATTATTATTATTATTATTATTATTTTTTGGTGAGCAGCTAGGAATGGGAAGTGCAGTGGAGACTCTGTGTGGCCAAGCCTACGGAGCTCGGAAAAATCAAATGCTAGGAATATATCTACAAAGATCAGTGATCGTCCTTATGGCAGCTGGGGTCCCACTTACACTCGTCTACGTATTCTCAAAGCCCCTCTTACTATTACTCGGTGAATCAACGGCGATCTCGTCCGCAGCAGCATTGTTCGTGTACGGTCTCATCCCGCAGATATTCGCATACGCCGCTTGTTTTCCTGCGCAGAAATTCTTGCAAGCGCAGAGCATTGTGGCCCCCAGTGCATACATATCGACGGTCACGCTTTTCGTGCACCTTTTATTAACGTGGCTCGCGGTGTACCGATTGGGGTGGGGATTGCTGGGTGCTTCGCTGGTGTTGAGCCTGTCATGGTGGATCGTGGTGGTGGCACAATTTGTGTACATCTTGGTGAGTGATCGATGTAAGGACACGTGGACTGGGTTTAGTGTGCTGGCGTTTTCTGGACTCTGGGATTTCTTGAAATTATCCACTGCATCGGCAGTGATGCTGTGCCTGGAGACATGGTACTTCGAGGTACTTGTGTTGATTGCTGGATTGCTTGACAATGCTGAGGTGGTATTGGACTCACTCTCCATTTGGTAAGAACAAAAGAAAGTGGGCCACTCTTACCACAATAAGTATTTTTTTTGGTCCTCAGACATAAATATAAATACCATAAATATTAGTACTAATAAATATCGTGTCTTAACTTTTAGTATTGATTTATACATGCAGTATGACTATACTTTTTTGGGCATATATGGTTTCTGTGGGGTTTAATGCAGCTGCAAGGTGAGTTATTCTTCAAAAATCAAATGGTTTGAATTAATATTGATTTGACAATTAATGTACATATATGTATATGCATACAGTGTGAGAGTGAGCAATGAGCTTGGTGCCGGACATTCCAAATCGGCTGCATTTGCCGTTGTGGTGGTGAATGTTAGCTCCTTCATCATTTCAGTGATCATGGCCGTTGTTGTGCTCATATTCCGCGACGTCCTGAGTTATGCCTTCACCGATGGTCAAACTGTAGCTGATGCAGTCTCAGAATTAGCTCCCTTGTTGGCAATCTCCATCGTGCTTAATGGTGTTCAACCTGTTCTATCCGGTGACTAACTAAACCTAATTAATTATAAGACTTAATGATTGAACATACATCAATTAATTCTAACATATAAGTTAAACTTAAAACACTAACGAATAAACTTGCGTCTTACTTGAAAGTTGAAACATGTAAGTCTAAATATGTATTTTAGGTCTAAGATAATTATCTGCTCAAATATCAGTCTTCTTTTTATACTAGCTAGCTTCAACTTGTTGAACATCTCTCTTACTGCTTAATATTTATGACTATAATATATATATATATAAGAGTATGTGCATTTAGTTTAATATTTGTTTGTGACTTTGTGAGATGACGAAGGGGTTGCTGTTGGGTGTGGATGGCAAGCATTTGTTGCTTATATAAACGTTGGATGTTACTACATTATTGGAATCCCATTGGGTTCACTTCTCAGCTTTAAATTCGACCTTGGGACTAAGGTATCTTTCTAAATTTGATTTAAGTTATACTAATAATCCGGACAATACTATTTAGAATGAAAATTCAAATCGAAAATATTTATTCCTATTCCATGAATAAATCCATTAGGTAAGGTTAAAGCTTTAAAATTATTCAAATGCCTAACATAAATTTAGATTAGTGATTGGTTTTTGCATATGTTTTGGTGCAGGGGATATGGTCGGGGATGATGGGAGGCACTGCCATACAGACAATCATCTTACTTTGGATTACTTTTCGGACCGATTGGGAAAAAGAGGTCACTAATCGTTTGCCTTCGTGAAAATTTGAACTCGATCTGATCACCATTCATTTTAAAAAATAGAGAAAATACCGCTACATTTATGTAATTACCATTTTTTTTTTTTGCAATTACATTATTTGGCGTACTTCAATTAACGAATGTTTGAAATTTTTAGGTGGAGAAGGCAAGGAATCGATTGGAAAAATGGGAAGACAAGGAGGAACCGTTGCTTAACAGCTGAATTAGCAGCATTTATGGCTACTAGCATGCAAACTTATTGTCATCTGATTTTCTCTAAGCCAATGGTTTTTCTGTTAGGTTTTTTTCTTTTATTTTATGAAAAATTATTTTTCGATTCAAAATCAGACAACTCAGAACGGCTGCGGGAGTAATGGCCCCACATTCCTCACTCACATCACCCATTCAAAATTGTCCAGCTTTCAGAAATTCTATCATCGATCTCTATTTTAATATATTTTTCGTGGATTAGTAGATAAAAGAAGAAATTAAGGTGGAAAGATACATATTTTTTTGCCGTACTATAAATTATATTGCTTACGATTAATATTGGTACCCAAATAAATAAATGGCTTGATCAAGTGAACTTTGTACAAATCTATCCATCAATGCTAATATATTGCAAAAAATATAGACTCAGACTAATAATAATTGTTCAGCAAATCACATAATGAAAGATTAATTATACAGTACTGACAATTCAACTTATGAATAACTCATGATTTTAGCATAGCTTTTTTATTATTATTTTTTACTAATTCGGAACTATACTGAAATCTGACAAACAACTGGGAATATTCTTAGAATTCATGTTCACTAATACTTCGCTGATGTTTGTTGTCATAGTTGAGCCTCGCCTCTATTGCGTGAATCATGACGATATAATATTATATAATATACAGTATACACACACACTGTGGATAGGTTGTTGGACCATGTGCATTTAATTTTGTTTGCGTCTATATTTATGATGGACAATTAATGTGTGTGTAATTTTGTTTAGTGTCATTGTAAAATAATGAAGGCGTATCTGTTAGTGTGGATGTCAAGCATTTACTGCATCTGTAAAAAACAAGCAATAAAAAATAATTAATTTTCGCCAACATTCCATAAAATAATGGGCAAATTACACAAGCTACCCATGAGATTTCGATGTTATGCATGTAGATAAAAGTTATAGTAATATTATACAAAGGTTCATGTTGACAGTGTGATAAAAAAAAAAAAAAAAAAAAAAAAAAAAAAAAAAAATCAATACAAATTTACACTTTTAACCTTACAATTAAAGCATTTATTTTAATAAAAAAAAAAAAATTTAAAAGACATTAGATTTTGAGAAGTTTCATTTTTGCCCCGGTACACCCCATCTTCCCTACCACATCATTCCTCTTTTTTCTCTCTAAACATCAATCGAATCATGCGTTTCCAATGAGAGGAAGAAGTTGGGACAACGCCGAGCCAAGTCACCGGAAAATCATCCATCAGCGCCGAGCCCCCTCTTGCTCAAGACGGAGAGAACTAAAAAAATATCGGGATTCCCAGGACAATAAGATTCAAGAAGGAAAGAAAAATTACGAGCATAAAAAAGGTTCGCTGCCATTACATAATTACTAAGCATAACCCAATAAGATTTGAACTAAGTTGGGTTGGGAATCAATCAAAGATTGGGTAAAGATCGAAAAAAAAAAAAGCATCTGAGTGCCCAGTATATATTTTAGATCCTATATTAGACGAAATTTCTATATAATTTTCTAAATTGGGGTATTAGTTCAAGAAATCTATAACCAAGATAGGTCTAAACTATGAAGTCAGGATATTTATAATCCAGAGAAACATTACAAAACATTGTAAGGACATGAAAGAGTGTGTGACAATTACAATCATATTGGTACATTACCAAAAGTGGTTTCACTTTATTGCTCTACAAATGCCCAACAAAATGCCACTCAATGTCCTCAGGAAGCTGCCACATATTCAACAATTTCAAAATCAAGTCTTCTGCTGCACACCATATTGCAAGAACCAGGGGTTTCAATCAAAGCAATATAAAATCAAAAAATTCAAGGAAGAGAGAACCTGAGGTGCTTTATCTATGATTTCTTGGACGTAGTATTCGCCGAAACAGCGATGACCGGTTGACGGATGAGAGAGTTAGGCTTGGTCTGGCTCACTGCCACCACCCTCACCTCGTCGGGCCGGCGACCGGACCTCTCCGCCGCCTGCCAAACACGGTGGAGCACCGCCCGAAAAGCCGAGACGGCTACACTCTTGTTGAGTCATTCGGCTCCATCTTTGACTCGAGAGGGGATATCCATTCTTGTCACAACATCGTTGGCCTTCAGCAATACTGCTGATCTGACCTTTTGATTTCTGTTATGGTGCCTAAAACCAACAATTCCTGTGAGTAGTTTGGGCTCAATAATGGTATCGAAAGGTCGAGGTTCGGATTTGGGTCTGTGATTGGTTTTGTTGCAGATAATTTTATGATTTTTGCAATTTGGTGATGGACTCTTAGAGGCAAAATTGTAACTTTAATAATACATAAAAAAAATATTATATTTTTTTATTAAACAAATAGTTTAATTTTAAGGACAAAAATGTAAATTCATATCAATTTACTAACCACAAACAGTTAATTTCACTACAACAAAAGTGACCTTTAGCAACATTTTTTTTCGTCACAAAAAGCTAAATTTTCGTTACTAGAAGTTTTTAGTGACGAAAAATCATTCGTCAATGTTTCGTTGCTATATAACCGTCTCGGTTGATCTATCGTGACGAATGAGAATTTCGTCACTATTGTCTCTACTTTTAGTGACTAAAAAATTTGCGTCACTATTACATGACTTTTAGTGATCATACTTTTTCGTCACATCTGCTTGCCTTTTAGTGACAAAAATGCGACAAACATTTTCGTTACTATTGCATATCTTTAAGCAACCATATTTTTCATCACATCTGTTTTCCATTTAGCAACGAAAGTTTTCGTCACTAACTCACCTAATGACAAATATCTTTCGTTGCTAAAAACCAATTTTGCTTGCTTGTTTTGCTAATATTAAAAAAAATTCAAATAGAAACACAGGTCCACACATTTCAAACTTTATATAGGAACACAAATTTAAACATAACATTAAATTTTATTATGAAATACATAATAATTCTGAGTTCAAATACAAAATTAACATAAATTTGAATAACCAAATTTCCAATTGTATAATACAAAAGACCAAACTAAAACATAAAAGCAAACTCCCAACTCTCTCCCAACTCTCCCTCTATGGAGGAACGCCCAAAGTTCCCTTATCACTAGTCTTCTAGAATCTTAAAATTCTTCAAACTATGTTTATGGCTTTTTGTACTTCGCCTTTGAATATAGTAATTCCGCACGAAGCCACTCTAGCAGCTGCAACAAAAATGAAAATACACAACTTAGCAAAGGGCCAAGAAGGAAATAAAACAAGAGTGATGCAGTAGTGGCTTAAGTTGATCCAACAAAGGCAAAACAATAAAACAAAAAAACAAAGAGTGATTTAGTTTTATGCACTTCACCCTTGAATACAGAAATATTCTAGCAAGAGCCACTCCACTCCAGTAGTTGCAACAAAACACAGGAAAAAGTTCTGTAATGGAACAATAGGGCTCTATGAAAGTCAAACTATAAAATTTAAATAATATTCTCCTAATCATAAACTTGATTAAAAGTAATTCCTCCAAGCAATGCACATTATCAACATAAAAAAAGGATAAAATAATAAAACTACATTGAATTATTTACTTTCATCTTTGACTAAGACCTCATTGTAAGAGCTACCCACATTGAATATCTAACCTTTAGTTCTCTTTCAAACAACTCAATTACTATTTCTGCAAAGCAAACAAGAAACTAGAATAAGAGAAAGGATATTTCACGTGCAATAAGATAAAAAAGAGAGTAGTAAAGAATATATATGTATATACATTGACACCATAACCTAATTTTAAATAAAAGTACTAATATAAAAGTTAGAAAAAGAAAGTAGCAATAAACATTAACAAGAACATAGTTATTGAAACTAAATAAATAAAAAGCATTCCTGAATGGGATTTCTCAGTACCATAGAACTTATGTTGGAAAGTATTAAATCTTGGGTAAGGAAAAAAAATAAATCTTCTCATAAAGACATACATAAAACACTGCAACAACAAGCTTCTTTATCAATTAAAACTATTCCCAAGATGAAGGTAATCATGAATAAAAGTGTGGAAGATAGACTGTGAACAACAACACCTGAATCTTATTTGAGTCACTTACAAAGGTAATCATGAGCAAGGTAGACAAAGCAGAGCTAACAGAGGGAAGCCTGCACTGATTGCAAAGACGTTAGTTATCAAATTTATACATACAAATTGCATAAAGAACATATTAATGACAAAAAATAAAATAAAATAAAAAGAATTTGAAAAACTTTACTTGCCTGTGTTTCGGAAACCAAGTCTAACATAGCCAACTTTGCAAAGAATCATCATTTTAGCTGGAAAAAAAAAAAAAAAAACACGAAGAAGAAGAAGAAGAAGCTATGCATATAAAAATAATTGTGTGATTGGACTAAAATTAATATGAAATCTAGAGATAACAGTAGTAAAATATAAGTGAAAAAAGCCTACTCAGTTCACCACACAAATAGGCACATTAGACAAGATACAAGCCTATTAAGTGCATAACCAATAACTTAAGTTATCTTGAGCACAAAACTGCACATGTACGGTCACTGCGTGGCACTAGAACTAATCATTATGTGAATCTCATTCAGAAAATCACATGAAATTGTGGGCAAAACTCTAACTAATCTGCCTTATTAGAAAAGAAAAAAAAAAAAAAAAAAAAAAAAAAGAAGAAGAAAGAAGAAGTAATTTGACCTTACAAGATTGCTACATTGAGATTTCTCGTTAAGCATTCTTGATACTGAATACCAAACTGAAAACAATAGGATTTCATTGTGAAGGATGATTATTTAACAAAAAAAAAAAAAAATTTGAATGGTATGTGATGCCCAAATTACGAGTTTAAAAGCTAATTAAAAAAAAAAACCCTAGCATGTAAAGTCCCACAGTAATATGTTTAGTTTGAAGATTATAACTGACAGATATTTGAGGAATTTCTGAAGTGATTTAAGGGCTAAGAACTTGTGATCAAACCATGGCCAAGAATTATTGATCGCCTCTAATAAGGTATGAAATCAGAAGAAAAAAAAATCTGAACAACCAATTTCAAGATAATCACTGTATTTATTTACTTATTGAAAAAAATTACAGTAATAATCACTCTATCTATGTGAATATCGTACTATATAAAAATAAATAAATATATAAAAACTAGAACTTTAGAAAAGATTATTTGGGAACTTTCAAACCTGGGCTGTTATGAAATGATGGTCGGACCCAATCACATGTAGAATTTCAGTTATGCAATTCTCTCAACATATATTAGATAGAGATTGAAGGCAATCAAGATCGAAAAATTAATACAAGAAAATAAATATTGAAAAGAGAATATGAAGGGAGTAGTTGAGTGGGATTCCATAAAAAGATTGTGGAATTTATAAGATTTGAGGGTAACCGATTGGCGACCTAGTGTTCTACTCTCTCTATCTCTTTAAGAGCAGCTGATTGGTGACGAGGAGACTCCAGGATAATAAATTGTTTATTGAGAGAAAGCTAGGGTTTGAGTGGGAAAAAAAAAAAAAAAAAAAAAGGTGATGCAGATACTATGAGAGCGAATGACGGGATGATAGAGTTTGATTGAAATTAGAACAGAGAATAGTGCCATAGTAGGAAAAGTGAGGGGAGATAGTTGGGGAAAAACGAAATTGGTTTTTTTACCTAGGGAGATTTTAGTCACAAATAAGTATAAAAAGAAATCGAAACGACGTTGTATAGACCTTCCTATCACCAATTGGTGACAAATTATCTAATTCGTCACAAAAAAGATACATAAATAGTCACGAGCTTGAATTTCATCCCTGAAAGTCTATTTTTAGGGACGAAAGAAATTTTATAGCTAAAATATCGTCACTAAAAGTCACTTTTGTTGTAGTGAATTTGGACCTTTTCTGTTATATTGTGGCCATCTTTTATTCATAAGTACAAGTTGAAAGTCTTAGGGATCCTTTGTGTAATTTGCGCTAAAATAAATGACAAACTCCAAGACTTTTACTCTTTTCCACTAAACTCCTAACTATTTTTATTCCAAAAAAATTCCCCTCAACTTTCAGAGAGGGGGTGACAGAATCAACTGGACATTAACTGAGAATGTAAAAGTGGACATAATTGTTTTTCAAATTATTTTGAGACAATAATATCTTATACCAATTCAAATAACGTTCTACATGGAATAGATCTTTTATACAATGTATAAAAAAATGAACCCTAACTTTTGCAACAAATCACAAACACCCAACACAACTTAATGCATAAAAAAAATAAAAAATAAAAAAACCACACACACACCTTAGTACACAAAAGTCAAAACCCATTAGACCAATTGGTAGTGTTTGAAGCACTTACATAGACTAAAACTATAATTCTAATACAATGCATTAAACAAGCTTATATAGATACATATTGAATACGAAATTAAAAAACAGCTATATGGGTGTGATTTATTATTATTATTATTTTTTTTTCAGAAGCAAAAGAGGGGTGTGATTTGCTCACATTGGTTTGGTTTTCTATTAAATTGAATGAGGCCGAAGAAAAAGGAGTAGCAATAAAATAAATAAATAAATAAATAATTTATATTTTGTTTCTATCAACTAAATGAAGACATACCGGAAACAAAAAATTGAATTTGTGAGTATCCTATATATAGTATTAATATACATATGTAACTATAGAGGAATGAAAAAAAAAAAAAAAAAACAATCAGACTTTTTTTCCTTTTGAAAACTGATACTTCCATCAACATTGATACCAAATAGATCACCAAATGAAAATAAATAAATAAATAAGTATACACCTAAAAAAAAAAAAAAAAAACTTTCCAGATCAATCATACAGAAAAAAATCCTAGAAAAATATTAATCAAGAGAGAGCAAAACACATTGAGAATAAAGTCTAGAGATAATTTATCTGGAAGTTGCGAACATAGATCAGTCCACATTTTTTTTAGTTATATGAGATGATTATGAACCCCAATTAGAGAGAGGAATGATGAAAGAGAGCAAACTCAGAATTTTTTTCCACCAACAAGCTCAGAATTGGAAAGGAGAAAAAATGGCTTTTTTGCCTAATGGATACTTTAGTCATTTTACATCATTAGTTAAGGTTGAGTTGAATTTGTTACCCCCTCTATAGTTGAGGAGGATTTTTGGAACAAAAATAGTCAAGGGGGTTTAATGAAAAAGGGTGAAAGTCAGAGGGGGGTTTTTGGACTTTGCCCTAAAATAAATTAATGTTTCATTTACAATCAAAACCTCATGTTACACACATCGACTTAAGAAATATGTTTATATAGCATCTTTAGATTTTAAGTAATTGAAATTTTATTGGGATTATGTTCGGCTATATGAAAATGGAGTTTTAAAATTAAAATTAATAAAATTGGAGTTGGGAGAAAAGTAATATAAAAAATTGAACTAAATTTTTTTTTTTTCAATTTTAATTTTAAAACTTCAATTCTATACTATCCAAAATATTTAAATAGTATTATTGACTATGTAACACTATCTTTGAATGACAGTCCACCAACAACTTTTCTAAAGCAATTTGCTTATGCGGACAAAGCACCTGAAGCAGAACAACTAATCTTACAAAACGTGTAATATATTCTTCAGCACACAATAAACATACATAATGTGTGTATCCAAGTCCATTGTATATATTTGTTCAACATACGTAATTACATATATACATGATGTCGGATCTCTTTCTGTTTCGGTTTCAGTGGTCAGTAAAAGTAATAATCTAATTACATTGCATTAGATTAGTGTTTATGCTAATATTTAAGAGTACCGAGGTTTTGAATTTTAAATTAAAAAAAAAAAAAATTAATTTAAATTTTATATTAATTTTTTCTTTTTTTTTTAATTTCGAATCTTAAGTATCAATTAAGTACTCCTAAAAACAACATAAATACGAAATAAATTTAAAATCTTTGGTGTTTGTGCATGTGTTTGGTGCATGGAATATCATCTTTCTGTGGGTCACTACCTGATTGAGTGGAACAAAGAGGTCACCAATAGTGAATAAATCATAACCGTAAATAATTCCATTTAGGGACAGACCCAATATAATTGCCCCCACTGATTTTTTTTTTTTTTTTTTTTTTTAGTATTATACCCTACCATTTTGTTTTTCTTTCATTTTTTGATATATATATACACACGTATAAAATCCCACTATTGTTTCAACTGAAATTACTAACAAATATCATTATTGTCTCCCACAAAATTTTCTAGATCCGTCGATGGTTCCATTGCTTAGGATTAATATTGGTACCACAATAAATAAATGGCTTGATCAAGTCTACTCCAAGTCACAAACTAATAAAAATGAATACAAAATTTAATTATATCGACAATATATTAAACTTATCGGTTATCAATAATTCATAATTTTAGCAAAAATTGTACTACGTTAACTTAATGTTAGTATATGATCCACCTCTCCAAGTGAAAGGTAGAAGATTCAAGGCCGATTTTAACAATCTGTCATGTTCAATCCTCTATTGTATTTAACACAACAAACCATATACAATGCATACCATTGCCAAAAATGCCTTGATCTCAATCCTGTGGATGACCAGTTAAGAGTGAATGAGAAGGAGCTTGCTGCTAAATTTTCAGAGTTATGTCTTGCAGAATAGATGTTCTACAAACAAAAGGCACAAATCCACTGGCTTAAGGAAGGGGATCAGAATACAGCCTACTTCATGAAGTGTTTATCTTCTAAAGCCAACAAGAGGAAGGTCCAAGCATTTGAAGATTCACTTGGGAATGTGATTCAAGGTCAGGATATTCACAATGCATTGCTTAACCACTTTCAAGGATTGTTGGGGCAAAGCTACTTGGAGTATCCAGGTATGAACTCTTTCTCCAACCTCATCTCCAAGTCAGCACCCCTCCACCTCCTATCCATTCTCATGTCCATTCCTACTGACTTGGAAATTCAAAATTGCATACTGTCCTTCCACCCCTACAAGAGTCCAGGGCCTGATGGATACAATGCATGCTTCTTTAAGCATGCTTGGACTATTATTGGAAGTGATATCATTGCTGCTGTCAAAGATTTCTTCACAACAGGGAGAATACTTACAGAAATAAATTGTTCCTACATAGCTCTGGTGCCCAAAAAGCCTAACCCCTCCACTGTGAATGATTTCAGGCTAATATCATGTTGTAATCTACTTTACAAATGTATTTCAAAGTTGTTAGCACATAAATTGAGCCAGGTGTTACCTTCCCTAGTTAGCTATCCTCAAAATGCCTTTATCAAAGGGAGAAATATTTCAGAGAACATCATCTTGGCACATGAGCTATTGAATGGGTATCACAGATCAAATCATGTCCACAATTGCACAATTAAATTTGATTTATAGGCATTTGATTCTATCCACTGGCAATTTATTCTGGATTTATTGTTATTGTTTGGATTTCCTGAGGTGTTTGTTAATTGGATTTCACAATGTATCACAACCTCATCCTACTCAATTTCACTGAATGGGGAAATGTTTGGCTTTTTCAAAAGGAAGAGAGGCCTTAGGCAGGGAGATCCCTTATCACCAATGTTGTTTGTCCTTGCCATGGAGGTCCTAACCTTATCCATCAACAATGCCATTCAACTAAATCCAAATTTTGTCTATTATTGGAGATACAGTAAGCTGTCACTCACACATCTGATGTTTGCAGATGATATTCTATTGTTTTGTCATGGATCTCTTGGTTCTATTCAAATTCTCTCCTCAGCATTGGATAGATTTTTCTTATACTCAGGTTTATCAATCAATTGCTCGAAGAGCCAAGTCTTTTTCACAGGGGTAAACAGCCAAGAAAAGACTTCAATCATTTCCCTACTGCAGTGTGAAGCTGGTACACTACTAATTACTTACCTTAGGTTACCTCTGTCATCTTCATTTATTAATGCAAGGGACTGTTAGACACTTGTTCAAAGAATTAAAGCAAGAATGGCTATGTGGACATTTAGATTCTTATCCTATGCTGGAAGGGTTGTGCTTATTAAATTCTCTCTTAACTCACCCTTAATGTGTGTGTGTGTGTGTTGATCACATATATTACTCACCACCATCGATGCCCCACCTTTCCCCACCACCACCATTGGCGCCTCACCCTCTCTCTCTACCACCATCATCAACTCTCTCCATCGACGCCTCACCCTTTGTCTACCAGGCCTATAACTTCTCTCAATGTTTCCTAACCAACTTAAGTGCCAAGTTCATTAATTTTAAATTATATAATATTTGGAGTTACAGTTGACATTCATTCTAAATATTTTTTAAACTTTTTATCCAAATAATTTAATCCAAACCCATTTAGGGACAATAGATCATAGGGTTAAGTACAAAAAAAACCCCTTCTAATGTTGATATAGTGCATAGCAGTCCCTGTGTGATATAAAACCCCTATTCTATCAATTTGGTGCAATTACCCATGTTCACATAAAAAAACATTAATACCCTCTCTAATATAAATGAAATAATATATAAAAAAATTAGGCAATATAAAATTACCATTTTAAATAATTTATTCTTTTTTTTTCCCCTTTCTATCTTGGCTGATTGAGGGCCAAGGTAGAAGAAACACCAGAACTAAATTCCAGCGAAGAACTGGCTTTAATCCTTGAACTTGAACCCTCTGCTTCTAGTGCTGAAGTTATCAGAACAGTCCCGTGGTAGTACTCCATCAACATACGCAGGGCTTCCTAGAATTCATCTAATGCCTAATTCGAAGGGGAGGGAGTAGCCGGACCCTCTCCTCTGTTCCTAACCTCAGAGAGGAAATTGGACAATCAATCTCAAGCTCGTCAGGATTGTTGGCGGTGATTTGAGGCGCATTTGGGAGTTAGCTAAGTGGAGAATGGGGATGGGCTTTGATTTGTTATGGCAGAGAGTATAGAGACGATGCTAGATGGGTGTTAACCAGAGAGTTTGTCTGCGACCATCGACGTCGAAAACGCATCACCAGCGTGTCATCCCGCTGTAAGTCACCATCGTCGGAGCCCAATTTGTGACTCAACGACGACGAGGATACGGTGACCTCTGTAACTCTTTCTCAGCAATGGAAAATGGGGTATTTTACTGAGAGAACAAAATTGAAGGTGGGGGATTTTAGAGCTGAAAATTATGATTTTTTTGTATGTTTTGGGTATGATAATTTGTTATTTTTTTGAGTTTGATCAATTCGATGGGTGCTTTGTGTTTGATACACACACACACACACACACACACACACATATATATATATATATATATTCCTGAATATTTTATATATTTTTTTTGTTGTTCTGGGTCTTCTCCTATCTATAGAAAGAACATGACCCATTCATGTGGATCACAAATTGCATTATATCACGGCCATGGACACAAACCACAAAACCAGAGGAGAAAATTAGGGTGAGGATGGCAGATACAAGAAGATGGCAGTGGTCTAAAGTCGTAGAAAGGGCACAGTTTAGAGGGATATAAATTTTGGAAGATTTGAGATTTAAAATGTTGTGGGCCTAGGGTTTCAATCATAGTATTTGAATGTTCCATTAAGAGAGGCGAGAAATATACAGGAGTGGTGGTGGTGGTGATGGTGGGGTGGTGGTGGTGGTGGAGGGTAGGAGAGTAGGGTAGAATAGGAAAAGAAAAGAGCAAGGGTTTTTGAATTTATTATATGTCAATTTTGACTAAAAAGTGGTCAGTTAAACTTATTTTCACCTTTTTCAAATTTTATGGACTAAAATACATATTTTTAGAAAGTAAAGGCTTGTTATGCACAAACTTCGTATACGAGGAGTTTTTTTTTTTTTTTTTTTTACACTTAACCCTATATCATAGTCTACAAAATCCAATCTATTATTGTTTGAGCTCAAATATATTAATTTACAAATAAAAAACTAGAAGAACTTCTGAAATTTGTATAGGATTACTAGGTACTCATTTATTCCTTTAGAAATCGAACACTTTATACATGTTCATAATGTGATGTTTGTTATTCAAAAATAAATTTTATCATTTCGGGCACACTTGTTAATACATCATGATACTTTTATATTTTATTTTATAAAAATGTCCGCTCTTCTTTAAAAAAATAATAATAATAATAATAATAATGGTATCACCAGATTTGACCCTTTGATCGCATCATAATATCTTATAGTATCTCCCAAGAATTTAACCAGTAATAATAGGATCTATCTTATCTGCCGGCACTCCCTCTTGCAGTCACAATGAAAATGATTGAGTTTCTTTTCAAAGAAAGTGGATGTCTCTCACCTTATCGGCGGGTCATTTATAAAAAATATATTTTCTATCGAAATATCAGTGTAGTGCTATTTAGGGGAAGCTCCACTCATTTTTCTTGATGTATGAAATGACTTTCAAATTACACCTTTTATCTCCCTCTCTTAAATTATCCTATCTTCTGTTCCTTTCAGACACAGTGAAGATGAGGAAAGAAAAGAACCCAAAAGTGTATATATATATATGTGTGTGTGTGTGTGTGTGTATGTATGACTGTATATGTAGGGCAAATACAAATTAAGCTGTGAAGAGCGTACTTAAAAAGCTCATTTATACCTAACTTTCCAATATGATTGAGATCGAGATCTGTAAGTCGCATCTCTTGCTTATCCACTTACGTATACAATCTAATTCGATTTTTCCCTGCAGCTGTTGAAACCCTCCCTCTTTTGTACGAAAAGTAATTATTTTTGATGAGACAAGGGGTCCACAAGTCATCGACTTGCCCTTTCTTTTGCCCTTGATTGAACACATATAATCTTTGCTCTGCAGGGGCGTAATCGCCTGCTAATTCAATGATATTATACATTATATATTATATTTCTTTCCTTGAGGAAAAAAAAAAAATTTTATTTTCTTGTAGCTAAATGACACACCATTCGTTCACTTATTTTGGGTAAAATACAATCACACCTTCTGAAATTTAGCAAAAAGACACTCAGATAAAATTTATTTATTTTTTGAACAAAGACACTCCCTAAAGGTTCAAAAATAGACAAAGACACCCTTTTACATAAGAAAGTAACCAAATTACCCTTTGACCATTTAGGAGACTTTTTTAACTTTACAATTTAACAAATTGGACCAATTTACCCCCATAAAC